>NC_140999.1:52137565-52688904 GCF_052327205.1 Somniosus microcephalus | reverse complement strand
TGTGGGAGGAGTGTGAGGGAGAGAGGCCCCCCTCACTCTCTCTCCCCTGCCTCACCCTTTCTCTCTCCCCCTCTCTCACTGCCCCCTCCCTCCCCCTCCCATCCCTCCCTCCCTCCCCCTCCCCTCGCCTCCCTCCCCCGCCCCTCCCTCCCGCTCCCCTCCCCTCCCTCCCTCCCCCCACCCCCCCTCCCTCCCCCTGCCCTCCCCTTCCGCTCCCCTCCCCTCCCTCCCCCTCCCCTCCCCTCCCTCCCCCACCCCCCTCCCGCCCCCTCCCCTCCCCCTCCCCCTGCCCTCCCTCCCCTCCCGTCTCTCTCTCCCTCCCTCCCTCCCCTCTCTCTCCCCTACCCTCTCCCCCTCCCTCCCCCCTCCCCTCCCCTCTCCCTCCCCCCTCCTTACCCCTCTCCCCCACCTCCCTACCCCTCTCTCCCCCCTCCCTCCCACTCTCTACCCCCCTCCCTCCCCCTCTCTCCCACCCTCCTCCCCCTGCTCTCCCCTCCCCCCCCTTTCTCCCCCCCTCCCTCCCCCTCTCTCCCCCCTCGCACCCCACTCTCTCCCCCTCCCTCCCGCTCTCTCTCCCGCTCCCTCCCCCTCTCTCTCCCCCTCCCTTCCCCTCTCTCTCCCCGCTCCCTCCCCCTCTCTCTCCCCCTCCCTCACCCCGCCCTCCCCACCTCCCTCCCCCCTCCCTCCACCTCCCTCCCCTCTCTCCCCCTCTCTCTCCCCCTCCCTCCCCCTCCCTCCCCCTCGCTCTCCCCCTCCCTCCCCCTCTCTCTCCCCCTCCCTCCCCCTGCCTTCCCCTCTCTCTCCCCCTCCCTCCCCCTCTCTCTCCCCCTCCCTCCCCCTCTCTCTCCCCCTCCCTCCCCGTCTCTCTCTCCCCCTCCTCCCCCTCTCTCTCTCCTCCCCCCTCTCTCTCTTCCCCCTCTCTCTCCCCGCCTCCCCCTCTCTCTCTCCCCTCCCCCTCTCTGTCTCCCCCCACTCTCTCTCTCCCCTCCCCCTCTCTCTCTCCCCCCTCCCCCCCTCTCTCTCCCCCTCCTTTCTCTCCCCCTCCCCCTCTCTCTCTCCCCCTCCCCTCTCTCTCTCCCCCCTCCCCCCTTTCTCTCTCCCCCTCCCCCTCTCACTCTCCCCCTCCCCCTCTCTCCCGCCCCTTTCTCCCCCTCCCCCTCTCTCTCTCCCCCTCCCCCCTCTCTCTCCCCCCCTCTTTCTCCCCCTCCCTCTCTCCCCCTCCCCCTCTCTCTCTCACCCTCCCCCTCTCTTCTCCCCCCTCCCCCCTCTCTCTCCCCCTCCCCCTCTCTCTCTCCCCTCCCCCCTCTCTCTCTCCCCCCTCCCCCTCTCTCTCTCCACCGCTCCCCCCTCTCTCTCCCCCCTCTCTCTCTCCCCCTCCCCCCTCTCTCTCTCCCCCTCCCCCATCTCTCTCCCCCCTCTCTCTCTCCCCCCTTCCCCTCACTCTCCCCCCCACCTCTCTCTCCCCCCTCCGCCTCTCTCTCCCCCCGCTCCCCCCTCTATCTCTCCCTCCTCCCCCTCTCTCTCTCTCCCCCCTCCCCCTCTCTCTCTCCCCCTCCCCTCTCGCTCCCCCCCTCTCTCTCTTCCCCCCCTCTCTCTCTCCCCCCTGCCCCCCCCCTCTCCCACCTCTCTCTCCCACCCTCCCTCCCCCTCTCTCCCCCTCCCTCCCCCTTTCTCCCCCCTCCTCCCCCTCTCTCCCCCTCCCACCCCCCTCTCTCCCCCTCCCTCCCGCTCTCTCTCCCGCTCCCTCCCCCTCTCTCTCCCCCTCCCTTCCCTCTCTCTCACCGCTCCCTCCCCCTCTCTCTCCCCCTCCCTCCCCCGCCCTCCCCACCTCCCTCCCCCCTCCCTCCCCCTCTCTCCCCCTCTCTCTCCCCCTCCCTCCCCCTCCCTCCCCCTCGCTCTCACCCTCCCTCCCCCTCTCTCTCCCCCTCCCTCCCCCTGCCTTACCCACTCTCTCCCCCTCCCTCCCCCGCTCTCTCCCCCTCACACCCCCTCTCACTCCCCCACCCTCCCCTCTCTCACTCCCCCTCCCTCCCCCTCTCTCTCTCCTCCCCCTCTCTCTTCCCCCTCTCTCTCCCCCCTCCCCCTCTCTCTCTCCCCCCTCCCTCTCTCTGTCTCCCCCCACTCTCTCTCACCCTCCCCCTCTCTCTCTCCCCCTCCCCCCTCTCTCTCCCCCTCCTTTCTCTCCCCTCCCCCTCTCTCTCCCCCTCCCCCTCTCTCTCTCCCCCCTCCCCCTCTCTCTCTCCCCCTCCCCCTCTCTCTCTCTCCCCCTCCCCTCTCTCCCGCCCCTTTCTCCCCCCTCCCCCTCTCTCTCTCCCCCCCCCCTCTCTCTCCCCCCCCTCTTTCTCCCCCTCCCTCTATCCCCCCTCCCCCTCTCTCTCTCCCCCCCTCACCCTCTCTTTCTCCCCCCCTCCCCCTCTCTCTCTCCCCCCTCCCCCCTCTATCTCTCCCCCTCCCCCTCTCTCTCACCCCCCTCCCCCCTCTCTCTCTCCACCGCTCCCCCCTCTCTCACCCCTCTCTCTCTCCCCCCTCCCCTCTCTCTCTCTCCCCCTCCCCCCTCTCTCTCTCCCCCCTCCCCCTCTCTCCCCCCTCCCCCTCTCTCTCTCCCCCCTCCCCCTCTCTCTCTCCCCCCTCCCCCCTCTCTCTCTCCCCCCTCCCCTCACTCTCTCCCCCTCCCACCTCTCTCTCCCCCCTCCCCCTCTCTCTCCCCCCGCTCCCCCCTCTATCTCTCCCTCCTCCCCCTCTCTCTCTCCCCCCTCCCCCTCTCTCTCTCCCCCCTCCCCCTCTCTCTCCGCCTCCTCTCTCTTCCCCCCTCCCCCCTCCCCCCTCTCCCCCCCTCTCTCTCCCACCCTCCCTCCCCCTCTCTCCCCCTTTCTCCCCCCCTCCCTCCCCCTCTCTCCCCCCTCCCACCCCCTCTCTCCCCCTCCCTCCCGCTCTCTCTCCCCCTCCCTTCCCCTCTCTCTCCCCGCTCCCTACCCCTCTCTCTCCCCCTCCCTCCCCCTGCCCTCCCACCACCCTCCCCCCTCCCTCCCCCTCCCTCCCCCTCTCTCCCCCTCTCTCTCCCTCTCTCTCCCCCTCCCTCCCCCTCCCTCCCCCTCGCTCTCCCCCTCCCTCCCCCTCTCTCTCCCCCTCCCTCCCCCTCCCTCCCCCTGCCTTCCCTCTCTCTCCCCCCTCCCTCCCCCTCTCTCTCCCCTCCCTCCCCCTCTCTCTCCCCCTCCCTCCCCCTCTCTCTCTCCCCCTCCCTCCCCCTCTCTCTCTCCTCCCCCTCTCTCTCTTCCCCCCTCTCTCTCCCCCCTCCCCCTCTCTCTCTCCCCCTCCCCCTCTCTGTCTCCCCCTCACTCTCTCTCTCCCCTCCCCCTCTCTCTCCCCCCTTCCCCCTCTCTCTCCCCTCCTCCTTTCTCTCCCCCTCCCCCCTCTCTCTCTCCCCACCCCCTCTCTCCCCACTCTCTCTCCCCGCTCCCCCTCTTCTCCCCTCCCTCTCTCCCCCCCTCCCTCTCTCCCCCTCCCCCTCTCTTTCTCCCCCTCCCCCTCTCTCTCTCCCCCCTCCCCCCTCTCTCTCTCCCCCTCCCCCCTCTCTCTCCCCCTCCCCCTCTCTCTCTCCACCGCTCCCCCCCTCTCTCTCCCCCCTCTCTCTCTCCCCCCCTCTCTCTCTCCCCCCCTCCCCCTCTCTCTCCTCCCCCCTCCCCCTCTCTCTCCCCCTCCCCCTCTCTCTCTCCCCCCTCCCCCCTCTCTATCCCCTCTCTCTCTCCCCCTCCCCTTCTCTCTCTCCCCCTCCCCCCCTCTCTCTCTCCCCCCTCCCCCCTCTCTCTCTCCCCCCTCCCCCTCTCTCTCCCCCTCTCTCTCTCCCCCCTCCCCCTCACTCTCTCCCCCCTCCCACCTCTCTCTCCCCCTCCCCCTCTCTCTCGCCCGCTCCCCCCTCTATCTCTCCCCCTCCCCCTCTCTCTCCCCACCCCCCCTCTCTCTCTCCCCCCTCCCCCTCTCTCTCCCCCCCCTCTCTCTCTTCCCCCTCTCTCTCTCCCCCCTCCCCCCCTCCCCCCTCTCCCCCCTCTCTCTCCCCCCTCCCCCTTCTCTCTCTCCCCCCCTCCCCCCTCTCTCTCTCCCCCTCCCCCCTCCCTCCTCAACCCCCCTCCTCCCCCCTCCTTCATCCCACTCCCCCCTTCCGCCCCTTCCCTCCCCCTTCCCTCCCCACTTCCCTCCCCCCTTCCCTCCCCCTTCCCTCTCCCCCTTCCCTCTCCCCCTCCCTCCCCCCCTTCCTCCCCCTTCACCTTCCTCCCAGTCGCGCTCTCTCTTCCCCCCATTCTCTCGCTCTCTCTCTTCCCCCCAGTCTCTCTCTCTCTCTCTCTTCCCCCAGTCTCTCACTCTCTCTCTTCCCCCCAGTCTCTCGCTCTCTCCCTTCCCCCCAGTCTCTCGCTCTCTCTCTTCCCCCCAGTCGCTCGCTCTCTCTCTTCCCCCCAGTCTCTCGCTCTCTCTCTTCCCCCCAGTCTCTCGCTCTCTCTCTTCCCCCAGTCTCACCGCTCTCTCTTCCCCCCAGTCTCTCGCTCTCTCTCTTCCCCCAGTCTCTCGCTCTCTCTCTTCCCCCAGTCGCTCGCTCTCATCTCTTCCCTCCAGTCGCTCTCTCTCTCTTCCCCCTAGTCGCTCTCTCTCTCTTCCCCCAGTCGCGCGCTCTCTTCCCCCCAGTCGCACTCTCTCTCTCTTCCAACAACAACATGCCCTTAAAAAAACCCTCGGCACCGCCGGGCACCCCCAGCTAGTAAAATAATAAAGTAGCAGAGACTGAGAGTAACTTCAAGTGATCTTCACTGGGTAACTGGAACTTCGGCACTGACTGTACAAATCGATACGCGTCTGTTATATATGCTCGCAACTAAGGATATACATCCGCAATACAAAGTAATCCCTTCAATGTTGTATACATTACACTTCCTCCCCCTTTAGTTTAATAGTATATTAATGCAAAATTTCTATAATTAACATACAGAGCCTGTCTTTACAGTAACAAAATTCAAATTCCAACATAACATTTTATTTTGTCAACAGCCCTTTTACAAGTCAAGTCTCTGGGGAGGCCTCCTCTGCCTCTTTGGGTAACGTCTCTCCAGACTCTTTTGCTTTGGGGAATGAGACTGTACAGGTACAGTTGCATCAGATGAGCTATCAGCACAGGTAGAGCTCTCAGCTGAGGATGAGACTGGTGCTGATGCTAATGAATCAGGAGTGTCTGTTTCCATGTCAGGTGAGTCTGGGCGAGGTAGAGGGATGTTTTCCACCTGAACGTCCAGAATTTGGTCCACATGACGTCTCAAAACGTTCTCTCCCACATCCACAGTATACATCAGTGGTCCCTCTCTTGTGGATATTGTACCTGGTTGCCAATTTTCCGCCCGGAAATCACGAGCAAGAACTGACTGTCCCACACTGAAGCTTCTTGTTGGCTTAGCATTCAAATGTTTGAACTGTTTGTGCTCTACATCACGACGTACATTCGGTTTAAGAAGGTCCATGCGAGATCTCAGGTTCCTGTTCAGAAACATCATCGCTGGAGTCTGATTAGTGGCTGCGTGTACTGCATTCCGATAAGCAAAGAGGAATTTGTCTATCTTGTGTTGCAGTGGTAGATTCTCGCTGTACATTGCTTTGATGGCCTTCTTGAAAGTCTGTACAAATCTTTCTGCCAAGCCATTTGTAGCTGGATGGTATGGGGCAGATGTGTAGTGCTTGATTCCATTTTTCCTCGTGAACCTTTGGAATTCGTCAGAGACAAATTGTCGTCCATTGTCTGTGCAGATTTGTTCTGGGTAGTCCATTTCTAGCGAACATGGTCCTCAGAACTGAAATGGTCTTTTCAGATGTGGTTAATTTCATTTTAATGACCTCGGGCCATTTGGAATGTGCATCGACTGCAATCAAGAACATGGAGTCCATGAACGGTCCAGCAAAGTCGATGTGCACACGTTGCTATGGTGATGAGGGCCATTCCCATGGATGGAGAGGGGCTTGTGGTGGTGCGTTCTGGACCTTTTGACATCCTGAGCAGCTCTTTGTCAGGTCCTTGATCTGTTTGTCAATTCCCGGCCACCACACGTAACCACGGGCAAGGCTATTCATCTTTACCGTACCTAAGTGGCCTTCATGCAGTTCATCTAGCACTCAGTTACGAAGCTTGGGAGGAATCACAACTCGTGAGCCGCACATCAGTGTTCCCCGACACTGATAACTGCTTCCTCCTAGCTGAGAATGCTGGAAACAATGAGTCACCATGCGCTGGCCATCCCTTCACAGTGATGTCATAAACTTTTGACAATGTAGGGTCATTGCGTGTTTCTCTTTCAATGAGGGAGTTTGTCACTGGTAGCTGCTCAACTATTGTTGTGTGAAATACCTCTGCTGAGTCAAATGTTGTTGTTCTCTCTGAGGTCGGCAGTGGTAACGTGACAAACCATCGGCATTGCCATGTTGCTTGGTCCCCTTGTATTCAATATCATACAGGTGAGCCCCTAGGAAGAGTGACCATCGCTGCAGCCATTGTGCCGTCATCACTGGAACGCCCTTCCTTGGGTTGAAGATTGAAACGAGAGGCTGGTGGTCAGTTAACAGTGTAAGCTGTTGACCATACAAGTAGTGGTTGAATTTCTTGACTCCCACACAAGGCTGAGGGCCTCTCGGTCAATCTGTGCATAATTGCGTTCAGCTGTCATCAATGATCTTGAAGCAAAGGCTATTGGTCTCTCTGAGCCGTCTGGGAACTTATGTGACAACACGGCACCAATGCCATAGGGTGAAGCATCACATGCCAGTCGAATAGGTAAGGATGGGTCAAAGTGAGCTAGCACCTCTTCTGAAGTAATGAGTCTTTTACTCTCTTGAAAAGCTTGTTCATAGCTGTCACTCCACTTCCATTGTGACCCTGTCTGTAGCAGTGCATTTAGTGGATGTAACACTGTGGATAGGTTGGGCAAGAGCTTCAATCTTGTCTGGAGACTTGTGTAACCCGTCCTTGTCATTCGCGTCCCAGCAATGGTGGTCCTCCATTTTCCACTACATAGAGGTTCAATTGCGGTATTTTTTTTTCTTTGTATGTCACGGTCACTTTTATTTTACCTTTGGGGCACACTCTTTGTCCTGTGTATGTCTTTAACAGTACTTTAGTTGGCCTTAGCGGTATGTGTGAAAACAGTCGTTTGTAGTCATGTACAGAGATCACTGTTAAAGCTGAACCTGTGTCCAACTCCATTTTCAGCCTAACTCCTGCCACTTCAGGAATAACCCATATTATTCTGTGATCCTCTGTTTCTTTCACACTGTGTAGTTTTAGACAAGCCAGATGCTCTTCCTCTGAGTCTGTGTCACTTTTTTCTTTATCTGAACTGTCTCCAGTCACGTAGTGTGCCTTCTTGTATCTATCTTTGAAAGGTTTCTTGTTTTCAGTCACTTGGTGTGCCTTTGTATCAGTTTTCTGCTTCTTTGCTTTGCAGACCCTTTCAATGTGCCCTCGTTTGCCACATTGTCTGCAATCTTTGTCTTTAAACCAACAGTCATTGTGGTCATGTGACATTTTACCACAGCGATAGCACTTCTTTTCTTGTTTCAGTGCAGCTATGAGTGTGGTTTGGGGCTTAAATGATCTTGGAGTGTGTCCACTATTTGTTTAAATGTTTTGTTTGCTGGCTTTTCAGGGGTTAATAAACTACATAGCAGCCCGTATGTCTTTGCGCCCATAACACACAGCAAAACAGTGGCTTTCTTTTCTACCTCCACTCCGTTAGCCTCACAGTACAACTCCACTCTTTCAATGTAAGTTGCCCAGTCTTCAATGCTGCTTTCAAATGCTGCAATAGTGCCAATCATCGCCATTTTTTTTTTCCAAACCCGTTTTTCTTTCTTTACTAGTTAGCTAGCGTCATGCAAGTCCTGTGCACTTTTCACTTGACTTACGTATCCCCTGCCTAGCTTAGCAAGCGTGCTCCGTTTTCTCTACCTTCTCGCTCCTTTCTTCCAAATTTCGGTGTCCTCTGGATGCGATGCCAGAATAGGAAGACGTAGGTTCATAATTCTCGTCGCCAATTTGTTGTGTTTGTACCGCTATACACAACTACATAAAATAATAAAGTAGCAGAGACTGAGAGTAACTTCAAGTGATCTTTGCTGGGTAACTGGAACTTCGGCACTGACTATACAAATCGATACGCGTCTGTTATATACGCTCACAACTAAGGATATACATCCGCAATACAAAGTAGTCCCTTCAATGTTGTATACATTACACCCAAGTAGCCATTTTACGTATGAGTCTAGAGAATGAGTGCGATATGATTTTTGAATGTGGATGACATCACTGCCATGCTCAATCCCGTCCTCATCTGACAGCCGTACAGGCGCACCTTCCATCTGGGGTCACTGTATAGCAATCGGCAGCGGGAACCCTGAGTCTTCCTCTCCTAGCCGATGGGCACTGAGGCCAATTGTACTGCCTCCACTGTTGCCTGGCTGAGAGGAGTTAACCCAGCACAGCCCTGGGAGCTTCCTGAACCGTATGGGATAGATTTTCATGTGACCACTTCTATTGTGCGGGAGGCCGATGGAGAAAAGGGATAGAAGGGTATGGTAGTCGAGTGGTTATGGTACTGGACGAGATGACCCAGAGGTTATCGGTTTAAGTCTCACTGAAGCAAGTTATGAAGATGAATAAAGTAAATGTGGTAATTTGTGTGCTAGCATGAAAGAAAAATGACCATGGAAGCTACTGGATTGTCATAAAAACACAACTGGTTCACTTCAGGCAAACAAACCTGCCATCCTTACCCGGTCTGCCCTACATGTGGATCCAGATTCCTGGGGGGAATTTTAACATGGGTGAGCGCATGGGATTTGCGGGGGGGTTAAATTGGGAAAAGTTCTGAGCGCACCGGGAAACTGGCTCCCACCCAGCAACTTCTGGGTTTAACGGAGTCAGAACAAGGGGCGGGCAGCCAACCTGCTCCCAGGAGGCGGGTTGGCATTTAATGAGGTGGACAGCCTCTGATGTAACCTACTTTGCAGTTTTCACAGTGAGCGGCTGGGTTTCCCAGACCTCGGGAAACCCGCAGCTGAAGCGAGGCGGGGACAGCTTTGGGGAGAAGGTAAGTTCCTTTACAGCACTGCTTGTGGACCAGGAAGAGCAGGAATGCATCCCCTGGTCCACCAAGCTCCCTTTTTATCAGACCCCCCTATACAAAGACCCCAGAGGTTGGAGATCAGACACCCCCACCTGGGGTCATTGATCAGACCTACCCAGTCCTGTGGCCCTGCTCTGGCATCCTCCCCACCTGACTGGAAGCCAAGCCTATCAGTCAGACTGACTTCCGGGTAGGGAACCTGTCAAGGAGACAAGACGCATGTGGAGGAGTTAAAACTCTGGGTTTCCAGTCCAAAACTCCTTCCCTTCACTCCCACGCAACCCACCCCAGTAAATGTTTAGTCTCTAACATCCCCAGGACAACTAGGAATGGCAATAATAATTTTTTTTGAGGGGTGGAGGAAGCGTTTCATTCAATATTAGTTCACAAGGACAATTCAAAAGCAATAGGATTTACTGAAGCAGGAAGGAGATTTTTCTCACTGAAGGTGAAATATGTAACATTTTTTATACTCAGGTTTATGATTTTTCTGCAAATATAACAAAATAAGAAAATCTCTCCCATAATATGATTTTTTTTAGATATATATGACCTGGTCCTTAAAACCCATTAGTTACTTCCACAATACAAGAGTATAGCTGAGAATGAATGTGTGGTATACTGGATCTTGATTACACTTATAACCATAAATAATTCAGAGTAATACTTCACAGTACAGTACTTCCTTCAGATCGGCATTAAAGATAGGCCCTGCCTGCCTGTTCCAATGTGTCAGGTGGACTTTAAAGATCCCATTGCACTATTTGAAGAAGAACAGGGTGTCTTGGCCAATATTCTTCCCTCAACCAACATCACTGAAACACAAAGCTGGCCATTCATCGCATTGGGTTTCTGGGAGTGTAAAATGGCTGTCGTTTTGCCCACGCAACAGCAGTAACTGCAGCTCTACAGTAAAACCAGGTCTACAAGCGGCCTAACAGGTGGCCCTTAAAGGCATCGCCTGTCAGTCCGCAATCAACAAGGCACGGTTTTAAAATATACTAACCTGAATGTGGAGCCGGGAGGAGCAGGAGTGGCCTTCTCGGTTGCACCTTTTTTTCAGTCTCCTTTAAACACTTGCCTGATGGCCACTGCTGTGTCACAGTGGCCTGATCTTCATGTCCTCTTCACCGGCGAGCTGCCTGGGGTTGCCTATTAGATGTCCGCAACTCCCTGGCTTGTTGATAATGAGACCCAAGGCCCAATATCGAGTGATATCTAATATCAGTGGGCGCGCTTGAATTTCTAGGCCAATAGGTTAGATATATTCGTCTATGTCAGGCCTTATTGAGAAACAGTGACCGTGTGACAGACATTTTGGCCTCGATTTTAACTCAGCTGCGGGCTATTGGCGTGTTCCCCGAATTTCGTGCTTCCTACACGAATCTAAATGGATGTGGGAGATTGATGCAATTTAGACTCAATTGGCCAATTGATTTCCAACGTGTGGGAAGCCTTTGCAAATGGGTTTTTCATGACTGAAAGTCCCCGCCGATGGTGTCATCATTGCTGCTGCATTTAAGGTCCACAGCAAGCCTTGCTTCTTCTGCAGACTGCCAAGCTTTCTCCATTTGATGGCACAGGAACCTGCAGGAACAATGGCCAGCGGGAGGCCAAGAGCAGCTCCTAAGTTTGACAAAGCAGCACTACAAGCATTGGTGGATGGGGCTAGGGCCCACCGGGAGGTCCTGTTCCCTTCATCAGGGAGGAAGAGGCCTCCCACTCAGACCAAGGCTGTGTGGATGCAGGTGGCTGGGGAGGTCAATCCTTGGGAGTCACATGGCGCACCTGGATGCAGTGCAGGAAAAGATTCCATGACCTTCAACGCACTGGAAAAGTAAGTATGAAGTTCCCATCACCCTCAATCTGATCCCCATTGCCTTTCCTCACCAGCATTCAGCTTTAGCAATCTCTTCCTCCACATCCCACTTGACACTCACATCCATACACCCTTACCAATTCCCTCTCTCTCTATGCTCACAATCACATAACTATTCCACCATGCAGCCCTCACACTCCCTATCACTCTGATGCTTTGAACACAACTGACAACACACAGGGACGGCCCTTGGTCTTGCAACCTCACTCCATCTTTGTCTCCTTCTAAGTATCTATGCTATGCAATCTCTACACTCACTCCTTCATTCTCACTCAACCTCCACTTGTCTCCCTCATTGCAGGGAAAGGGAGCTCACAATAAGAGGGAAAGAGTCAGGACAGGAGGAGGCTCACCATCATTAGCCCAGCTCACCCCCTGGGAGGAAGCCATCCTGGAAATTGTTGGGGTTGAAAAAGATGTGCACGTTGGGGACAGACAGACAGGTGCATCACAGCAAGCTGGTGACAGAATAGTTTTCCATCTCTCTCATTGAAATTGCATGAGTCGCTGATAATGATTCTGAAACTATCACAGATGGACTTATGATCATCTGCAATATGCTTCACATCTCTAACTCTTTCCTTTACTCCCCCACAGGACCATCGAAAGCCCCCGTCCCCACTGTCCAGGAGGAAGAGCCTGAGCTTCCAGACTCCTCAGAGGAATCTGCAACCTCTGAGGGCGCAGTGTCAGCAGAAATAAGCGCACCCAGCACCAGCGCAGACACTCACACCTCGGTGGGACCTTCGAGACATAGTGTAGAGTTGTCACCTGGTGTATCACAGCTCACAAGTGAGCATCAGCAGATTGTGGAGACAGGGATAGCAGTGGAGAGTCCTTGTTGGAGGGCACAGGACTCTGCCAGCTCAGCTCAGCTGCATGTCGACCCTTTGCCTCTGGGTCCATCCATAAGATCAGAGGTGATGGAACTCCATGCACAGATGCAGGAGTCTCTGGCAGCTTTTGTCTCTAGGGTTGCTGCGAGTGTGGATGAATGGAGGAGTCCATAGCGAACATGAGCAGAGCCTTTGTGGAGTCATTGGCAAATGAACGCATCAACACGGAAAGGATGGCTACCTACGTGGAAATGATTGCTGCCTCCGTGGTAAGGCTGGCTACGGTAGAGGAGAGGAGGGCTACGGCCATGGAGGAGGTTAGTCGCCAGGGTATGGAAAACATGGTGAGTGTTCAGAATAGAATGACATCTCTTGAGGAGCGATGGGCATCTATTGAGCATAGCAACCAGATCTTCATGGAAGTCCTTCTGAGTAGGACTGCCATTGCAGATACGGGTCCCCATGGCCCCCCTGATGTGCAGCAAGGTGCTCTCCAGCCACTTGCAGGCGCGGAGGGGGAGCTGACCCATGAGAGGAAGGTTGGTGGCAGACCTCAAGGAAGTGGGGGTTCCTCTCCAGGCGCTCACACTTCCATGCCACTGCAGAGCCCTCGGTCAGAGCCCCACCGGAGTCCACACCCAAGTGAGATAGATGTCTCAACCCCTGCACTGCCGCAGGAGCAGCAGACTGTTGACGAGCCCTCACAGGCTCGCCACCCCAGAGGACGCCCGCCAAAGGTGTTGAGACAGGAGCAGCAGGAAAGTGAGCAAGGGGCCTCCACATCTGCTGAAGCCACAGGGGAACCACGATGTAGGAGCATGCGTAAGAGGAAAATAAAGCATAAGTAATCACAAGGGTAGTCACTTGGGTGAAATTTTATGTATTGTTAAAAAAAGCCATCAGATGAATTCTGTCAATAAAAAGTCTGATGGCTACTGCTGTATTTGTGGCGTGGGTTATTTCGCGAATGGGACTTTCACATTGAGGGCTTAGGATTACTTGCAATTGTCAGTATGCTGGACAAATAGCTAGGAATCCGCTGGGTCTTGGCCATTGTCGATGCTCAGGTAAGAAGCTGCGAGGCAAAAGTGCTTGATTGGCTAGGCTAAGCAAAACTGGCCAGGATGAGTGCGTTCCTTGCATCCCGGGCAGCAATGTTCTGGCGTAATGCTGCCACTGGTTGTTGGTCCTCTGCAGGATGGTCGTTTTCGCCCTCCTCCTCCTCCTCCTCCTCCTCCTCCTCCTCACCATCATCATCTGAGGAGGGTATGTGAGGAGCCACTTGGTCCTCAGGAATCTGCAAGCCATGACGCTGTGCCATGTTGTGAAGTGCACAGCAAACCATGATGATTCTGGAGACCCTGGCTGCTGAGTACTGTAGGGCTCCACCTGATCTATCCAGGCATCTGAAGCGCATCTTCAGCAAACCGATGGTTTGCTAGATTATCGATCTGGTGGAAATGTGGCTGGAGTTGTAGCACTCCTTAGCTTCGTTGGCTGGCCTCCTCAACGGCGTCATTAGCCAAGTCCTCAGGGGATAGCCCTTGTCTCCAAGTAGCCACCCGTGAAGTTGGTGTGGCAGCCTGAATAGCGGAGGCACACTAGACTGGCGTAGTATGAAGGAGTCATGGCAACTGCCAGGGTACATGGCACAAACATGCAAAATCTCCTTCTTGTGGTCACACACCAGCTGAACGTTAAGGGAGTGGAAGCCCTTGCGGTTGACAAAAATACCTGGATTGCGCTGAGGTGCCCTAAGGGCCACATGTGTGCAGTCAATGATGCCCTGCACCCTGGGAAAGTCTGCCAGATGAGCTAATCCAACCGCTCGGGGCGTCACATTTGCGCGATCCTTGGTGAAACGGATGTGATTGTGCGCGAGGGCAAAGAGGGCACCTGCATGATGCAAGTGTGTGCGGCCGCCTGGGAAATGCCGCTGATGTCTGCTGATGATCCCTGGAATGAGCCTGAGGCAAAAAAGTTGAGTGCGGTGGTGACTTTGATGGCCACTGGTAAGGAGTGTCCACCTGGTCCTCTGGGCAGCAGGTCTTGCTGTAGCATTGTGCAGATGTCAGTCACTACCTCTCGTGAAAGTCGGAGCCGCCTTTGGCACTGCTGCTCAGTCATGTTGAGGTAGCTGACCCTGTGTCTGTAGACCCTGTTTGGGGGGTATCTTCTGCGCCGATGGGCTTCCAGGCGCTGGCCCCTTCTGGCCTTTGCTGCCTCAGGTGGGTGAGCAGCAGCCTGTCACTCCTGCTGCTGCTGCTGTTGCTGGTGCTGCTGTTGGTCCTGGTTCTGCTGCTGCTGCGCCTGGTGCTCGAGCTCCTCTAATGCCCAGAAGGGAAGGAAAAAAATGGCTCCCATGCTTCTGGCATATGCCTCCGTTGAGGAAGCACTGAGTGAAGGTGGCGAGAGGGGTTTCCCAGGAGTTCACCCTGGAGATGTGTGTGAGGCTCCAACCTTCCACAGGTATGGTTAAGCCTGGTAAAAGTTGCCCCAGGCCTGAGACAAAAAATCCTGCCACCTGCAAATGATGGCTGATCAAATCTCCTCTTTAATGGTTGACCTGCAGCTGATAGTCAGCAAGCCAATAGTGCTCCCACCAGGTTTCACAGTCGTGATTCCCACCAGGTGTGTTTTACGTGGGAAAAGGGTTAAAAGTGCAAGGGACTGTTAAAATGGCATTATAGAGGCCATTTAGTGGTGATTAAGGGCCTTAAAGACCAGTCCCGCCTGTTGGATGTGGGACGGATTCGGGACCATCAGACACGCCTGAATTAAAATGGCTCGGAGTCGACGGGGGTGTTCCGCCCACCAGTTTTTGCGATTTTAACCCCCCGCATGCCTCCAAGCCCGCCTCCACGGCTCAGTTAAAATCGAAGCCTTTGTCTCCTTGGAGGAAGGTTTCTGCACTGCGTAATGGAGGAAAATCATAGCGTTGTTCTTTATAGATGGGTTTACAATTTATTGTTCTCTTACACGTTGCAGCGGGAGTACTGCGGAAGGCCCAGAATTTAGGCCAGGACCTGGGTACTCTGACCTCTGCCTTCTCCGTCTGTTTCTGCAGGGCTTCATTTAGGGCAGAACTTCTGCCTGCCCCAAAACAGGTCAGTCGCTTGAGAAGTGGCGTGGCTGTGGGGGAGTAGGAAGGAGGACCCCTAGACCAGGAGATTCCTCATACTCAGCCTGTGGTCAATCGGGTAGTCAGTACGCCGAGCGAGAAAGGGCATAGAGGCCTCCTGGCTGTTGGAAGTGTTGGCACCTGGGGGTACTGGCCTGTAACCACTGAACATTTCAGTGAGTTTATAAAGGGGGATGATTAGGTTTGCCAACAGTCCAAGATTGTCCTGGAGTCTTCAGGAATTGAAGATTAATCTCCAGGGCACCGCTGCGAGCAACCCGGGAGAAAAATCACAGGGCATTGCAGAAAATGGTGTTATTTTCATTTTCTATGAACACTTTCATTTATGAGTTACAAAAATATTGGAGATGGGGGAAAAAAGGCTGTTTCATAAACAGTAAGGATCAATCCAATTGGGTAACGCAGAGTCTATTCCCTTTCCAATTGGCCGTGGGAAGGCGTTGCACCCAGAGTGTGGGGGGGTGGGGTGGGAGGTCATGTGATGAAACCTCCAGGCATACACCCAACCAGAGTTGGCAACCCTTGGGCCGACGCAGCATTACGAGATTAATTGTTCTGGGGACCCAGCATCTCCCCAGAGTGGCTAGCCTCTGCCATAATTATCAGCCTCCTCCACCAGGCACACGTTCAAGATGGTCCCCTCATTGCACGGGTGCCTGTAGGCAATAGTTAAATAAGATAACTACCCCCTGACCCCCGGAGGTCACCAGTGGGCGCATCCCAAACTTATGCTGGGATCTTGGCTCCTGGCGTTTTGGCCTCATGGTCTCTTCCTTCCTTATTTTCTAAGCTAACATCTGTCTTGCATGTGAAGACATGGAGATCAGCAGACAGTGATAATAAATGCCGAGGATTTTCCTTATCTCGGCAGGTCGGTGGCGGGTCTCGACCCCACAGCTGGCTCCATCCTGCTCTGGAAAAAGAACTTGCCTTAACAGGGCTTGTTAAGCCCACCCAGCGCATTTCCTGGCCCAATTAAAAAGAGCGGGTCTGGTGACGCCATTCATGACGCGTCTTGAGCCGGTTTCCTTAAAGGGACCATGGACACCTTACTTTTGACGTTTGTGCTGTCAGTCTTCTACAGCATTGAGGTGCTGCAAACACTGACAATGACTGCACAGAGGTGCAGGGCTGCACCCAGGTTCTCCCATGACTCCCTCCATATGCTTATGGAGGGAATCAGAGCACACAGGGAGGTCCTCTTCCCTTCAATGGGTGGAAGAGACCTCCCCAGGAGAACAAAACAGCCTGGTTGCAGATTGCAGAGGAGGTCACAAGCAGGGATGTAGTCAGACGATCTGGGTGCAGTGGCACAATCGTTTCAATGATCTCAGTAAAGCCACACTCACCTTCATCCTCCTGTGCCTCTCATCACTCTGCCTTCCCTACCGTACTCCTGCACATCCTTACTCACACCAATTTACCTAGTACCTCCACCCATCCCTCTCTATCTACGTTATCACTTCCCCATCTCACTAGCCACCCCTCACACTCACCCTCATCCTAGTCCAATCATACCATCTAACAACACACAAGGGTAGCCACTTGGGTGTTTTATCCAATGTTTATGTAAAGTTTCTGTTAATGTGCTATCAAACATTGAAACCTTTATTTTCAACACTTTCCGTTCTTGGACAGATTTGTGTGCACCTTTGGAAGTGGCTTAGTGAGTTGCAGTGAATGGTGAGACATAACGGTACCCCCCACAATGGTGGTGAGTGTGAAAGGAATGGATTGGGCATTGTAGGGATGCTTTATGATGTTGGTGTGGGGTGGTGCCAACCTGGTGCATCATGTGGCAGCCAGGGTGTACAGTGTCAAGTGAAGTAAATCTGGCCATGGTGAAGCTATCCCTGGCCTCCTGGGCAGCAATGCAGTCAGGTGCTGATGCCCTCTGTCCTGTGCAGCATCAGGTGATTGAGGAGAAGGTTGGTGTTGTTGTTGGTGCTACTGGCGTGCCTGGTGCTGCTGGTGTTGGGGCTGATCGTGGTGGGATTCTGAGGACCAAGGTGAGACAGTATAAAGGGCATCAATGTTGATGGAATAGATGGCAGGTGAGGTAAAGATGACAGAAGCATTCTGTCAATGGTGAGAGAGTTCTTCCAATGAGGTGAGAGTAGATGGAGAGTGGAAAGTGGAAAGCCTGCAGAATGTGTGCTGGAAATGGACTGAGAAACAGCTAGTGTCTGAGAAAAGTCAAGTGGGAGCTTTTACTGTACATTTGAAGCTGTCACGTAATCAGCTGGAGCAATGGCCACTGAACTCATGCCTCAGCTTGACAGCCGTGGTCCCCGAACAGTGTGGTTCCCGTGGTCACGCAGTTAAAGTCAAAAGGTAAGTTAAAAAAGCCTGTTAAAGATCTGTCAACTAGATGCTAAAGATTTTAATTGGCCCCCCCAACGCTGCCCATCAGGTCTGCTTAGCGTTGACAGACCCGACATTGGGAAAGGCATATTGCATTGGGGTTGAAAGCGGGTTCCTGACCTGTTGTCAAAAAAAAACATTTTTCCACCTGACCCACCACCGATCCTGCCTGCTAACCCCCTGCAAAATCTCGGCCAAAGTGTTTGATAAATCCAAATTCCTGAAGCCTGAATTAGTAAACTAACTACACTACAACATAGAAACAATATTTATAACTCTCAATGCTTAATCAGGATAAATAGCTTCAATGTGTTAAATTACTTTTTGCCATTTGATCACATAGCTGCGTCTATTTTTAATTAAATATGGTGACACTACAACCTGGCTCTCCCAGCAGGGAGTGGCCCGCAAGGTGTGCATCTTGGGAAATCAAGGGTGCACAGGCTACGACTTGCTGAGACGCCATCCGTGGGAGTGCGGATCGCAGAATCACCCCTTGCATTTCTCCACGTGCATTTTTATATGTTTCCAGTGAATCTCCCATCACCTTGCTCAGTTAGCTGTGCTTGATGTAACAGGCTGAGAGAGGTTGCAGCGGCAACCCTGGAGCAGGTAAGAATAATGGGCATCGCCATTATGTGGGATGGTGAAAGAAAGCCTTGCATTTATATAGCGCCTTTCACGACCTCAGGATGTCCCAAAGCACTTTACAGCCAATGAAGTACTTTTGAAGTGTAGGCACTGTTGTAATATGTAGGAAACGTGGCAGCCAAATTGCGCACAGTAAGCTCCCACAAACAGCAATGTGATAATGACCAGATAATCTGGTTTTTTTTTAGTGATGTTGGTTGAGGGATAAATATTGGTCAGGACACTGGGGAAAACTCCCCATCGCTTCTTCAAAAAGCGACAGGGGACCTTTTACGTTTACCTGAGAGTGCAGACGGGGCCTCAGTTTAACATCTCATTCGAAAAACAGCACCTCTGATTTTGCGGCACTCCCTCAGTACTGCCCTGGAGTGTCAGCCTTGATTTTTGTGCTCAAGTGTCCTGGAGTGGGGCTTGAACCCACAACCAACTGATTCAGGAGGGTGGTGGGGTAATCCATAAGGGGAGATTTTTCTGGGTCTGAATCCAGGTCCATTGGATGGTCTGGCTGTAGCAGATAGCAGCTGTGTCAGAGTGCACAGGAACCCGCCCGATTCTCTGACATTCACTGCACACAGCTGATCCAGTACAGGTGCAGACCCAAGAAAATCTTCCTTTTCAGTGGACTGGTACAGACTCAAAGGCGCCGATATATACTGGGGCAGGATTTCCAAGCAGGGGCGAGGAGTTCTGGTCAAACGCCGTGGAGTTTTAATTCCATGGCATGTGTGTTTTTTTAAAAGGATCCCCGCCTGGAAGCCAGCCTGATTGACAGGCTTGGCTCTCTGTCGGGTGGGGAACGCTGCAGAAAAGGCCGCAGTCCAGGGACAGGTAGGTTTGTGCTGCACGGCGTTGAGAGCACGAGCAGGGTAGGTACAGTGTGGCCTGCAGGGTCGGGCAGTGATCACGGGGGGTCAGGGAGTGGTGTGGTCCAATCGCGGGAAGTGAAGCAGTTTAGCTTGAGGGGGGCGGTGGGGGGAAGCACTGCTGCTCCTCTTGGCCCACAAGCAATGCTGGGAAAGCACTTACCTGTTCCATCCAACTGTCCTCGCCTCCATTTAGTTGCTGGGTTTCCCGAGGCTTGGGAAACCTGGCCGGCCAGCATTGAGCCTGGAGAGCAGAGGCAACAGACCTGAGCGGAACCCGAGCTGGGAGCGAGAGAGAGATAAAGAGCGCGGCAGAGGATACCCGAGAGCAGAGGCTGCGGACCTGAGCGGGACCCAAGCTGGGAGCAAGAGAGAGATAAAGAGCGTGGCAGAGGAGACCTGAGAGCAGAGGCTGCGGACCCGAGCGGAACCCGAGCTGGGAAGAGGTGGTCACTGAGCTCTGCTGCAGCCAGATTTACAGCCTCAACTGAGGACCAGGACGTCTCTGTTGGTGGCAGTGAAGGTCACAGTGGCTCTGAATTTTTATGCCACCGGCTACTTTCAAGCAGCTACCGGGGACATCGCCAATATCTCCCAGTTCGCGGACCATTGCTGTATCCGGGAGGTGACAAATGCCCTCTATTAAAGGAGACGCCAGTACATCTCTTTCCCGATGACCCAGGCCAAACAGCATTAATACGCATTGGGCTTTGCGAGGATAGTGGGCTTCCCCATGGTGCAGGGCGCCATTGACTGCACGCATGTGGCATTGCGGGCACCGCATGAGAATGCAGTGGTTTTCCGAAACCGCAAGGGGTTCCACTCCTTAAATGTCCAGTTGGTGTGTGACCACAGACAGCTGATACTCGCTGTCAATGCCCGCTATCCTGGCAGCAGCCACGATGCTTTCATCCTGCGCCAGACTTGTGTGCCAGAGCTTTACCAGGCAGTGCATCAACCAAGTGGTTGGCTCCTCAGGGACAAGGGTTATCTGCACCTGGCTGATGACACCACTCTGTAACCCCAACACCCCTGCTGATCTGCAGTACAACGAGAGCCATCTCGCCACAAGGAACATCATTGAGCAGATGATGTGCCAAATAACTGCCCGAATCCGTGAATCCGTTAAGACTGAAGCCTTTTATTAAATTAGAATCATGGCAGAGTTAACAGAGTTCATCATCGACCAAGCCCTTGGTAGAACATACCAGAAGAGGGGCGGGGCCAGGGAGGAGCATTAGTGGTTCCCCCCAGTGGAACATTCCAGACATTACAAGTACAAGTACAAATATCAGAACACAGTTATTTCATCACATTCACCCCCTGCTATAGATTCAGTCTGTCAGGAGGTCTGATAATCCTCTGGTAATGACGTAACTCTTGCTGAGGCTCCTCCCGGAGTACTAACTCCGGTTCATTCAAATTCCCAGAATCATCAGTATTTTCCACACTGAGGGTTTGTGTCTCTGAAGGTCCAATACCACGATTGAAAACTCTACTCTCAGAGTTGAACTCTTTTTGAGCTCCAGCAGGTGCAAGATCTTTAATAGAGACCGTATCCTCTCGCCCATCCGAATATTGAATAAACGCATACTGGGGATTAGCATGGAGGAGTTGTACTTCCTCCACCAGTGGATCAGTCTTGTGGCCTCTCACATGTCTGCGCAACAACACAGGGCCCGTGGTCATCAACCATGGGGGTAACGATACTCCATTAGTAGCTTTTCTTGGAAAACTAAACATCCTTTCATGAGGGGTGGCATTCGTCGCTGTACACAAAAGAGACCTTATGGAATGCAGCACGTCTGGCAGGACATCCTGCCAGCGAGAGGTCGGCAGGCCTCGTGACTTCAGAGACAGTACGATAGCCTTCCACACTGTCACATTTTCTTTCTCAGCCTGCCCATTACCACGAGGGTTATAGCTGGTACTTCTACTCGTTGCAATCCCCTTCGATAGCAAAAACTGTCGTAATTCTTCGCTCATAAAGGAAGAACCCCTATCACTATGTATATAGTTAGGCATGCCGAACAAGGAAAACAGTTGGCAGAGGCATTTAATTACAACAGCACTAGTCACATCTGGACAGGGGATAACAAAAGGGAACCGAGAGTACTCGTCTATAATATTAAGAAAATAGACATTACGGTCGCTCGATGGAAGGGGACCTTTAAAATCGAGACTCAAACGCTCAAATGGTCGAGTTGCTTTAATAAGATGAGTTGGCTCGGACGGCTTATAGAAGCGGGGTTTGCATTCAGCACAAACATGACAGGTTCTGGTCATTGTCCGGACCTCCTCAACAGAGTAGGGTAGATTGTGGGACTTAATGAAGTGGTTCATTCTGGTAACCCCAGGGTGGCAGAGTGCGTCGTGGAGACTTTGAAGCTTATCTGTACCTAGACTAGCACATACTCCTCGTGACAAAGCATCCGATGGCTCATTAAATACTCCAGGCCTGTACTGAATATCATAGTCATATGTTGACAGTTCTATTCGCCATCTTAAAATCTTATCATTTTTGATCTTGCCTCTCTGCTTAGTGTTGAACATAAAGGCCACAGATCGCTGGTCAGTAATGAGCGTAAAACGTTGGCCAGCGAGATAATGTCTCCAATACCTGACTGCTTCAATAATTGCCTGTGCCTCCTTTTCCACTGAAGAATGTCGAACTTCTGGTCCTTGCAATGTACGAGAGAAGAAAGCTACTGATCTACCAGCTTGGTTAAGAATTGCTGCCAACGCAAAATCAGATGCATCACTTTCCACTTGAAATGGGATCTTCTCATCCACGGCACATACCACTGCCTTCTCAATGTCCCGTTTGATATTAAGGAAAGCCTCCTGAGCTTCCGCCGATAGCGGAAAAGATGTCGACTTAATAAGAGGTCGGACTATATCTGAGTAGCTAGCCACCCACTGGGCACAGTACGAGAAGAACCCCAGACACCTTCTTAAAGCTTTTACAGTGTGAGGTAAAGGTAATTCCTTAAGTGGGCGTAATCTTTCAGGGTCTGGCCTGATTACCCCATTCTCCACAACGCAACCAAGAATACACAAACGTGTAGTATTGAAGGTACACTTGTTTTCGTTGTAGGTCAGGTTTAACCTCTTTGCAGTCTCTAGGAACTTCGCGAGATTTTGCCCACAGATGGTAACATTGTCCAGGTACGGGAATGTTGCTTCCAACGCGTATTCATCCACCATACGATCCATCTCCCGTTGGAAGACGGATACCCCATTCGTCACTCCAAAGGGCACCCGAAGGAATTGGTACAGGCGCCCATTAGCTTCGAAGGCCGTATAAGGTCGGTCTTCTATTTTGATGGGGAGTTGATGGTAGGCAGACTTTAAATCAATGGTGGAGAACACGCGGTACTGAGCTATCTGGTTCACCATCTCAGAAATACGAGGCAAAGGATAGGCATCTAATTGGGTATACAAGTTTATAGTCTGGCTATAATCGACCACAAGTCTTTTCTTCTCATTAGTTTTAACCACCACCACCTGGGCACGCCACGGGCTACCACTGTGTTCGATGATTCCCTCCCGTTGAAGCCTTTCCACTTCCTCTTTTATAAATGTTTTATCTTCTGAACTATACCGTCGACTCTTAGTCGCTATAGGTCTACAATTAGGAGCAAGGTTCGCAAACAAAGAAGGCGGACTTACGTTTAAAGTAGAAAGGCCGCAGACTGTGAGCGGTGGCTGAGATCCACCATACTTAAGGGTAACGCTCTCATGCTGACACTGGAAGTCCAAGCCTAATATTAAGTTCACACACAACTGAGGTAATATGAGGAGTTTAAAGTCCTTATACTCCGTATCCTTAACGGTCAATGTGACTTTACAATATCCAGTTACCTCCGAAGTAAGGGATTTGGACGCCATCACAATTTCACTTCGAGTAGGATACACCTTCAATGAACAGGAGTTAACAAGGTTGGGGTGTATAAAACTTTCAGTGCTGCCACAGTCTATCAAACACCCAGTAGGACGACCATTAATCTTAATGTCCATCATAGATTTTGACAAGGAACACGGTATGGTCTGGTCAACCGTAGCCGAGGCTAGAGTAAAACGATAGGCGGCAGCAGAGAAGGCATTGGGTACAGGATTACCCTTACACACTTTAATAAAATGTCCCCGTTTCTTACATTTAAAACAGGTTGCCTCTCTGGCTGGGCAACTTTGCCTGGGGTGTTTAGATTGGCCACAAAAATAACACTTAGACCCATGGGGCACAGCCGCAACAATAGGATTAAGTGGGGGCTCCATTGGTGTTATGGATGCCTCCATACTTGGAACACACGAGGCTGAGAGAGATGCATGGGCTGATGCATACACTTCTGAATTCTTCTGGGCTACATCTAATGATCGAGCAGCAGCGACAACCGTTTTTAAAACTAACGAGTCGTCCTCGAGGAGTCTCTGTCTAATATAATTAGATCGGAGGCCAGATATGAAAGAATCGCAGATGGCTTCTTCCTGATACACTATGGCAGAGACAGCCTTGTAGTTGCAACCCTTAGCCAAATCCTTAAGGTCCTGCAGGAAATCGTCCAGAGATTCCTCGGGTAATTGCCTGCGAGTAGACAGGAGGTGATGCGATGAAGTGTTCAAAACATCGGAGCCAATGCGTAAATTTCTTCGACGCATCTGCCGAATGGGGATCGATATCCAGACACTCTGGTTTCAAAAATCGATCCATCTTCCAAAAGTTGTTATTTAATAAAATTGATGTGCCAAATAACTGCCCGAATCCGTGAAGTTAAAGCTTAAGACTGAAGCCTTTTATTAAATAAGAATCATGGCAGAGTTAACAGAGTTCATCATCGACCGAGCCCTTGGTAGAACATACCAGAAGAGGGGCGGGGCCAGGGAGGAGCATTAGTGGTTCCCCCGGTGGAACATTCCAGACATTACAAGTACAAGTACAAATATCGGAACACAGTTATTTCATCACAGCAGATGATCGGCGTCCTCGAGCAACGGTTCCGCTGTCTGGACCACTCAGGAGGAGCCCTGCAGTACTCGCCTGAGCAAGTTTCCCTCTTCATAGTTGTTTGCTGCATTCTTCATAACCTGGCAATCCTCAGGACCCAGCCAATGCCACCAGGCATTGGTGCACCACCGGAGGAGGAGGATGAGGAGGAGGATGATCAGCAGCAGCACCAAGGCAGGAGGGAGGCCCACAATGCTGAAACTGCAAGGTCCATCCGTCAATGGCTAATAACAAGCTGATTCTAGGCCCCTACTCAGAAAATGGCTTCTGGCATGGAGAACAACATGATGGAAAGCAACCCGCAACCCCTATAGCTGGCCCAGGGCAGCAATGATTCCAAAGGCCAAACATGTACATTTTGAAAACAACAACTTTTTTATTTTACAAACTCTGTGTGTGTCATTTATTCAGGACAAACAATTAGAAACAAACACAACAAATCATGAATTTACAGAGCTGGTTCTCACAACCTGGAGATAATGGCAAAAACAGTAAACAAATGTTATCAGAAGAACCTCGCCCTTTAATAAAGACATTCCCAACATTTCTGGAGACCTCCTACTTTTTGCTCTTCGAGGTTGATCTCCATCCTTTGCGCACTTCCCCCCTTCCCACCCTACTGCTCCTCCGTAATGGGGCCCCAGTGGCTGCAGCAAGGCTAGTAGAAGGCTGCCGAATGTCAGATGCTGGGACTACAGATGCCCTTGAAGGATGCCCTTGACCAGCTCTGGGCCTGGAGGCCCCGGCTGCAGACTGCACCAACTCTGCATGGGCGGCAGCAGTCTGGGCTACAGGCGGTGGCAAGTGCAATGGGGAAGTGACAGTGGTGGGAGCAGGAATGCTGTCATCCTGAGAGAGGAGAGCACCTCACTGCTCGACCGACACACTGGCACTCCCACGGGGCAGCACCTCAGCATGCGGATTGCTGGCCTGCTGCAGCCCATTGAGAGCCCCGGGGCAATGTGGCTGTACCAGCGACAATGGCAGCAGTCAGTGCACGCGTTGCCTCAATCTGAGACTGCATGAGAGCAGTCTGAGATTGGATCACAGCAGCCAGTGACTGAATTGCAGCACTGAGCAGTTGCATTGTGTCAGCCTGTGCTGCAGCGGAGTGCTCCACACTCCTTGCCAGTCCATCAATGCTTACGGGCACCCTTCCCATTGCACCCAGCCATGTGCTTGCCTGATGTGCCTCCCATAGTTGAATAGCCCTTAATGTATGCAAGGTGTGGAATGTGCATGTGTGTTTTATGAGATGGCCATAGGTCTTGGATGAGTGTTGGGCATTGGGGTTTTAACACCCTCTGGCCATAGAGTGAGGTTGAGATGGAGGGATAGAGAGGTATTGAAAAACAGCCGTTCACCCTGACGACCCGAGTGAGGCCGTTGAACTTTTTGCGACATTGAGTATGGGTCCTGAGCACCATGCTCCTGGAGGAGGCGTGATGAGCCACCTCCCTCCACACTCTTCTGTAGTCGCGTGGCAATGGTCTCCTGCCACTCTGTGGGTACAGTATTGATCTTCGGCGCTCACTGCACCAACCAGAGCCACCAAGGCCCGGTCGCTGAAGCGCTGAGCTCATTCCCTGGCCCTCTCCATAGTCCTTTCCAGCAGAATTGATGCACAGGTCTGTCCAGGCCGAGATTCAAGGCTGCAATGAGCAGGGTGTGGATGAAGAGTAAGATCGACCCTCCACTTTAAGAATTGTCCAGCACCAGTGTGTCTGTGTTCCATTGCTGACTGACATCACCCACGCTTCGCCTGCGCTTTGAGTTATAAAAAGGAAGAGAGTAGCTAAAGTAAACATTGGTCCCTTAGAGGATGGGACTGGGGAATTAATAATGGGGAACGGGGAAATGGCAGAGACTCTGAACAAATATTTTGTATCTGTCTTCACGGTAGAAGACACTAACAACATCCAAATAATGGATAATCAAGGGGCCACAGGGAGGGGGGAACTAAAGACAATCACTATCGCTAAGGAAAAGTACTTGGTAAAATAATGGGACTAAAAGACGACAAGTCCCCTGGACCAGATGGCCTGCATCCCAGGGTCTTAAAAGAAGTGGCTGCAGAGATAGTGGATGCATTGGTTGCAATATACCAAAATTCCCTGGACACTGGAGAGGTCCCAGCGGATTGGAAAACCGCAAATGTAACACCCCTATTTAAGAAAGGAGGGAGACAGAAAGCCAGAAACTACAGACCAGTTAGCCTAACATCTGTCATTGGGAAAATGCTGGAGTCCTTCATTAAGGAAGCAGTAGCAGGGCATTTGGAAAATCATAATGCAGTCAAGCAGAGTCAGCATGATTTTATGAAAGGGAAATCATGTTTAACAAATTTGCTGGAGTTCTTTGAGGAGGTAACGAGCAGGGTGGACAAAGGTGAACCAGTGGATGTGGTGTATTTGGATTTCCAGAAGGCATTCGATAAGGTGCCACATAAAAGGTTACTGCATAAGATAAGAGCTCATGGAATTGGGGGTAATATATTAGCATGGATAGAGAATTGGCTAACTAACAGAAAACAGAGACTCGGGATAAATGGGTCATTTTCCGGCCGGCAAAATGGTAACTAGTGGGGTGCCACAAGGATCGGTGCTGGGGCCTCAACTATTTACAATCTACATTCATGACTTGGGTGAAGGGACTGAGTGTAATGTAGCCAAGTTTGCAGATGCTACAAAGATGGGTGGAAAAGCAAGTTGTGCAGAGGACTCAAAGAATCTGCAAAGGGATATAGACAGGCTAAGTGAGTGGGCAAATATTTGGCAGATGGAGTATAATGTGGGAAAGTGCGAGGTTATCCACTTTGGCCAGAAAAATAAAAAAGCAAATTATTATTTAAATGGAGAGAGATTACAAAATGCTACAGTTCAGAGGGACCTGGGGGTCCTTGTGCATGAAACACAAAAAGTTAGCATGCAGGTACAACAAGTAGTCAAAAAGGCAAATGGAATTTTGGCCTTTATTTCAAGGGGGTTGGAGTATAAAAGCAGGGAAGTCCTGCTACAACTGTACAGGGTATTGGTGAGGCTACACCTTGAGTACTGCATACAGTTTTGATCTCCTTATTTAAGGAAGGATATACTTGCATTGGAGGCAGTTCAGAGACTATTCACTAGATTAATTCCAGAGATGAGGAGGTTGACTTATGAGGAAAGGTTGAGCAGGCTGGACCTATACTCATTGGAATTTAGAAGAATGAGAGGTGATCTTATTAAAACATATAAGATACTGAGGGGCCTCGACAAGGTAGATGCAGAGAGGATGTTTCCCCTCATGGAGAAATCTAGAACTTGGGGGCATAGTTTCAGAATAAAGGGTCACCCTTTTAGAACTGAGATGAGGAGGAATTTCTTCTCTCAGAGGGTCATAAATCTGTGGAATTCTCTTCCCCAGAGAGCTGTGGAGGCTGGGTCATTAAATACGTTTAAGGTGGAGATAGACAGATTTTTGCAAGATAAGGGAGTGAAGGGTTATGGGGAGCAGGCGGGGAAGTGGCTTTGAGCCCAAGATCAGCCATGATCTTATTGAATGGCGGAGCAGGCTCGAGGGGCCAAGTGGCCTATACCTGCTCCTATTTCTTATGTTCTTATGTTCTAACAGAGCAAAAATCTTAGGCACGCAGCCTCATTAAAATATTTAAATGAGCAACTCGTTCCCCCTCATCCCACCGCCGTTAAAAGCGGAAATGGGCAGGTTCGAGACAGGTTGGGGTTGGGTTTGAGATTTTTTACAACTTTTCTTTCCACCCAACTCAAAGCCACCCGTTTTTATACAGAACGAGAGAGAAAGAGATAGATAATTCATTCTGCTGATTAATCACTGCTTGCTGTTTTGACTATTTCATTAATATTCTTGTAAGGGAAATTGCTATTTATGGAAAAGTTTTACCTCAAGACATGTTAATTTATTCTCACTTTTTAATCTACATAATTTTATTAAAGGAGCAGCTTTTCATAATAAATATGAGAGTACTAGTGAATCTCCCGGCATTGCAAAGGCTGTTTATAACGTTATAACAAGTCATGCATGATGTAACAACAGATATTATTTTGCTGCTAAGGTAGCGCAGTGTCTCCTTAAGGCCAGTGTCTTTACCTTGACAGCCTTGGCTCAGTGGGTAGCACTCTCCCCTCTGACTCAGCAGGTTGTGGGTTCAAGTCCCACTCCAGAGACATGAGCACAAAAATCTAGGCTGACACAACAGTGGCTACACAGGTTTGATTGCTGGTTTGTCCTGAGTTTGCTGATCTCAGCAGGGATGTTGCAATTGGCCTCAGTGCAGGGGAAGTGCTAAATCAGCCATGGCTATCATTCCCCATTGCTGTCCCTTAACTCCTGGGGAAAATGCACAGGTGAAGATTTCCAGTGGGGATAGGCTCAGTCATGGCTGTGATACGAACATAAGAAAATGACAAACAGGAGAAGACCATCCTGCCTGTCCCACACAGTTGTGATGCCTTATGCATCACAGTACATATACCCCCCACCCAGCCGGAGCCATGTAATCAGGTCAGGCAGCATCTGTAGAGAGAGAAACAGAGGGGTCATCAAAGAAGGGTCATCGACCTGAAACGTTAACTTTGTTTCTCTCTCTACAGATGCTACCTGACCCGCTGAGTATTTCCAGCATTTCCTGTTTTTATTTCAGATTTTCAGCATCCGCAGTATTTTGCTTTTGTGTTGTGGAGCCATGTAGTCTCCTGGGAGAGGCAACAAACCAGATGCCTGCTGCCACTGACTGTCTAGGCGCACACGTGAAGAATGGCTGTGGTACAGGGGAGCTCTCAAAGTCCGTGGAACTATACCTGAGCAAGAACCCAGCACCTTCAGGAGAGAAAGGGAGCAAATTAAAGGGGGAATAAAATATCAGGTGTAGTTATTAAATGCCTTGGAATGTTTTACTATGTTAAAGGAACTATATAAATGTAAGTTCTTGTAATTATTGAATTTCTAATGAAAAACTTCAGATCCTCGTAATTCTTTGTTTGCTGAATTACTATTGTGCTATCACAATTTGTATCAACAAAAATCTAAATTAATACTGGAATTAAAAGAAAGAAACCAATATTACTGTTGAAATACTGAAATGTGAGGATCCAGAGATTTCACTGGTTTCAAAAAATCCAGAATAACGGCCACTTTAAGATTTATTAGGAAATTTTGAAGTGTTGTAAAATAAGCCGCCATTTTAGATGTAAACAAATGTTAACACAAGGGGTGAGATTCTTCTCTGGGATGGTGGGAACCCTGTCTCTCTGAAAACATCTCGAGCCCATCTTGTCTCCAACCCAACTGGAACTGAATCTCATCTCTGACATGGCTGGAGTCCTATTTCCTCTCAGACGTGGCTAGAATCTAATCTTCTCTCTGACGTTGCTGAAATTCAATGCTCCCTTGGACATGACTGGAGTCCGATCTCCTCTACAACATCGCTGGAAACCAATCCTCTCTTGGATATGTCTAGAATTCCATCTTGCCTCCAATATGGCTAGAGTCCCATTCCTCTCAGAAACAGGTGGAGTCCCATGCTCTGTTGGGATACGGCTGAATTCTCACCTTCTCACAGATACAGCTGGAGTGCAACCTCCTCTAAGACATGGCTGGAATCAAATCCTCTCTTAGACATGGCTGGAATTCCATCTCCTCACTGACATGGCTGGAGTCCCATTTCCTCTCTCACAATGCTGGAGTCCCATCCTCTCTCAGAGACCAGTGGAGTACCTTCTTCTCTTGGGATATGGCTGGATTCTCATCTTCTTTCGGATATGGCTGGAGTACAACCTCCTCTTAGACATGGCTGGAATCCAGTATTCTCTTGGGACACAGCCAGCATCCAATCTCCTCTGAGACAGATTTAGCTCTAACTTCTCTTGGATATGGTTGCAGTCCAGTCACCTCTCCAACACTGCTGGGATCCAATCGTCTCTTGGATACAGATGGAGTCCCATCTTTTCTCTGACGCGGTTAGAATCCCATCTCTGGTGGAGTACCATCTCTGGTCTCCCAAGGTGACCAAGTGGATAAAGGTACTGTCTGACATAGCATTAAGCCATACTTAAAAGGAGGTCCTAGGTTAGATTATCAGTCTGTGCTAAGCTAGCTGATCTCACCTGGGGCAACTGTTAATAGAAACATAGAAGATAGGAGCAGGAGTAGGCCATTCGGCCCCTCGAGCCTGCTCCGCCATTTAATGAGATCATGGCTGATCATCCAAATTCAGTACCCTGTCCCTGCTTTCTCCCCATATCCCTTGATCCCTTTAGCCTTAAGAAACATATCTAACTCCTTTGTGAATATATTCAATGAATTGGCCTCAACTACCTTCTGTGGTAGAGAATTCCACAGGTTCATCACTCTCTGGGTGAAGAAATTCCTCATCTCAGTACTAAATGGCTTACCCCTTATCCTTAGACTGTGACCCCTGGTTTTGGACTCCCCCGCCATTGGGAACATTCTTCCTGCACCTAGTCTGTCTAGTCCTGTTAGAATTTTATAAGTTTCAAAGAGATCCCCTCTCATTCTTCTAAACTCTAGCGAATACAAGTCCAATCGACCCAATCTCTCTTCATCCGTCATTCCTGACATCCCAGGTATCAGTCTGGTGAATCTTCGCTGCACTCCCTCCAAGGCAAAAACATCCTTCCTCAGATAAGGTGACAAAACTGCAAACAATACTCAAGGTGTGGTCTCACCCAGGCCCTGTACAACTGCAGCAAGACATCCTTGCTCCTGTACTCGAATCCTCTCGCTATGAAAGCCAAAATACCATTTGCCTTCTTAACCGCCTGCTGCACCTGCATGGTTACCTTCAGCGACTGGTGCACAAGGACACCCAGGTCTCGTTGCACTTCCCCTTTTCCCAATCTATTGCTGTTCAGATAATAATCTGCCTTCCTGTTTTTGCCACCAAAGTGGATAACCTCACATTTATCCACATTATCTGCATCTGCCATGTTTCTGCCCAATCACCCAACCTGTCCAATTCATACTGGAGTTTCTCTGCATCATCCTCACAGCACACACGCCCACTGTTGGAACATTACAATTAGTCTCAGTACCGTTGGCCTAGGAAGAGGAAAAATAAACAATCAGCCAAGCTTCCTGATCCTGATCATTATACATGCTGGAAAATGCACATGCATGGACATCTATAAAGAACAAGGTCAGAATTGGCTATTGTTTTTGCATACCCTGCCAACACTCATTGTCTAAGCTTACAGGTGAAGATAGGTCAGTTGGGTGAGGTACTGGAGACTTGTGAATCATGAGTCAGTGCCTTCAGGGAAGGAGGGTCTAAAAGAGGAGAAAACTGGAAAACACAATGGAAACCTCACCTCTTCGGGCATGGCTGGAGTCTTGTTTTCTCTTAGAACCACGTGCAACCCGTTCAAGTGATGTTAGATAACAGTGTTGTGTTTAAATAGGATGGATCATAGAATCTGTCCTCTTGTTACCGATCTACCTACCAGTGGAAACCGTTTCTCCTTATTTACTCTATCAAAACCCCTCAGAATTTTGAACACCTCGATTAAATCTCCCCTTAACCTTCTCTGCTCTAAGGGCAACAATCCCAGTCTCTCCAGTCTCGCTCAGGATGATGAGTGCGGATGGGGGTGGGGTGGTGGTTGGGGGGCAGTGAGTGAGGAAAGGCAACAATTCAGTTCCTCCTGTTGTAGCCTAGTGCCAGTGCACTGCTCGTTCAGTTTTCCCAGGGGTACATATTCAACCGCATTCACTACAAGTTGCCGCGGCCTTGCCGCACAGGCTCCTTGGCCATATGTCGCCCACTTCCCAGGGGTACAGGTTCCCCCTAAGGGTGTTGCAGAAGAGCTTCCTTTGAATTAGAATTCTTGTTTCCTAAAAGCGACGTACTTAAAGGTGTTTGCCGAACTTCACAGTCTGAGATAAACCTCCGGGCTGGGAGATATAAACATTCTCCATGCTGTTTACCAAAATGAACACAGTAAAAATTGATTTGCATATAACCCTGACAACCACCAGAACACAATATATATCTGTACTGATGCTTGAATGCAAACATTTTATAAAAGTTCGACAACCTGAGGCCTTCTAAGGTCTAAATTAATGGTGTTTGCTGAAAGGCTGACAGTTAGAATCTTTCCAATTTGCATAGCATGCCAGCATTTAACTATGGCAGCATCATGTTGGCTGCTGTAATAACTGCACAGTTAACTATAATTGGTCCTTCCTTCCTTTCCCTGGCTGCCTGCCATTTTCTTTTAACAGATTTAATAGGACAGCAAGGTCAAAGCTAAAGTTACATGGTAGGGAGAAGGCTGTGGAAAGCAGGAGGTGGGGAGACTTATTTCAAAGCTATTTTTTATTCATTTACCTCCAAACAAAATATTTGAAACTTCAAGTCTATTTTTTTTTAACTTTTCTGCTCTGTGAATGTTATCCTCACTAAATTGAGGTTAATGATGGAGAATGAAACACTTTCTTTTTTCAGGCACCCAGTATCTGTATCAAAGCACTGCCAAGTCATGTAGAACAGGTTGGATACAGGGTAAAGCTCCCTCTACACTGTCCCTCAGGGCAGGTACAACACAGGTTACATGCAGATTAAAGCTTCCATTAGCCGACTCCAACAATGTACCTCAAAGGAGCACCCCCTAAACACGTTTCCACCTCCACGAGTGCCATGGTTAGTTATGGGGCAATTTTTTTGCAGTAGACCCATACCCACCACAAACTGGGCTGAGACTGCTCAAAATGTATTTCACAAAGGCTCGATGGTGCATATTCTGGCCTCATCACAACAGTGACTACATTTCAAATGTACGTCTTTCAGATGAGACATTAAACCGAGGCCCCGTCTGCACTCTCAGATGGACGTAAAAGATCCCATGGAACTATTTTGAAGAAGAGTAGGAGAGTTCTCCCCGGTGTCCTGGCCAATACTTATCCCTCAATCAACATCACTAAAGCAGATTATCTGGTCATTATCACATTGCTGTTTGTGGGAGCTTGCTGTGCGCAAGTTGGCTGCCGCATTTCCTACAACAGTGACTGCACTCCAAAAAGTATTTCATTGGCTGTAAAGCACTTTGGGATGTCCGGTGGTCGTGAAAGGCGCTACATAAATGCAATCTTTCTTTCTTCTTTCATTAAGTGTGCTAATATTTGCAGGGGGTCCCTGGGAGTGGGCTAATATTTGCAGGGGGTCCCTGGGAGTGTGCTAATCTTTGCAGAGGTTCCCTGGGAGTATGCTAATATTTGCAGGGGGTCCCTGAGAGTGTGCTAATATTTGCAGGGGGTCTCTGGGAGAGTGCTAATCTTTGCAGGGTGTCCCTGGGAGTGTGCTAATCTTTGCAGGGGGTCTCTGGGAGAGTGCTAATCTTTGCAGGGGGTCTCTGGGAGAGTGCTAATCTTTGCAGGGAGTCTCTGGGAGAGTGCTAATATTGGCAGGGGCTCTCTGGGAGAGTGCTAATATTAACAGGGGCTCTCTGGGAGAGTGCTAATATTGGCAGGGGGTCTCTGGGAGAGTGCTAATATTGGCAGGGGGTCTCTGGGAGAGTGCTAATATTAACAGGGGGTCTCTGGGAGAGTGCTAATCTTTGCAGGGGGTCTCTGGGAGAGTGCTAATATTGGCAGGGGGTCTCTGGGAGAGTGCTAATATTGGCAGGGGGTCTCTGGGAGAGTGCTAATCTTTGCAGGGGGTCTCTGGGAGAGTGCTAATATTTGCCGGGGGGTCTCTGGGAGAGTGCTAATATTGGCAGGGGGTCTCTGGGAGAGTGCTAATATTGGCAGGGGGTCTGTGGGAGAGTGCTAATATTGGCAGGGGGTCTCTGGGAGAGTGCTAATATTGGCAGGGGGTCTCTGGGAGAGTGCTAATATTGGCAGGGGGTCTCTGGGAGAGTGCTAATATTGGCAGGGGGTCTCTGGGAGAGTGCTAATATTGGCAGGGGGTCTCTGGGAGAGTGCTAATATTGGCAGGGGGTCTCTGGGAGAGTGCTAATATTGGCAGGGGGTCTCTGGGAGAGTGCTAATATTGGCAGGGGGTCTCTGGGAGAGTGCTAATATTGGCAGGGGGTCTCTGGGAGAGTGCTAATCTTTGCAGGGGGTCTCTGGGAGAGTGCTAATATTGGCAGGGGCTCTCTGGGAGAGTGCTAATATTGGCAGGGGCTCTCTGGGAGAGTGCTAATATTAACAGGGGCTCTCTGGGAGAGTGCTAATATTAACAGGGGCTCTCTGGGAGAGTGCTAATCTTTGCAGGGGGTCTCTGGGAGAGTGCTAATATTGGCAGGGGGTCTCTGGGAGAGTGCTAATATTGGCAGGGGGTCTCTGGGAGAGTGCTAATATTGGCAGGGGGTCTCTGGGAGAGTGCTAATATTGGCAGGGGGTCTCTGGGAGAGTGCTAATCTTTGCAGGGGGTCTCTGGGAGAGTGCTAATATTTGCAGGGGGTCTCTGGGAGAGTGCTAATATTTGCCGGGGGCTCTCTGGGAGAGTGCTAATATTGGCAGGGGGTCTCTGGGAGAGTGCTAATATTGGCAGGGGGTCTCTGGGAGAGTGCTAATATTGGCAGGGGGTCTCTGGGAGAGTGCTAATATTGGCAGGGGGTCTCTGGGAGAGTGCTAATATTGGCAGGGGGTCTCTGGGAGAGTGCTAATATTGGCAGGGGGTCTCTGGGAGAGTGCTAATCTTTGCAGGGGGTCTCTGGGAGAGTGCTAATCTTTGCAGGGGGTCTCTGGGAGAGTGCTAATATTGGCAGGGGCTCTCTGGGAGAGTGCTAATCTTTGCAGGGGGTCTCTGGGAGAGTGCTAATATTTGCCGGGGGGTCTCTGGGAGAGTGCTAATCTTTGCAGGGGGTCTCTGGAAGAGTGCTAATCTTTGCAGGGGGTCTCTGGGAGAGTGCTAATCTTTGCAGGGGGTCTCTGGGAGAGTGCTAATATTTGCCGGGGGGTCTCTGGGAGAGTGCTAATCTTTGCAGGGGGTCTCTGGAAGAGTGCTAATCTTTGCAGGGGGTCTCTGGGAGAGTGCTAATCTTTGCAGGGGGTCTCTGGGAGAGTGCTAATATTGGCAGGGGGTCTCTGGGAGAGTGCTAATATTGGCAGGGGGTCTCTGGGAGAGTGCTAATATTGGCAGGGGGTCTCTGGGAGAGTGCTAATCTTTGCAGGGGGTCTCTGGAAGAGTGCTAATCTTTGCAGGGGGTCTCTGGGAGAGTGCTAATATTGGCAGGGGGTCTGTGGGAGAGTGCTAATCTTTGCAGGGGGTCTCTGGGAGAGTGCTAATATGAGCAGGGGGTCTCTGGGAGAGTGCTAATATTGGCAGGGGCTCTCTGGGAGAGTGCTAATATTGGCAGGGGCTCTCTGGGAGAGTGCTAATATTGGCAGGGGGTCTCTGGGAGAGTGCTAATCTTTGCAGGGGGTCTCTGGGAGAGTGCTAATATTTGCAGGGGGTCTCTGGGAGAGTGCTAATATTTGCCGGGGGCTCTCTGGGAGAGTGCTAATATTGGCAGGGGGTCTCTGGGAGAGTGCTAATATTGGCAGGGGGTCTCTGGGAGAGTGCTAATATTGGCAGGGGGTCTCTGGGAGAGTGCTAATATTGGCAGGGGGTCTCTGGGAGAGTGCTAATATTGGCAGGGGGTCTCTGGGAGAGTGCTAATATTGGCAGGGGGTCTCTGGGAGAGTGCTAATCTTTGCAGGGGGTCTCTGGGAGAGTGCTAATCTTTGCAGGGGGTCTCTGGGAGAGTGCTAATATTGGCAGGGGCTCTCTGGGAGAGTGCTAATCTTTGCAGGGGGTCTCTGGGAGAGTGCTAATATTTGCCGGGGGGTCTCTGGGAGAGTGCTAATCTTTGCAGGGGGTCTCTGGAAGAGTGCTAATCTTTGCAGGGGGTCTCTGGGAGAGTGCTAATCTTTGCAGGGGGTCTCTGGGAGAGTGCTAATATTGGCAGGGGGTCTCTGGGAGAGTGCTAATATTGGCAGGGGGTCTCTGGGAGAGTGCTAATATTGGCAGGGGGTCTCTGGGAGAGTGCTAATCTTTGCAGGGGGTCTCTGGAAGAGTGCTAATCTTTGCAGGGGGTCTCTGGGAGAGTGCTAATATTGGCAGGGGGTCTGTGGGAGAGTGCTAATCTTTGCAGGGGGTCTCTGGGAGAGTGCTAATATGAGCAGGGGGTCTCTGGGAGAGTGCTAATATTGGCAGGGGCTCTCTGGGAGAGTGCTAATATTGGCAGGGGCTCTCTGGGAGAGTGCTAATATTGGCAGGGGCTCTCTGGGAGAGTGCTAATCTTTGCAGGGGGTCTCTGGGAGAGTGCTAATCTTTGCAGGGGGTCTGTGGGAGAGTGCTAATATTGGCAGGGGCTCTCTGGGAGAGTGCTAATCTTTGCAGGGGCTCTCTGGGAGAGTGCTAATATTAACAGGGGCTCTCTGGGAGAGTGCTAATATTGGCAGGGGCTCTCTGGGAGAGTGCTAATATTTGCCGGGGGGTCTCTGGGAGAGTGCTAATATTGGCAGGGGGTCTGTGGGAGAGTGCTAATATTGGCAGGGGGTCTCTGGGAGAGTGCTAATATTGGCAGGGGGTCTCTGGGAGAGTGCTAATATTGGCAGGGGCTCTCTGGGAGAGTGCTAATATTGGCAGGGGGTCTGTGGGAGAGTGCTAATATTGGCAGGGGCTCTCTGGGAGAGTGCTAATATTGGCAGGGGGTCTCTGGGAGAGTGCTAATCTTTGCAGGGGGTCTCTGGGAGAGTGCTAATATTAGCAGGGGCTCTCTGGGAGAGTGCTAATATTGGCAGGGGGCTCTCTGGGAGAGTGCTAATATTGGCAGGGGCTCTCTGGGAGAGTGCTAATATTAGCAGGGGCTCTCTGGGAGAGTGCTAATCTTTGCAGGGGCTCTCTGGGAGAGTGCTAATATTGGCAGGGGCTCTCTGGGAGAGTGCTAATATTTGCAGGGGGCTCTCTGGGAGAGTGCTAATATTGGCAGGGGCTCTCTGGGAGAGTGCTAATATTGGCAGGGGCTCTCTGTGAGAGTGCTAATATTGGCAGGGGCTCTCTGGGAGAGTGCTAATCTTTGCAGGGGGTCTCTGGGAGAGTGCTAATCTTTGCAGGGGGTCTCTGGGAATCAGATGTTTTACACGGAAAAGTTTTGATGAGCATCGATTCAACCATTACCATTCCAGATCTGGGAGCTATCCATGCTGAAATTGACCAAACAAGTAGGATGGAAAAATGTGTTTCAAATTCAGAGCTGTCATCTTGAGCTTGAAAAAGAACCTAGAAACTATTGCTGGGTTTCCTTCTGTGAATGTTCCATTCATATTCTCACTGGCCAGATATTCAGAATTGTGCTGTGCACCGTTAAATGAAAGGATTTATCTGTGGCACAAGTTTTCAAAGAATTTTCATGGTCACTGCCTGATATCATTTTAATTGCAGTACAGATCCTTTAACGTCAATTTATAATATATACTGAAGCTTTGATGTCTCCCTCTACACGCTAAAGCCTGCGTGAGTCTTTTCCCTTTGAACAGCTGCAGCAGGACTCCCTTCCCCCTCAGACAAGGGCTGATCTATGAACCACAAGCGGAAAGTATTCTTGTTTTTGATCATTTCTTCTGTCTTAATGCAGTCCGCACATTTTTTGTTTGTTCTCCCCTCAAACAACAACACAACGGCAACAGGGAAGGCACCTTTAACTCTTGTGACAGCCCCAGTCTGCTGGGCTTGGAGCTAGCAAGAGGACGCCGGGTGAAAATGAAATGCACAGCCATAGCAACCCATTCGTGGGTGTTATTACCTCGGCAGCTAAGCACATAACGTAATTTATCGCTCAAATAACCTTGAAACACCAGGCGCTTAATGCTGGAGAGCAGGGGCTTGCCACCAGAGTGCACATAGACAGCATGGCAGCCGAGATGGGTTGACAATCAAGGGACTCAGTGAAGTGTGTGTGTATGTGTGTGTGTCGCCCATAATTCATCCTCCAGGAGCAGGACCTGAAATTAAAACTTCAAGGTGGTGGGAACTTCATCCATTTACCACAGAGGTGCAGTTTCCTTTTTTTTAAATATCCCCTCAGCACAGCGAAGACGCAGCCATTAATTATTTCACACGGATCACCGAGATGAGGCAGTGCGTGCCTCAGCTGTGAGTCGAGCTTCAGCAGATCCTGAAGAAGGGAGCCACATTGGGTGCGCACCATTAAACACCATTCATGTCAAAAAAAATTACTCAGAGCACTATTCAAACATGAGGGGCTTCACGGCAGGCAGCTCTTTGCGATCATCCATTTCACAAGATGGGCTTGGATGAAGGAGGCCTTTCGGCTCATTTGGTCCACACTCCCTCGCGCACCCTCACCCCCAACTTGCCATCATTTGCATTGATGCAGACATTCTAAGTCATTTACATGTACTAGGAAATACCATGTCTAAGGGGAAGGGGCTAAGCACTGGACAAGGGCTGCTGCAGATGTGGGGATGATCTGTTGCTGGTGAATTCTTTCTCAGAACACAGGCCTGCTTTTTTTGTTTCTTTTTTTTGGCACTTTCTGGTTTCCACCAGTTTCTGTTTTCATTACCAGACCTCCTGAACCTGCAGGCTTTTTTTTTTCCAATTGCCCCCTCGTGTCTTGGCACGTTCCATGACTTTTCACCCTCCTATCTATTTGGTTCATCTAACATCTTGCCATTGCCTTACTTTAATATCATCGCCCAGCCTCCTGCCTTTCCACTAAGTAGTTTGCAGGTCCTTCAGCCCATTCATTTCTGCTCTGCGATCAGACTACCTGCTGCTTCGCCTCCCCTCTTTTATTTCCAGCCTCACTAAAATGCTTGCATTACTTTCAGTTCTGACAAAGGGTCTACACTCTGAAACGTTAACCTGCCCCTTCTCTTTACAGACACTGACTGTCCTGCTGAGTGTTTCCAGTATTTTTTTTCAATTTGTACTGGTCAAGAGGGACCCTTCATAACACATCCACTCTATCACTTGTGTCAATTTGTAGACACATCAGGCGCCGGCCAGATTTGACATGTTTTCATCTCTTGAGTGTGACCTGTATTTAATGCAGAAAACAGTCTGTTATAGATTGAGAAATTTAGGTACGGAGCCAAAGATTGTAATGCAGGAAAACATACTGAGGTCAATGAGGATAATTGATCCCTGGCTCCTACCCTTGGGTAAAGGCCAGGTTACAGGTCAGAAAAACCAGCATGAAACGACTGGCTCTCTTTCACCTTTTAAAAAAATATTTCTGACATTTTAAAATGTGACATCTGAAGTGCTGCAGATACTCAATAGTTACAAGCTGTTTATTTGTAGAGGGGCTATTCTCTGAGCACATACTGGGGAAACGTCACCCAGCGTCAGCACATATTGGTGCCACAAATTTTCCAATATCTACAGCTCAGAAAGAGGCCATTCGGCCCATCCCCATCGTGCCTATGCCGGCTTTTTGGTAAAGTTATCCAATTAGTCCCAGTCCCCTGCTCTTTCCCCATAGCCCTATACATTGTTTTCCTTCAAGGATTTATCCAATTTGCTTTTGAAAGTTACTATTGAAGCTGTTTCCAGTTTTCATATGCACTCTTCCCTTGAAATGGATGAAGACAGAGACGGTCTTCTAACTAGGATTGCTTCAACAAGAAGTTCATCCATATTTAAATGATCTGAGTATAGGCTGACAGCAGGGACCTCACATACCCACCAGCGCATATCAGAAAACCTGCAGCCGATGCCAGTGATTTTCCAACACTTGGAGAATAGCCTCTCTACAAATCTATTTTTTGTCTATAACGCTTCAGATATCACACTTTAACATGTCAGAAACCTTTGGAATAAAAAGGAGAAAGAAAGCCAGTTGTTTCATGCTGCTTTTTCTGATTTGTAACCTGGCCCTTCCCCAAGGGTAGGAACCAGGGATCCATTGTCCTTGTTGATCCCAGCATGTGCCTCTTTAGCCCATTTCTCCCGTGGGGACTATCTGAGCTGTGGCCTTAAAGGGACAGGCCAGGTTAAATATAGCTCCATCTTCGCAGCTAGACGTGGCAACCATGCTCCAAGCCCCAGACGACCTACAGGCAATGTCACAGGAGATTAGCTTTAAAAACAAAACGCCCTAATAGATAACTAATCAGCTGTCACTTACCTACGAGCAAGTATTTGCAACTCCTAGTACTTGCCTGTCGCTTCAGGTCCCCTTCAGGATAAATACACTGCAATAATGTTTTTAAAGGAAATAAATGGCAAATTGATTTTTCTTTCCTCACTGTCTCAATCAAGATATATTTCCTTGACTCTCAGAGTACAGTCAGAGCACAGGCCGCGAGTAAAAGCCTGGAAACCAAATCCCAGGTGAAATGTTAAGGAAGTCCAAGATCTTGAGATTCCACTGTAGAACATTGAAACTGGGATTAGCAATTAACTTTTGGTGCTTCAAGTTTCTGGCTGTACTTAGAAGGAGACACACTAAAGTTCACAGGCCTGTGTGTGTTTGTACACTGGGTGGCAAAGCACATTTAAAAAAATGAGGACCTTAGATAATGGACCAAGGCCCAAAGTATAGACCACTAGTGTTTAAAATGAATAAAAAATAATTTGAGGTCAGTCAGGAAGGGTAAAAGTTACCAAATTAAAATAAATGGGTTATCGGAGAGAGGAAATTGGTACAATCTTGTTCAGCATTCATATGGTAACAGGAACTTCCACCCTGTACAGGTAGACTATCCTTTATCCGAAAACCTCGGGACCAGCCGAGTTTCGGATAAAGGAGAATTTCGGATTTCGGAAGGTGGGTCGGCGGGGGTCCGCGGGGGGGGGTCGGCGGGGGGTCGTGCGCACGACTTACGCTGACGCTCAGCGTAAGTCAGTCGGGGTCGGCGGGGGTCGGGGCCGGCGGGTCCGCGGGGGGGCCGGCGGTTGTCGGGGCCGGCGGGGTCCGCGGGGGGGCCGGCGGTTGTCGGGGCTGGCGGGGTCGGCGGTTGTCGGAGCCGGCGGGGTCCGCGGGGGGGGGGGTCGGCGGTTGTCGGGGCCGGCGGGGTCCGCGGGGGGGTCGGCGGTTGTCGGGGCTGGCGGGGTCGGCGGTTGTCGGGGTCGGCGGGGGGTCGTGCGCACGACTTACCCTTTAACCGAACTTCCGAAACCGGAACCCTCTAAAAACCGAAGGTTTTTTCGTTCGTACGCACGACTTACGCTGAACGAAAAAACCTTCGGTTTTTAGAGGGTTTCGGTTTTCGGAAGTCCGGATAAAGGGTAGTCTACCTGTACTAATTAGACAATGTCATCTTGGACTTTAGAGGGAAGGAGAGATTACAGAAGGTAAGAAGTTCCACAGTTTTAATGTCCTGGCCGAGAATGAGTTAGAGGAGGAGACAAGTATCGATTTCAACACAGCGAGGATGGAAGGAGGATGTAGAAGACTTATTTAGAGCTTAGGGAGAACAAATTAGGAAGAAAATTCAAAGGCGCATAAACCATTGTAGTATCAATAAAATAGACAGCGACAAGGAAGGTTGCAGCCAGAGAGGAGCTTAATAAGGGTTTGGAATTCAGAAAGACTTGGATATATTAGACTTGGATATTAAGGTTGCTTCAGGTTGTATTAATATCTCTAGCAGACAATTTTCTACATTTTCCCTGACCTGGCTTGAAATCCTAGGTGTCCCTCAGCTCATTGTTTCCTGCCTCTTGCCTCTCGATCTCTGCTGCCTCTCTCTTTCCCTGATTGCATGGAGGTCAGATTGGTGACACTATTCAATTACCAGCTCTATAATATAATCAACCCAAGTCACAGGGTGAGTGAGAGATGAGGATGGGAAGGGGAGCAAAGAAAAGCAGGGTTACATACCTTTTGTTAAGAGCAACATTCCAAACAATGTCTTTTTTGAGGGCCACTCTTAGCAGTGCTACAACATTCTGCATCATGGAGTGACGGGGCTGGCATCAGCATCTGCCTTTCCCTGACCCAGTGAGATCCTAGTTTAAATCACGCCACTGGGAGCAGTTGTCGAGTTGAGGTTAGCCACTTCCATATTGGGAAAGAAAAAAAGATTCATAGAAGCAGTTCTATGAAATGGTTTTCTGCGTGCGTTATCAGCCGTGACTCAGTTGGTACCACTCTTAACTCTGAGTCAGAAGGTTGTGGGGTTCAAGTCCCACTCCAGAGACTTGAGCACATAATCCAGGCTGACACAACAGTGACTACACTTCAAAAGTGCTTAATTGGTTGTAAAGCGCTTTCGGATATCCTGAGGTTGTGAAAGGCACTATATAAATACAAGTCTTTCTGATGCCGGAATGTAAGAGCAAAAAGGGTCAATATCGCACAGCTAAGGGTCCCTTGCTCCTTGGTCTCTGTGGCCAGGGTTTTACACTTCTGCACATGCCAGTTTGTGATTTTCCTGTCTGTTAACACAAATGGGGAGAAAGTAGAGTGAAGAAGGTTGATGTAATTGGACAAGCAAAGGAACCCAGGCCTTTGTCTCCAAGTGCCTCACAGTTACTCTGTCATTCGCGCCGTTTCTTGCTCTTCCTGTCTCTTTCTGGCGAAACTCCCTCTGTTTGTCTCTCTAATCCTTGTTCTTGCTGTATCTCTGTCAATATCTCTGACATTTTCTCTACCTACTCTTTTGCCCGTTGTCCCTGCAGTCTAATGGAACTATTCGAAAAAAGAACAGGGACTTCTCCGAATGTATTGGCCAACATTCCTTCCTCACCAACAACAAAAAGAAGCCCAGATCAGCCGATGGCTCTTTCATTTCCTATTTGTGGGATCTTGCTGAGTGAAAATTGGCTGCCAGGTTTCCCCACATAACAGCAGTGACTGCATATCAAAAGTAATTCATTGATTGTGAGACACATTTGGACATTCTGAGGACTTGATGAGCTGCGGTTATAAATGCAAGTTCTTCCTTTTTGTCTGCTTCATTGGTCTCTCTGTGCCTCTTGGTCTTTCACTGTCTCTGCCTGTCTCTCCGCTTCACACACCACCAGATTCTCTCACGTGATCACTTTGCAGGCCCTTTCTCGACAGATGCACACTCCTCCCGGGATCTCAGGTGGACAGGGAACGTGTTGTGCTTTCTTCATTTCCTAGGCATGTTCCAGCTCTCTATTCTGCAGAGAGATTTTCCAGTCCTTCTTCTCTTCTTTTTAGGCAGTCCCTCGGAACCGAGGATGACTTGCTTCCACATTAAAAATGAGTTCTCAGGTGACTGATGAGTCCAATGCGGGACCTACAGTCTCTGTCACAGGTGGGGCACACGGTGGTTGAAGGGGCGGGTGGGTGGGGTGCTTGGGTTGACGTGCGCTCCTTGTGCTGCTTGCGCTTGGCTTCCGCTTGCTCCCGGCGAAGAGACTCAAGGTGTTCGGTGCCTTCCCGGATGCTTCTCCTCCACTTTGTGCGGTCTTGGGCCAGGGATTCCCAGGTGTGAGTGGGGATGTTGCACTTTTTCAAGAAGGCTTTGAGGGTGTCCTTGAAATGTTTCCTCTGCCCACCTGGGGCTCGCTTGCCGTGTCAGAGCTCCGAGTAGAGCACTTGTTTTGGAAGTCTCGTATCGGGCATGTGGACGATGTGACCCGACCATCGGAGCTGATCAAGCGTGGTCAAAGTTTCGATGTTGGGGATGTTGGCCTGAGTGAGAACCTGACATTGGTGCGCCTATCCTGCCAATGGATTTGCAGGATCTTGTGGAGGCAGCGTTGGTGGTACCTCTCCAGTGCTTTGAGGTGCCTGCTGTACATGGTCCATGTCTCTGAGGCATACAGGAGGGCGGGTATCACTGCTGCTCTGTAGACCATGAGATGGTGCTGGGTTTGAGGCCCTGGTCTTCAAACACTCTCTCCCTCAGGCGACCGAAGACTGCACTGGCACACTGAAGGCAGTGTTGGACTTCGTCATCGACGTCTGCCATTGTTTGCCCTTACCACAGCAGCAAAGGAAACCAATCAGGAAAGCTTCAATTTTGCACCAAATGTGTTGAGCCCAGCCTCCACCCATGGTGTGATGCGCATGCATGCAGATCAAGTACAAGAAGTTTCCGTCTGACTGTCAGCCCCCTACCATTTCTTGTGACCATGTAATCTTGGCTTGACAGTTCCATTGCACAAGCTGCAGCAAACCTAGCTGGAAAAGAACAGCCCCTGCTGTTTTCGGAGGACCTACAGAACAGAATGGACTGCAAATCTGAAAGCATTAGGGGAAAATGAAGAGTTAACTATCATACTATCAAATATATGGACAATGATTGACAGGAAAAGACTCTCTGGCCCAGCCAGCCTGCCCTTGTGCATCACAATCTATACACTCCCCACCCTTCCCAAAACTGTATGATCTCCTAGGAAAACCCAGGACAATTTGGGAACAAAATCTGGGAAGTTCCTCTCTGACCCCCCACCCCACTCCAATCACCCTCCCCCACCCCCATTCCCGCCCCCAGACGATCAAAACTAGTCCAAGAGATCACACTGGCCCTAAATTCCCTGCAGTACCTACCTTCTGTAAGAGGTGATCTCTGCCCCAGCCAGAAACAGGTCCAGCTCTCGCTTGAAGAAATTCAGCGAATCAGCATCCGCCACACAAGACAGGCAGCCTGTTCCAGAGGTCCACTATTCTCTGGGAAAATAACCACCTCCTGACATCTAAGCTGGCCTTATACAACTTAAAATAGTGACAAAAGCAAAATACTGCGGATGCTGGAAATCTGAAATAACGAAAGGTCATCGACCTGAAACGTTAACTCTGTTTCTCTCTCCACAGCTGCTGTCTGATCTGCTATTTCCAGCACGTTCTGTTTTTATTTAAAATTTTGACCCTAGGTCCTCATTAGTTGGAACAAACTGTCTACTCGAACACAATCTATTGCATTCATCATCTTATAAACCTCGATCAAATCACCCCATAGTCTACACTTCTCTAAAGTGTAGAGTCCCAGCTCTCTTAGCCTATCCTGATAACTAAGATGAAAACAAGTAACGAGTAGCCATTGCAAACTGTCTTACAAAGAACAAAATCTTATCTATATTTTTAAACATTTCATTGTCTCGAATGGTGTGTTTTAACGTCTTGAGTGTCACTGAGTGAATGATTGGTCGCTGGGATACGAGATAAAGAATGAATGGTATCCGAGCTATACAGTAACAAGCTTTTTTTTGATGATGTAACAGAAGGGGTGGATGAGGGTAGTGCAGTTGATGTTGTGTATATGGACTTTCTAAAGGCGTTGATAAAGTACCACATATTAGGCTTGTTAGCAAAATTGAAGCCCATGGGATAAAAGGGGCAGTAGCAGCATGGACACAAAATTGGCTAAGGGATAGAAAACAGCGAGTTGTGATGAATGGTTGCTGTTTGGTCTGGAGGGAGGTATACAGTGGTGTTCCCCAGGGTTCAGTACTAGGACCACTGCTGTTTTTGATATACATTACTGACTTGGACTTGGGGGTACAGGTCACAATTTCAAAATTTACAGATGACACGAAACTTGGAAGTGTAGTAAACAGTGAGGAAGACAGTAATAGACTTCAAGAGGACATAGACAGGCAGAATGGGCGGACACATGGCAGATGAAATTCAATGCAGAAAAGTATGAGGTGATTCATTTTTTGGGGGAAGAATGAGGAGAGACAATGCAAGCTAAATGGTACAATTTTAAAGGGGATGCAAGAAGAGAGAGACCTGGGGGTGTTTGTGAACAAATCTTTGAAGGTGGCAGGACAGGTTAACAAAGCAGTTAATAAAGCATGTGGGATTCTGGGCTTTATAAATAGAAGCATAGAGTACAGAAGCCAGGAAACCTACATAAAACACTAGTTCGGCCCCAGCTGGAGTATTGTGTCCAATTCAGAGCACCACACTTTAGGAAGGACATGAAGGCTTTGGAGAGGGTGCAGAAGAGATTTACTAGAATAGTTCCAGGGATGAGGGATTACAATTACGTGGGTAGACTGGAGAAGCTGGGGTTAGTCTCCTTGGAGCAGAGAAGGTTGAGAGATTTGACAGAGGTGTTTAAAATCATGAAGGGTTTAGACAGTGTAAATAAAGAGAAACTGTTTCCAATGGCTGAAAGGTCGATAACCAGAGAGCACAGACTTAAGGTGATTGACAAAAAAAACAGGACGTGACAGGGGGAAAAACGTTTTTACGCAACGAGTGGTTAGGATTTAGAATGCACTGCCTGATAGGGCGGTGGATACAGATTCAATAGCAGCCTTAAAAAGGGAATTGGATAAATACTTGAAGGAGAAAAAATTGCAGGGATATGGGGAAAGAGCGGGGGAGTGGGACTAACTGGATTGCTCTTCAATCGAGCCGGCGCAGACTCGATGAGCCAAATGGCCTCCTTCTGTGCTGTACTATTCTATGATTCAATGAAGTTGAGATGCAGTATGATGAGAGGAAGAAAGTGGTAGTGATTAGTGGTTGTGGTCATTTCAAACACAGTTGAAACTTGCTATGGTGATCAATCAAAATCTGCTTTTCCAATCTACAACGTATCTGATACTGAGGGGGCGGGGGGAGGATTTTAACCCCCAAAAATGGGCAGGTTGGGTCAGGTGGGAGGTTAATGTGTTAAAAATCTGAATCCTGACCCAAACCCATCTCCAACCCGCCCACTCCCAGTTTTAACGTCGGTGAGACGGGGTGCAGGCAGCCAACCCGTTCTCAGGTGTGTTGGCACTTTAAATATGATAATGAGGCTGTGAGCCTTGGCTTTAACCTGCTGGGTAGGTTTAACTATGGCCAGCTAGGGTTCCTGGGCCATGGGAATCCCGGCAGCTGCAGTGAGGCGAGGGCAGCCTCGGGGAGCAATCCATGTGGGCCGAGAGGAGCAGGAGTGCTTTCCCCCCCTGGCCCCCCAACCATCAGACCCCTCCCCCCCATACAACACCCTCCCCCTGGGCCCTTGGTCAGGGTTAGGACCCGACCCCCCCCCCAACCCACCCGGGGTCAGGGATTGGACCCCCACCCCTGGGGTCGGGGCTCGCACCTACCTGGGGCTATGGCTCTTCTCCAGCATTCCTCACCCAACTAGCAGCCAGCCTGTCAATCAGACTGACGTCCAGGCCGGTAACCTGTCAGTGACGTCACACGCACGAAAACGCCACTGGCCCCCGCTTTCCCGTTCTCAGCGCGTCAGAACATTAAAATTCCCCCCTAGGTTATTGCAATTGTTTGAGCAGTTACATTGCAGTTATCACTTTAGTGGAAGCTCCTCATTGTTCACAGAGAATGGTTTTAGCTGTAACACTGCGTTCGTGCCCGGGTGTCCCTGGAGATGGAGCACGTGGTGTCCACCGGCATGCTCGAGGCCTTCCACAGCCGCTGGGCACTGGAGGGACTGGAGTGTCATCATCACCCCCGGTAACCAAATTTTAATTTGATTTGTTAAGGTTTCTTTTTTTTTAAGTTACAGTCCTTATTGTTTGTGCCCCTTTAAAAAGGTTGACTTTTAATAGACAATTGTCTATGATCAATGAAGAGTCAGCTGTAACATTGTTAATTTGCATGAGTCAGCACATGAATGGTAACGATAATTCTAACGGGCTGCAAATTGTCCTTAACTGTAAAGGATGCTGAGAATCACTGGGTGACTGCAGTGCTGGTCAATGTTCATTAGCACATAAACAGCTCGGCAAGGCTCAGAATACCAGTCTTTGGTTGCGAGCAATGAATGGAACAAACTAAAAGCACTAACATTCTGCGCCACACTTTGGGGGAGAGACTGAGCAGCTATGGGCACAAAGGGTCAGTTTTGGCACTTTCATAAAAACAGGTTATCTGGTTAGAGTGATCACTTGAGCTGCTGGTGAGAGTGATTACTGTTGCTCCACTGCATCTTAAATACTTTGTATAACATGACAAATGGAAAGTGCAATGAGAAAAATATATATATGTGATAACTTTTAGGGGCCAGGCAGCATTTCTTGGCAGGTGATAAAAGGAGAGGGACACAACTTATCTCAGTTGATGATATAAACAAACACGGGCCTTTAGTCCAGGCCCATGAGAATTTTGGAAGCTCTAATGTCGCAACTGACAGAAAGTTCCTCAGTGTGGCTGAAAGGGGAAGTATCCATGAATGAGATTGGGTAAAGCAACCTTTGTGAAAACATCTACATATTTGGCTATTTTTCTTACAGAAAGAGGGGAAACAATGAGGAAAAGTGTAAAGCTCCTTCTACTCTGCACCAAACAATGTGCCTCAAAAGGCATCAAGGGGTATCGGGAGAGAGCGGGAATATGGTATTGAGATAGAGGATCAGCCATGATCATATTGAATGGCGGAGCATGTTCGAAGGGCCGAATGGCCTACTCCTGCTCCTATTTTTCTATGTTTCTATGTTTTTCTATTACTCCTTCACTACACCAGTGTGACCTTTTCCCCTCCAACCATCCTGTGGCCTTTTCAAAGTGGGGGTGCCAAATTAATGCCAATTTTGTGGTGTGGGCCCACATCCACTCGGAAGTGGATTATCACTGCTCTAAGTTCAGAAATAAAATGAACGATTTAAAACAAATCTACATTTTAATGAAGTAAAGAGTCAAAGGTAAGGCTACAATGCTGTAACACTGATTCTCTGACCTGCACTACATTCGAGCACAGGTCCCTGGGAGTGCAGGATCGGTGAATTTGCCCGGTAAAATGATCAATTTATCAAAGTATTAAAAAATAGTCTGTGAAATGGCAGCCTTCCCTATAGAGTCCGAGATAAAACAAAAAGGGTTAAACACTGCAACCTCTCAATTGCCTTATCAATTATTTACTGGTGTACCAGGCATGATGCTCGACACAGTCAGTGGTCCTCGCTGGCATTTTATGTTCAACAGACCTTGGGAGAGTAAAGAGGAGCAAGGAACCCAAGGGCGACATTAGTCGACATTATGCACTGGAATGGCTAACGATTGGTTTAATTGCACGCATGGGAGCAGGTGGGATTTGAATGAATGATTAGCACTCTCGGCCCTGATTATTGGGATTGATTGGACCCCAAGCAGCCGTCTTTGGTTTGCATTCTCCTCCATTAGTGCTCATTAATTTTCCAAACGGTGAGTCTGAACTGCTAATACCTAAAACTAAAAGTTAGTTAAGTGGGAGATGTTATGTATGTACCTTTAAGAGAATAACTGGTCTCAGACTGCAGTACCGGCAGTGACCACCCCTGTATAAAAGGCGCTAGTGAGCCTCTGTTGTTTTCAGTTTCACTATTGACTTCCATCAGTAAAGACCTGCTTTGTTCAACTCCTGCTGTCTCTGTCTCAATCATTCACGGACGTAATACTGGCGATGAGCAGATACGAACCTACCTACAGTCTGCACCACCTCCTGGGATTCATTCCTACAGCGAAGTGAGCAGAGGTCGAGGCCAGAAAGAAAAGAAAGTAAGAGGCAGTAGAAATGGGCGTCGACCGTGGGCATCCGCCCCTGTGTTTGCGGAGTTGAAGATTGCTGGAGAAGCTGTCGGAAGCGGGGCCTGGTTCCTGTCGACGGTGCTTCAGCTAATCGGGCTGGTGGCAGGTAGTGCACTGATCCTTCCTGGGCTGCGGTGGTCGCGAACTCGAGCGGGTGGTTTGCAACGGGGCCGAGCAGTGTTGTCGGGAAGAAGGGAGAGAGAGGGTGGAGCACACAGGGCGTGGCCGGTGCTACGAAGCCGGGCTGCGTATAGACCCGCGAAGAGGGAGGCAAGAGTCCCACAGGGTTGTTCCACGACGGGAAAATAATTTAAAAAAAATATATTAAACGCGCAAGAAACCGCGAGGAGCTGCAGGTTGCAACGGGAACCGTGGAAAGCAGCGCTAACAACAGCGGGGAAGGCAGCAAAGCGCGGGAGGCGCCATCTTAATCAGTGGGGAAGAAGGCAAAGCGCGGGAGGCGCCATTTTGTTAAATCGGGGAAGAAGGCAAAGCGCAGGAGGCGCCATTTTAGATTTGTAAGATGCCGAAGACTGGCTGTATCACTGCTTTTGATAATACAATAGAGGACTGGACCACGTATGTGGAAAGAGTCGAGGTATATTTCGAGGCAAATGAAATAGCGGAGGAGAAAAAGGCATCAATATTGCTAAACTTAATGGGCGCTAGAACGTACGGCCTATTGCGGGACCTGATTACTCCAGCCAAACCGAAGGCGAAGAGTTTTAACGAAATTGTTGCTGTCCTACAGGAACACCTAAACCCTGCACCGCTGTTGATAGCAGAAAGATTTAAATTCCACAGGAGAACTCAGCATAAAGATGAGAGCAATGCTGAGTACCTTACAGAACTACGCAAGCTATCAAAGCACTGCCAGTTCGGAGCAGGACTGGCAGATACCCTACGGGACAAATTTGTCTGTGGACTCCTGAGTGAAGGAACACAGAAGAAGTTACTCTCAGAGAAAGAGCTGACGCTAGATGAGGCTTTCAGCGTGGCAGTATCTTATGAAGCAGCAGCCAGGGGAGCTGCAGAAATTCAACAAAAACCACAGGAATACGGCACCCACGAAATGACACGGGGATTTGCAAAATGTTATCGCTGCGGCAGAACTAACCATGACCAGAAGGACTGCTGGTCCAAAGACAAAATATGCAGGCAATGTGGGAAGATGGGACACATTGCACGAGTTTGCAGGTCTGGGAAGAAGACCAGCGACAACAAAAAGGCTACTAAGGAACCGTACAAGAAAGTACAAAAGATGACGGACAGTAGTTCCGAAGACCAGATGAGCGATAGTGAATCCGGGAACAGGAGACTAAGCTGTCTCAAACTTCACAATGTAATCGCAAAAGAGGATCACCGAACCATTTGGGTCACCCTCACGATAGCAGGGTCCCAAGTTAAAATGGAATTGGATACAGGATCAGCGCTAACCGTCATGAATCGATGAGACTACGAGCGGCTATTTTCACACATACCCTTGAGAGAGACATCCATCGTCTTGACGACGTATACGGGGCAAAAAGTATACCCCAGAGGAAAAATAAGGGTGCCTGTCGAATACAACGGCAAGAAAATACGGAAATTGTATCTTTACATACTGCCAAATGGTGAACCACCGTTATTGGGACGGGAATGGATCAGGAAGATAAACTTAGATTGGCACTCCATTCATGCAATGATGGTGGACGGTAAAAAAGATGAAGACATCACTCCTGGACGATTGTCAACAATCTTAGCTAACGCCAAAGAGGTATTTCAACAAGAAGTGGGCACGCTTAAAGGCATAAACGCCTCGATAAAAATAGAAGAGAATGCAGTTCCCAAGTTTTTCAAAGCAAGACCGGTACCATATGCAATTCGCCTAGCCGTTGAGGCAGAGCTGGAGAATCTGGAGAAGGCAGGCATGTTGTCTAAGGTCGACTGGAGTGAGTGGGCGACACCCATCATTCCTGTCATGAAGAAAACGTTAAGCAATAAGTCCGGGGAGCCAAGGAAGATTCGCATCTGTGGGGATTTCAAGGTGACGGTGAACTAAGTCCTTCACACAGTACAATATCCTCTTCCAAAGATAGAAGACATCTTCGCCTCACTGTCTGGAGGGAAGCGTTTTACTAAAATTAACCTAGCACAAGCATATTTGCAGATGGAGGTTGAAGAGTCCTCCAGGAAGTATCTCACGATAAATACTCACAAAGGTCTTTACCAGTATCATCGATTGGTATTCGGAGTAGCATCGGATCCGGCGATATGGCAAGGGAGTCCGGGGACTCAGTGTTACTTGGACGACATCCTTGTGACAGGTGAAGATGACAGTGAACACCTTAACAACCTAGAACAGGTGCTCACTAGACTACGGGAACATGGGCTGCGAGCCAACCGCCCCAAGTGCGAATTTTTTAAGAAACAGATATCGTATTGTGGCCACGTGATTGATGAAGAGGGGTTACATAAGTCCCCTGACAAAATTGAAGCGGTTGTTAAGGCCCCAGCGCCTGAAAATGTGTCGCAACTGAGGTCATTCCTCGGATTGGTGAATTACTTCCATAAGTTTTTGCCGAATTTGTCAACAATTCTGCACCCACTGAACGCCCTGCTACGAACGGGGGTAGCATGGAAATGGGGCGATGATTGTAAGCGGGCCTTTCAGAAGAGTAAGGACTTAATCACTTCAAGGGAAGTATTGGCTCACTACAACCCAGCACTGCCGATCAGACTGGCGTGTGATGCGTCTCCCTACGGCATTGGGACGGTACTGTCACATAAATTCCTTGATGGTTTAGAGAGGCCGATAGCTTTTGCGTCATGCTCGTTAACTTCTGCCGAGCGTAACTACGCCCAGATTGACAGAGAGGCCCTCAGCCTAGTGTGGGGGGTGAAGAAGTTCAATCACTACCTGCACGGTCAAAAATTTACTCTACTAACCGATCATCAACCTCTTGTCTCCATTTTCAACCCTCAGAAGGGCGTACCGATAATGACAGCACAACGGCTGCAGAGGTGATCCCTTTTCCTAGGGGCACACCAATATGACATCGAGTACAAAGGAACTAATCAGCATGGAAATGCTGATGGATTGTCACGCCTACCGTTGCCAACGGTGGAAGAAGAAGACCTTGCAGTGGATCCAATGGAGTTATTCCACTCGACCATAGTCGAATGTCTCCCTGTGACGAATGCAAACATAGAAAAGGAAACACGGAATGACCCGACACTATCACGGGTCTATGATTTAACGGTGAAGGGATGGCCAGCACATGGCGAACCACTGCTGCCAGCATTCTCGCCGAGAAGAGAACAGCTGTCAGTGTGCAGAGGAACCTTGATGTGTGGATCCAGAGTAGTAATTCCACCTAAGTTGACGGATAGAGTGCTCAATGAGCTTCATGAGGGTCATCTGGGTGGGGTAAAAATGAAGAACTTAGCCAGGGCATTTGTGTGGTGGCCGGGAATCGATGGAGGAATCAAAGAGATGATCAAGAGCTGTGCAGGATGCCAGAACATCCAAAACGCCCCACCACAAGCTCCTCTGCATCCATGGGAGTGGCCCTCATCTCCATGGCAAAGGGTGCACATTGATTTTGCTGGTCCCTTCATGGACTCGATGTTTTTAATTGCGGTGGATGCACATTCAAAGTGGCCAGAGGTAATAAAAATGTCCTCAACCACCACGGAAAAAACTATCACAGTTTTATGAACCATATTCGCCAGGAATGGGCTGCCTGAACAGATTTGCTCTGACAATGGACCACAGTTTTTGTCTGAAGAGTTCCGGAGGCTCTTAAAGAACAATGGTGTTAAGCATTACACATTTGCCCCATATCATCCAGCCACTAATGGATTGGCCGAGAGGCTTGTCCAAACATTCAAGAAGGCTATCAAGGCAATGTGTAATGAAGATATACCCCTACAACACAAGGTGGACAACTTCTTGTTTGCCTACCGGAATGCGACACATGCGGTTACCAACCAAACTCCAGCCATGATGTTCTTCAATCGAAGACTACGATGCCGCTTGGATTTGGTTAAGCCAAACGTCCGAAGAGATGTGGAGAACAGGCAGTTTCAGAATATGAATGAAAGGCCGACCAGGAGTTTTAAGATAGGTCAACAGTTTTGGCTCGGGACTACCGCACTGAGAAATGGCAGCCAGGAACGATTTGTACACGGCAAGGACCTCTCATGTATACCGTGGACGTTGGGGAGAACATTGTAAGACGCCATGCTGACCAAATTCTAGAGTCACTGGAAAACGTCAACTCCACACCACGATCTGATACACCTGGTAATGAAATCGACGTTCCAATTGCAGCTACTGCAGAACCGGTAATATTGGAAGCAGATGAACCAAACAATGACATTGATCCCGACTCAACATTGCCAGAAGAACCTGATACCCCAAAGAGGCGTTATCCAGACAGAATCAGGAAGCCTCCTCAAAGACTGAACTTATGATTGCTTAAACTTAACCAATGTATCTAGCAACCGTAATTGTGATTGTAATTAGTTATCATTTAGTTGTTAAATGAATGTTATGTACTGTTTATCTAAAAGGGGAGGAATTGTTGTGTATGTACCTTTAAGAGAATAACTGGTCTCAGACTGCAGTACCGGCAGTGACCACCCCTGTATAAAAGGCGCTAGTGAGCCTCTGTTGTTTTCAGTTTCACGATTGACTTCCATCAGTAAAGACCTGTTTTGTTCAACTCCTGCTGTCCGTGTCTCAATCATTCACGGACATAATAGGAGAGACTTGGTGCCATCCTCCAGCTTTTCCCCCCCTGAACTCTCACACACGCTTAGTTCCTCTTTCACACGGTCTTGTCCTGCTTTTTCTCTTTTTTTCATGTTTTTCTTTCACTTTCTGCTATCTCTCTTTTTCTCTGTATTTTTGTCTCTGTCTCCTTTACTCTTTCTCTCCCTCTTTCCCTCTCTCTCCACCTCGCCCTATCTCAATTTCTTTTGCAAAAGTAAAATACTGCAGATGCTGGAAATCTGAAATAAAAACAGAAAATGCTGGAAATACTCAGCAGATCAGGCAGCATCTGTGGAGAGAGAAAAACAGAGGTATCGGGCTGGATTTTTCCAACCTCGGCGATGTCCGTGGCATGTGGAGACTCCGCTTCTGTCTCGATCACGGCCTCCAAAAAGATTTTACGTTAATTGGGCTTGTTAAGCCCGCTCTGCAGGGTTCCCGGCCAATTAACAGCAGGCGGGTTTGATGATGTCATTTGATGACGCGTCATCAGCCGGTTTCCTTAAAGGGACCATGTCCACAATTATTTTGACAGTTGTGCTATCAGTGTTCTACAGCATTGAAGTGCTGCAAACACTGACAAGCACTGCACAGTGGTGCACCCAGGCTCTCCCATGACTCCCTCCATATGCTATGCTATGCTTGTGGAGGGAGTCACAGCACGCAGGGAGATTCTCTTCAATTCCAATGGGTGGAAGAGACCTCCCCAGGAGAACAACGCAGCCTGGTTGCACATTGCATAGGAGGGTAGAAGCAGGGATGTCGTCGGGAGGACCTGGTTGCAGTGGCGCAAACCTTTCAATGATCTCAGTAGATCACAAAACGCTACTGCAAAGCCACACTCAACCTCATCCTGCTGTGCCTCTCATCACATCCCCGTCACTCTGCCTTCCCTACCCTACTCCTGCACATCCTTACTCACACCAACTTACCTTGCACCTCCACCCATCCCTCTCTATCTACATTATCACATCCCCATCTCACTAGCTACCCCTCACACTCACCCTTATCCTAGTCTAATCATACCAACTAACAACACACAAAGGTAAGCACTTGGGTGTTATCGCCAATGTTCATGTAAAGTTTCTGTTAATGTGCTGTAAAACATTGAAATCTTTATTTTCAACACTTTGCCTTCTTGGACAGATTTGTGTGCACCTTTGGAAGTGGCTTAGTGAATTGCAGTGAATGGTGAGACATAACAGTACTCCCCCTCCCCCAATGGTGATGAGTGTGAAAGGAATGGCTTGGTCATTGTAGGGATGCTTTATGATGTTGGTGTGGGGTGGTGCCAACCTGGCGCATCATGTGGCAGCCAGGGTGTACAGTGTCAAGTGAAGTAAATCTAGCCATGGTGAGGCCATCCCTGGCCTCCCGGGCAGCAATGTGCTGGTGTGCCTGGTGATGTTGTTGTTGGGGCTGATCATGGAGGGATTCTGAGGACCAAGGTGAGATTTTTTCAAAGGCACCAATGCTGATGGAATAGATGGCAGCTGAAGTTGAGATGATAGAAGCGATCTGTCAATGGTGAGAGAGGTTGCTACAAGGAGGTGACACTGGGTAGAGAGTTTGCTCCAAATACTTCAAACCTCCAAAAAGCTGAAAAGTGTATTCCAAATCCTGAAGGCTCCAGCTTCTAAGAATGGAAATTGAACAGCTGTGAAATGGTAGCTTTTATACCACTTTTGCAGCTGTCAACTGTTCACAGCAATGGAGAGTCATTGAGAACCCAACACACTTACCTGACGTGATCCCCGAGTGCTGGTAACCTCGTAAAAAACATGGAAAAATCGTTAGGACCTGGTAAAATGCTGCTTAAATACCTTTGAGCAGCTTCTTAAGTATCTCAATTGCCTGACCCGCTGCTTAGTGCCGGGTCTGCAAACCGCAGGCAGAGCCGGCACTTGGGAAATTAACAAGGAGGCGGGTTCAGAGCGGACTTCTGCCCCGCTGTCAATCACTGCCATTTTGACAGTGGACCCGCCTCCGAACCTGCCCTCTGAGCGCCGAGAAAATTCAGCCCAACGTCTCAGGTTGATGATGAAAGGTCATTGACCTGAAACGTTGACTCTGTTTCTCTCTCCACAGGTGCTGCCTGACCTGCTGAGTATTTCCAGCGTTTCCTGCTTTTATCTCATTCTCCTTTCTCTTTCTCTCTTTTTTCTTCTTTCTCCCTCCCTTTTTCTTGGGCTCCATCTCTCTTTATATTCCACATGCACATACTGTAATTCCATGCTTTACCCGCCTTGCCAGTACTCCTGCATTGGCATTCCTTCGTCAACCTATTAGATTTAAAGATATTGGCATAAAAATTCGGTTGCTTTGCGCCTCCCATTCGCACCCTAAGAGGGCGCTAACAGAGTGCAAAGCAACTAGCGCCTGGGTGCGGCGCTACCAACGCCTCCCGCGGAATTCAGCAAGAGGTTAGCGGTGGTGGTAACCGTTAGCGCCCCGCGTAGCGCCCCAAAGGATGCGCGACTCAATTTTTCCCCCATTATTTGTTGCCTATTTTATTCCCCTTTTCTTGTCTCCTTCCTGAAGGCATGTGACTGCTGCTTTAACTCCACTGGTCCCCAGAAGGCCCCAGCAGTGGCACAGTGCAGAACTACTATAGTAATAGCAGGATTTGAAAAGATGTACATTGAGTTCCAGTGTCTGTATCCACCAGGCTGGCTATTAACTCTTTGATGCTTAATACCCAATTTATATTACAGTATTGCTTCTACTTGAAGCTGCGCTGGAATATATGATGACTCCTCCGGTGTTTAGACTTTGCTCCTTTTACACTTCTGGGTGGAGGTCAGAGAGGCTCGTCAGGAACAGAGAAAGAACTGCACACGTGCAGTTAGCTGCAAGTCATGATCGTGACGTTACGCCAACCAACATGGCCGAAGGTCTGTGTTGCTGGCCGTTAGCGATCGCAGCTGCCCGTCAAATGAGTCTAGCGCCAGCTTGCGGCCATTTGCTATTTTCAGTGGGAGTACCTTCCCCTTGCTGGCAAAACCACCTCACCAGGTGATGTTCTGTACCTGCGGAGGTAGATATCACATTTTGCTTATTAAACGGAAGTGAGTATGGCTCTTCTCTGATACAAAGCAGCATGCAAGAGTTAGAATCCATTTAAAATTCTGGCACTATCCAAATGGAGGCAGGTGTTTGTGGGTAACATATCTATCACAGTCATGATGCAGTCATCTCGCAACCTGTTAACTGTGTAGTGAATAAGTGCACTGACATCCTGTCACTATTCGCTTAATAACATGGAGATGAGTAGTTGGCGCCTTCTTTTTAACACATCTCAAATTGATCAGATCTGTCTCGTTCCCTGTTTAATGGTACTTTTAAGTCTCAGGATTTTTCACAGCAGGCTCCAGTGCTTCCGAACTCTTGCCTACCAGATTAACAACATTTCCTGTTACTCTGTTTTTGTAGGTCAGTTGTAACGTACGATTATTGCACGACAACACTGTAAAGGAAGGAAATTGTGTAGAACAAGTGAGGGAGAAAGCAAAATGAATGGAAGTGAGAGTCCGAGAGGGAGAGGGAGAAGAAACGATAATGCAGAATGTGAGAGGAGAGAGAGCAATAGAGGGAAACTGACAGCAATAAAGAGGAGAGATAAAGGGCAGTAGAGGGAATAAAAGAGAGTGGAGAGAGAGACATTGAGAAAGTGATAGATGGTAAAAGAAAGAACGAGGAAGGAGAAAAACAGAAAGGGGAGGACACAGAAAATGAGAGAATTAGGCAGCAAGAAAGAACAAAATAAAAATATTTGAGACAATGGGACAGAGATTCCACGGGTGAAAGGAGGATGAGACAGATAAAAGAGAATGAGAGCACGAGGGAATGAGATATAAAATAAGAGAGAGAGAGAATGGGAGAGAAATGGAAGAGAAACAGAATGACAGACCAGGGTGAGCGAGTGTAAATGCCATTCAAGAGATGCGTTGCTCAGACCTATACATAGACTTCAGCTGGTGATTGCGCGAGTTCTCTGCATCACTTTCTTTCTGATTTTGGTGGCACAGATGTCAGACTCTCAATGGCAGATGGAAACAAGTAAAAGCATAGCAGAACAGCGGGGAGCTCAAGTCACAAGAGATCAACTATCTGTTTAACAGACTCCCATTACTATAAAGGGCCCAGAAGTTTGGAAGGCCAGCAAGAATGGCGCAGCTTTTAGGGAAAGAAATTAGCAGCTGCCAGCGTGCACATACACATTTACAGACACACAAACCTCTGAGCAGGGGAGGATTCTCACATGCTGCTGGACATCTATTGCGTCCCCTGTATGTTTCATACAGTCACATCCGAGTTTGATTAACCCATTCAGGTAGAGGTCATCGTGACTCTGTTTCACCTCTGTTTTTCCTGCTACATATTTCAGCCCGACCTTCCTGAGAGAGGTTTGCTTGGTCTCACACCATTGAACTAGGAATTGGAAAATAAAAATCAGCCAGGGTTCCTCCTCATTGCACCGCCTCCCACCGCCCCCCCTCCCCCACCACCACCACCGCACCCCCATCCCCTCAGCTGGAAAAAGTAGAATAAAAACAGAAAATGCTAGGAACACTCAGCAGGTCAGGCGGCATCTGTGGAGAAAGAAGAAAGGCTAGGTTAACGTTTCAGGTCTATGATTCTTCATCGTGGTTCTGAGGAAGGATCCACGACCTGAAACGTTAACCTAACCTTTATCCCTTCTCTACAGATGCTGCCTGAGCTGCTGAGTATGTCCAGCATTTCCTGTTGTCATGTAAGATTTACAGCATCTGCAGTATTTTGCTTTTCGGAAAGTGTAGATGTTGAGATGTCTTGGCTGTAATGTCCTCCATGGTTGAATAGGCTGCTTGAGTGAGAAACCTAGAGGGCTGCCTGCATCTATGGGATGGTACCTCAGGAAGGGTAAGCACCTTCAGGCGATGAGGGAAGGGAGCAATTTGGGAAAAACACAGTTGAATCAGTTGATACAATGTCCGGAATTTTCCTCTTTAAAAAAAACAAGTGGGTTTGGAGCGTGGGGGCAGTTAAATTGTTAAAAATGGGATGCCCAACCTGATCCCGCCTCCAACCCACTCACTTCCAGTTTTGCTGGTGGCGGGCGACCAACCCGCTCCCAGTAATGAGGCGTGAAGCCTCTTTTTCCCCATCCATCTTGAATTTAACTGCCTGTGGACAGGTTTCACACAATTCATGAAACCCAGCAGTTAAACCGAGGCGGGGACTGCTGCATCCAGGAGGTAAGTGGCTTCGCACCTACCTCCTGGATCCAGGTTTCCTACCTAACCCACCCCACATGATTGGAGACCTCCTCCCCGCCATGAAGCCTCCAAACCACATCCCCCCGCCCTCCGCCTGTCACTTCCGATGATGCTGAGGCCGGCCACAAACCTCTGGTGGCCGCCCCAGATCATCTCTCCCTCTCCTGCCGATGCCCTGGCCTCCCCCGAGGCCCCCCTCTCCCGCCGATCCTCGATCTCCCCGCCCCCGGCCGACCAATCCCCTGCCGATCCCCAGCCAGCCAGCCCCCTCCCCCCGCGATCTCCGATGCCGACCCCCCCACGATCCCTGACCCCCCCGCTCCCCTCCCCACCCCGGATCGACCCCTCGCATCTACAGGCCTAACCCCCCGTGGCCAGCCAGCCTCTGAATCTGGCTGGCCACGGGCGGGAATCTGAGACCTCACACGCAAATCAGGCCCTACAATTAAAGCCGGACTTCCCGCCTGCCTCGGAGGCCTCCCACCCCCAACCCGCCTCCCTGGAGAAAATTCCAGCCAATATTTACACAGGAACAGGAGTTGGTCATTCAGCCCCTTGAGCCTGATTCACCATTCTATTAGATCATGGCTGATCTCCACCTCAACTCCAAGTTACTCGTTTTTGCTCCATATCGATCTCAATCTTGATAGCTCAAATTGTCCCAGCACCCACAACCTTTGGGGGGGAGAGAATTCCAAGTTTCCACTACCCTTTGTGTGGAAAACTGCTTCCTGATTTCACCCCTGAATGGCTTAGCTGTGATTTTATGATTATGTCCCCTTGTTGTGGATTCCCTCACTAGAGAAATTAGTTTCTCAGCATGTACCCGATCAAATCCTTTTAACATTTTAACCACCTCGATCAGATCACTCCTCAATCTCCTAAACACGAGGGAATACAAGCCAAGTTTATGCAACTTGTCCTCATACTTTAACCTCTAAGCCTCGGTAACATTCTGGTGAATCTGCGCTGCACCCCCTCCAAGGCCAGTATGTCCTTCCTGAGGGGCGGTGCTCAAAACTGAACACAATACTTCAGCTGGTGTCTGACCAAGGATCTGTGCAACTGAAGCATCGCTTCTTACCCTTTGTAATGCAGCCCCCTGGAGATAAAGGCTAACACTCCATTAGCCTGTTTGATTACTTTTTGTACCTTTAAATGATTTGTGTACTTGAACTCCCGAATCTCTCTGCTCCTCCAGAGTTCCTAGTTTCTCGCTATTTAGCAAGTACTCCGATTTATCTTTCTTGTGTCCAAAGTGGATGACCGCGCTCTTGCCCACATTGAACTCTATCTCCCATGGTTTTGCCCACTCACTTACTCTGCCTACGTCCCTTTGTAACTTCATGCTCCCATCTACACTACCTACTGACCCTCCCAACTTAGTGTGGTCCGGAAACTTGGATATACAACTCTCTATTCCTTCAACCAAGTCATTAATAAATGTGGCAAAAAGTTGAGGCCCCAGAACAGATCCCCATTTGTCACATCCCACCAATCGCAGTGCCTACCCTTTATCCCCGCTTTCTATCTCCCACCTCCTAACCAATTTCCAACTCAAATCAAAAGGCTACCTCAAATTCTGTGCACTCGCACTTTTGCTAAAAAATCTCTTTATCGAATGCCTTCTGGAAGTCCATGTAGATAACATCCATAGATACTTCCTTGTCTACCTTTATTAGCAACCCCCTCAAAAAATTCAACTAGATTAGTTAGACATGACTTACCTTAACAAAGCCACGTTGACTCTCTGATCAGCCCATATTTGTTCAAGTGCTCACTCACTCTATCTTTAATATCAGAATTTAGTAGCTTCCCCACAACTGACGTTAAACTGACAGGCCTGTAGTTTCCTGGTTTCTCTCTTTCACCCTTCTTAAATAATGGAGTGACATTAGCAATTTTCCAGTCGAATGGCACAATTCCCGAATCAAGAGAGCTTTGAAAGATTATGACTAAGGCTTCTGTAAATTCCTCACCAATTTATTTTAATACTCTGGGGTGGAAATCATCGGGTCCTGGAGATTTAAAAATTCTAAGTTTTTAAAGATAAAAAAGAAGCAGGAATCCCAGCCTTTACAGAAATGCAGTAAAAATACACTGGCTCAGAGACATTTCTATTCAATGATTTTATATCTGGTAACTATAAATGGATGATTCTCAATGAATATGATCTGTTTGGAAAGATCATTTACAATGCATAACTTTGCAGTTTTGAGAACGCAAGCTGGTTTTGTTATGCTTGTGAAATATGTGTAGGTGTGAGGCACAGACACTTGGAAATGGATTGTTTCTATTCATTAAAAAATATTTCTCGGTATGTTGCTGATGATACCATAAAATCTTCAGCTGAGGGGATTCCTGTTTCTCCGAAAAATAAATGTCCATCTGGGATAGGTTTTATCAGTTGGAGACTTGTAAAGGAACTCCTATCAGCTCTTTTCGCTCTGTCTGCTTTATCTCTCTCACTCAATCTCATTCCTTCTCTCTCACGGTCTTGTGCCGTCACTATCTTTTCTGCTCTGTTTCTCACTCTCCTGCTTCCTCTTGTTTTTCTCTCACTCTGATGATTTCCTCATGTCTCTCCTCACTCATTCGCACACGCATACTGCCTCATGCGCTCGCTCTCTCTCTTACTTTCTCCTTGCTCTATTTTTCACTCGTTCCCTCACATTCACTTTCTCACTCAGTTGCTGTCTGTCTCCTACCCTGTCGTGCTCTTTTTTTCATGTTTCTTTCTATCTTTAATGCTTTTCTCTCTCAGTCTTGCCTTGTGCTCTCTTTCCCTCACGTTCTCTCTCTGTTACTCAAGCACACACATATAATCACGTACCTGCTAACAAATATGCAGAGGCACATATACGTGTGCACACACACATATATATAAAACAGCAGGGCAATTACCCCACTTAGCCCAGGAGTGTCAGCCTTGGCTTGGTGGTAATCCTGTCATCTTTGAGGCAGAAGGTTATGGGTTCAAGCCCCAGGCCGAGCTGACACTCAAGTGTAGTAGTGTGTGTTTTAAATCTCATCATTCATCAAGAAACTACTCATGAAATAACGTTGGACGGCCAGCTGGTGGCGCCGTCCAAGGAGTATAAATACTCGGGCGTCAGCCCCAGCTTGCCAGGGACATTTTGTAAGACAAGGAACTAGTGAAGTACAACTAGACCTCCATGTTCTCAAACAAGTTGATTAAAGCCTTGCTTTATGCTCAAACCAAGCGCGTAGTGAGTTTACGTCAGTGTGGGAGTGCTACATTGTCAGAAGTACTGTCCTTCAGATGGTGCAGCCTGCTCAAGTGGGCAGATAGGGGCTGAGTTTTTTCTGCTTACCACCCTGCTCATGCTGAAAAATAGGGAAGGCAGCAGAATTTTTTTTTAACTCACCGCCCATTGTCCACTCGAGGCACAATGACTCGATTTTTTGACTGGCCCTCTAAATGGGCAGTCAGCGCTCCCGCCCGAAGCAGGCATATGTAAATCAGGGTCCTCTGCTATTTGCAGGACCCCAATGCAATGATGAGGTACAAATCGACAGAGTGCTCACTGCCCATTAGAACTGGACATAGAGTGACCTCACCAACTAACCGGGCTGCCCTGGGAAGATATTGCAGGTTAAGATTTTTAAATGATTTTGACGATGTTCCACAAAAGTCTTCCCACACGCTGCCGGCCGTACAGTGACCCCACCCCGACATTCCGGTTAACATCTATCCTTCAACCAACGGATACCTGTTCATTCATTGTGTTGCTGTTTGTGAGACCTTGCTGTATGTAAATTGAGGGTGAAAAATGTAAAGGAATGAAATGGAAGAAACCTCAAGCACCATCAAACATTTTGTTTTTTTACATTTTTCATGAATTTGTGCTCATGAAGCTGAGGGATGTTGGTGCTGGGTAATGGAATGTTTCTCATATCAGTGTTAGCATCAAAGCAGACACAGATCAGATATAGCATAGTTGTCAGCTCCTGAGTCAGAAGGTTGTGGGTTCGAGCTCCCACTCCAGAGACTTGAGTACAAAATCTAGGCTGACACTCCAGTGCAGTACTGAGGAAGTGCTGCCCTGTCAGAGGTGCTGCCTTAGGGATGAGATGTTAAACCGAGGTCCTGTCTCAGGTGGATGGTAAAGATACTACGGCATTATTTAAAGAAGAGCAGGGGAGCTCTCCCTGGTCTCCTGGCCCATATTTATCTCTCAAACAACATCATTAAAATAAATCTGGTCATTATCACATTGCTGTTTGTGGGACAGTGCTGTATGCAAATTGGCTGTTGTGTTTTCTACATTACAGCAGTGACTACACTTCAAAAGTACTTACTTATCTGTAAAATGTTGAGGTTGTGAAAGGCGCTATAGAAATGCAAGTTTTATTTTTCAGCTAAGTATAGAGGGAAATTCCCTATACTCTGCCCCAAAAACAGGACTCAGCCCCAACCGCAGAAGAGCACCCCCCTACTGCACATGTGCAATGTTTTTCTATGTCCCACACTAGCCATCCATGAGGGCAGGTTTGTGTGGTGGGTCCATGCACATGGCGGCCTGGATTGAGACAGTCTACTGTCAATCCGTGTATAGCCTTTCCAGTCAACAGCCAGCAAACACACGTTTTAAGCAGTGAACTTACAGCTATTGGTACAAATCTCCACAGAAAGGATGCTTTCAACACGCAAGTTTAAAATATAAAGAATCAAAATAAAAAATAAATAAATGCAGGAAATTTCTTTGGATTAGGGCCGATAAAGATTGAACTTTGTGCTTCGAGTTCTGACTGATGAATAATCTGCTTCTTTGTCAAAAGTCTACCATTGAGGAAGCATGTTGGCCAGTGTCTTAACCTCTTCCTTCTCCCTGGTTCAGAAACCTGTCCATCTCATTTATAAATAACTCCACACTCACTAACCCTTCATTGTGCTAGATAATTTATTCCACAAATTAGAGCCCCTCGGAGATAAAAGTCTTGAATTAATTTGTAGTTGTTCAGTGCGTTGTGAATTTTTCAACTGATTTTTCCACGGAGTATCTTCCGGAGCTGTTACAAAGAACTTCTGTTAGCAATTCTTCTCCCTACCCCCCATGCACAGTTGAATGGGAGTTTACCAGAGCTACAATAAGCAAGAGCATACTCGTACAAGGCTAAAATTGGCAAATTTGAGTTCAATTAAATATATATTGAAGTATAATCTATATCATAGAATCATATAGCATAGAAGAAGGCCATTAGGCCCATCGGCTCTTTGAAAGAGTGATCCAATTAGTCCCACTTCCCTGCTCTTTCCCCATAGCCCTGCAAATTTTTCCTTTTCAAGTATTTATCCAATCCCTTTTGAAAGTTATGATTGAGTCTGCTTCCACCGCCCTTTCAGGCAGTGCATTCCAGATCACAACTGCATAAAATAACTTCTCCTCATCGCCCCTCTGGTTTATTTATGAATTATCTTAAATATATATGAAATATGAAAAAGATATATTAGCGTCCACGGATGCCACACACCATACATCAAAACAATCTTCAAATGCTGGGTGCTTCTGAGCTTCAGCCTGAAGCTGACAAGCACATTCCAATCTGCAAAGTTCCCTGACCAATCTCGGAGTGACATTAATGTTTGTGAATTAAATCTTGTGTGTGCCATTTTAACAACTGCATTAACCCATTAATTGTGTTAAAATTGCACACACAGGAATTTGACATGTGCAAGTCAACCAAGGCACTAGAAATAATGGGCAGAGGGACTTCAACCCTTAATAAACAGCACATGGCTGAAAAAGTGTCCTTGCTATATTTGCATCTGGTATTGCGGGCTCCTAAGTGATCCTACATAACCGCCTATTCAAACAGCCTTCAGATGAGATGCTAAACCAATATCCCATCATCAAGATATCCAGGTGGACATTAAAGATTCCTTAGCTGTATTCGAAGAAGAGCAGGATTCTCCTGACCAACATTCCTCCGCCATTAATCAATGCTACCAAAAATGAATCAGTTATCTCATTGCTTTTTGTGGGATCGTGTGTTGTGCAAGGTGGCTGTTGCGTTTGCTTACATAACAAGAGTCACTGCATTTCAAAGCAATTGAATGTAAAGTACTTTGGGATATTTCTGAGAGCTGTGATAAAGCACTCAAGTCTTTCTTTACTCCAATTTCTACTTGAAGTTTGCTGATTAACTAAGTAAGACTATTACAGTGTAGACTGAATAATAAAGTGATTAATAATATATTTTATCCCCACAATGAACTGCTGTAATGATATCAGAAGAGACAATATTAATTTGCAGCTAATAAATATTTCATCCAAGAAGAAAAATTATTTCCTCAAATGTTTCATCTATTCTTTTGTGGGCTCATTTGAAAATTGAAATAAAGGTTGATTTGGATTGCATTGGGTGTGAGGTCATCATCACAGTTCCTCACATGGAGGGTGACTAATAAGAACATCAAAAAGCTTGCAAAAGAAAAGATCCATCAAAGCTACTCATTCCACAGGCCATGCATGATTAGCTCCTTACCCCAGATTTCTGTGCATTCTTCGTAACTCACGTGATTGTCTCCTCGCTTCCAACTTCTCCGTATTGAAGCAGTGACCTTTTGAGACTTTTCATCCCAGCTGTGTGAAAAGATGGCAGTGGAACCTGATGGCTTCTCACAGTAAGGGCAAGAAAAATTGCAAAGTGCACCATCTTCAAGCTCTTCAGGGCAAATATGCCGTTCCACATGCTCCTCTTCCTTCCTGCATCCTCACTGTCGAAATCAAGACTCCTCGCACCACCTACTAATTCATTCTTTCCTAGGAAATCAGAAACTGTGAAACTCCTTACTTCCCGCAGTCTTCTCTTCCTCGAACAATTTAAAAACGTTTAAAATCCAAGCCTGGTCTGATCTAATCAGTTCCTATTAATCTATCTAGTCTTGCTCGATTGGCGCCCTTTAAGACGACTTCCCAATAAAGAGGGCTGAGGAAGAGGTCACTTGGTCAGTGAAGATGTAAGAGAACAAACTTTGAAAATATCGTTCCAAAAATATAGTGTATATTAAATATTCATAATTATTTAAATATTCTGCACAAAAACTTTGAAAAAGATAAACAGTCGACTCGGGCACTGAATGAGAAACGTACATTTCAACAAGACACTAAAATACTACTTCTCTTTTATATTTTTCAGATGTAAGATTGGGTCATGGGCTCTGGGAGGATATTTAATTCTGAAGAATTCTCGAGAAAACAGTGTGGTACCCAATAGGTTGAAGGGTCACTTCAGCGATGGGTTAAGCTGAAGCAGCCTCTCTCCCCCCATGGAAGTACCTTCAAATGGCTCCAAGAATTTCTAGCAGTAATATGCTGGAACAGTGTTGACGAGTGTTGATGGTTATGCATCATTGTGCTGAGCTCAAGGTGTTGTGGATTGGTGATGTGGAACTAGCAGTCTTACAAGGGCTATTGTTCTGATGGTGAAATGCAAGAAGAGTTACTACTTGTACATATTCTAATGAATGCAGACATGAATGGACTTGTCTGTGTAGGAGGGGCTGAGAAAATGCCAATTTAAATTTTTTTGGCAGATCAGTTGGTGTATTTGTCTCTGCAGCTTTCAGTGGGTCAATAACAGGGCTTGTTGAATATAAATATAAAGGAAAATGCTCCACATCAGTTGTACCTCAACAACCAACGCTGAACAGAGCCTAAACAGAATACTTTGATGCTGGCAGTGTAATCATTGCTGCTGTAGCTTATGTTTTTGGAGGCCTATTTGATCTGATACAGTGGTCATACAGTGCAGTGTTCAGGTGCCAGGTTTTCAGCTAAAGGATCTATGGTTCGAACCCTCTCACCACCAAAATATTTCAACAGAAATAATCCCCTGGAGCAAGGGACCTCACTCAAATGGCTCCAGTCCAAAGGAGAGTCAATGTTGCTGAGGAGTCAGCAGCAGTTCTATGTGAGAACTGGCATGAGGCAACTAAGGTTGGACATCATAGAGGCACATAAAATAGAAAAGGGGTATGGAGTATAAAAGTAGGGAAGTTTTGATGCAAATTTACAGGGCACTGGTGAGACCGCATCTGGAGTACTGTGTCCATATTCATGGAAGGATATACTTGCATTGGAGGCAGTATAGAGACGGTTCACTAGGTTGATTCCTGAGATGAAGAGATTGACATATGGCGAAAGGTTGAGCAGGTTGGGGCTATACTCATTGGAGTTTAGAAGAATAAGAGGTGATCTTATTGAAACATATAAGATTCTGAGGGAAATTGACAGGGTGGATGCTGAGAGGATGTTTCCCCTAGTGGGGGTATCTAGAACTGGGGGGCATAGTTTCAGAATAAGGGGTCGCCCATTTAAGACGGAGATGAGAAGGAATTTCTTCTCTCAGCGGGTCGTGAATCTGGGATTCTCTATCCCAGAGAGCTGTGGAGGCGGAGTCATTGAATATATTCAAGGCAAAGATTGACAGACATTTGAACTACAAGGGAATCAAGGGGTATGGAGAGAGAGCGGGAAAGTGGTGTTGAGGACAAGATTGGATCAGCCATGATCTTATTGAATGGTGGAGCAGGCTCGAGGGGCCGATTGGCCTACTCCTGCTCCTGTTTCTTATGTTCTTATATGTTCTTAAAACGGTAATCTGAAACACTGCTTCAAGCTAAACTGTGACAGTAGGACAAGGGGGCACAGCTTCAAACTGGATGATTGATGTCAGGAAGTTCTTCTTCACACAAGGAATGATGTATGCACCAATGGAGTTCTAAGTAAGAGATTGAAGACAAAAAAACTTGGAGGCCTAGAAATTGGGTTGGGGCGCCAAAGTGGCGCCAAAGTCGCCTGAGTGCAGGATTTAGCGCAGCGTTCGAGGCTTTAGCGATCGTCAGATATTCAGTTTCATTGCCCCTAGAGGGAGACGGGGCGATGCTCCAGGCGCTCCGCGTCCCTCTTAGGGCGCTGAAACTGAATATCGCAGCGCAACGTGCCGCAGCGCCACACGCTGCGGCACGGCATGCTACGGTACTGCAGGCCTTCCTCCCATTGTTAAGGGGGAGGGGCCTGCAACAGCGCGATCCCCGCTCGCGAGTGCCGGCAAACGAGCCCAGCACCAAGGAGAAGTGCCAGGCTCTCGGGAAACAGCCGGCAATGCCGCGGGGGGGGGGGTCAGGAGGCCGGGGACGGAGGTGCTGGCAGGCAGCCGCCGAAAAAGGCGGCCGCCCCGCACCTCCACCTTAACTTGCGCCGCTGCTGGCACAGCAAGGCCCCGTGAACCGGGCGCGGGTAGCGAACGGCGCAACTGCGCCGTTCGCTACCAAATATCGTGAACGGGGCGCTAATGGGCTGCTGCGCACGCTGATGATGCCATCGGTGGCGGCGCAGCGCAACAGGCTAATGCCACCATTATCGCCCCAACTCAATGTCGTGGGTGGCGCAGCCAGTGGCGCTAAAGCCACTGACTGCCTCTTTAGGCGCTAACAGGTGGCGCTACTCACCCAATTTCTCCCCCGGAGTCTTTTAAAAAACAGATGGATGTTGCAACGGGGGAGGGAGAAATGAAAGCATGATCCAAGATGGACTGAGTGGCCTTTCCAATCTGTATTTACCTTGCTATGTTGTGTCTGGCTTTTGTCTGCAGGATTTGTACACTCCTGAAAGAGAGATAGACACACTGCCTGTGCCTGGCCTTTAACTAAGGGTTGGTTATGGATAACAATCAGCACAACCAGAGTGGCAACAGAGAGTAGTGTCCTTGCCTGAAAATGCACATGGCCCCTCAATATGGGAGCTTGGCTGTTCCACAGAGCCACAGCTAATGACTCACTGACGTTCTCATGCATTATGCCACCCAAATAAAAATGCTTTGCCAATGCACAACACATTGTCTGTAGGGCAAAAACATATTGGACCTTGGGGTTAAGTGATGGGGCTACAACTGGCCTTAGGGAAGGGAAAAATCAGCTCATTAGGATCTAATGCTGATGAAAGTGCGTGTGTGTGTGTGTGTGTGTGTGTGTGTTAGATGAGGACAGGATCACACTCGGTTAAGGTTGTGGGAGACTACAGTCTCCCGCGTAAAGAAATAGGCAACACAGCGAGCTACAAGAAATAGGTCTTTACTCCAACTCTCACAATACAGTACTCAATTCGTAAAGCCCGCAAGCCTGTGATGACTCACGGATTGGTCACCTGCTGGAACCTGATTGGTTTTCCTTCTCTCAGCAGCAGGCAAGTCTGAACATGCCTTATTCCTCTCAGCTTGCAACTGTCTTGCGGGGGGAGGGGAATACAGCAGTTAAAAGGGGATTATACAGGTTTATCTACATACACACAGTGTTTCCCCAATGTGGCAATGCCACAAGGTGCTTCCTAATGGTTGTGTAGCTTGCTAACACTGTCTAGCTCATGTATGAAGAAAAGCCATTCAGGTGAGGTGACTGACGACTGCTGGTGCTTGTGGAACTGCCCCCCAGCAAAATTTGGGATCGCTGGGAGAGAAATTTGAAGAAAAAAAAGTGACAGAGCAACCTCAAAATCAGTGGTGGGTGTGCCTGTATATTCTCAGTTTAACAGAAGGTCGGCAGGGTTTAGAAGAGCTGAGGCTCGGAGTAAACACAATGCAACGTTTGACTTGAGGAGATTACGGCAGGACGTAGCAGGGATATGAAAAAAACAGGGCTGAATGGAGATGCTAAATGGAAACAGTTCTTCTTTGTATGGGTTGGTTGCAGCTCCCAGTGTTACTTTGAATGAAATCAGAATGCAAATAGGCCACTTTATTTCAGACTCTAGCCTGACAGACGTCACTTACATTTCACCAGCACTTTGCTCTCAACAGGTGACAACGACTCTCTCAGTCTGCTGTCCATCACTTACCCATTTCTTGCTTTGAATAGCCCATTATTCAACTTGCAAAGAATAGGACTCAGTACTTTAAATGTCACATTTTCTCTGTTTGAATTTTTGAGATATTTTCATTCAAGCCATTATGGCTGACTGACCTGAATGTTGAAAGATTCACTTAACAAAAGCCAATTGAAACAATACCTAGCTTACTTACAAACCTTTAGTACTCTATGATAAACGGGGTTCAATTTGCATGTAATACAGTTGACTACCCCCGCCCTCCCCCCATATGCCTCACTAGTATATTGCGGAGTGGAGGAGTGAGGAGTGAGGGAGGAAGACACACATTGGGCTGGATTTTCTCAGCCCCGAGGAGGCGGGTATGGAGGCGGGACTGCCGGGAAAGTTGCAGAATTTGGGGGCGGGTGGCAAACCCGCCCCCAACCCTCCTCCATGCCCTCTTACCAGGAGGCGGGGAGCCGTCCTGCCCAGGGTCCCATCTCCTTGGAGGCGGGAAGGGATTGGAGCCTATTAACTGCCTGTTAACAGGTAGTTAACAGGCAGAAAATAGGATTATCCCCATTTTTCGTGCTGAAGTGCGAGCTTTCCGACCTGGGGGAAGTCGGGGTGTAGGAGGTGAGTAGGAGGTCTGCGTGGGTCGGAGAGGTCTGAAAGTGCGATGTAGAGGTGAGTGACGGGTACAAGTGTGGAGTGGTAAGTATGTGAGGTGAGTGTAAAGTGTTAGAAAATGTTCACTTACCTTTGTTTCTCCCTACAGCCTTCAGCCGCTGTGGAGCCGGAGTCCCCGACATCTCCATTGTAGAGATTACAGACTGGCTATTGGGTCCTCCAATCCAACAGCCAGCTGATTTCTGCAAAGTAGCTAAGTTTGATGAGCCCTGAACACAAGGACTCATCAAACTACATAGAATATCAGTGTTTGACAGCTTCACAGAGCTGTCAAACGATGACATTTCTTCTTTCAAAAGTTCTTGACAGATGACACATCATACGTTGACGTGCTCTGTCACTGACTTCCCCCTTATTGGCCTGTTGAGCCTGCTGGGCGGGCTTAACAAGGTCAATCAGGGGAAAATCCCGCTGATTGGCCAGAAGCTGATAGAGGCGGGACTGAAACCGGGCAAACAGCAGTCCCGCCTCCAACACGTCTCCATTCATAAAATCCAGCCCATTGTGTATGACTCACTTATTCATGCCACACCCATGGAAAGCCCCCTCTCAGGATTCCAGATGACTTATTTGGCAAAGGTTGTGTTAAACTTGGCTGAACAGAGCAGGATGGCCCTAGATTCGATCTGTGGTCTGTGGTGGGTTGACTGATCTCATCCAGGACGGCACTAGAGGCACCACAAGACATCTCACTGCTCCTGGGCCAGGGAGCTAGAAAAATGAGTTACAGTTCTTGCTCTTGATCATTGCTCATTGTCCCTTACTGGAAGGTATGTGTGTGTGCATGGTGGTTGAGGACATGATCGAGTTCGACTGGATGTCAAATAGTCTGCCAACACTTTCTGTCTAATTCACACATGAGGAAGGTCATTGGGTGAGGTACCAGAAGGCAGACAGCAGCTGTGCAATCACACCCCAAAACAGGTCAGCGCAGGGAGAACATCAGGGAACAAAATATGGTTACGAGTTTTGTATGCTGCTATTATGATTATTTTGCAAAGTAACACACTTACACACTTCAAATCCTTCCACTCATCCCTCTCCTTCCCCAGTCCAGCAAGAGTTACAACCTTTTGCCAAGAGCAACACCGAAGGGGAAAGTCTTAGGGGGAGAAATTCAGCATCGCCCCGTTTGGGGCGCCGTTATCGGCCGTGTGCAAAGTTTAGCGCCTGGTGCTAATTATCGCCTCCGATGGCAAACCTGGCTTTTATCGCCCCTGGAAGTGATTGGAGCGCTAAATCAAGTGTTACACACCTCTCTTAAGGCGCAAAGGCCGAGGAGCGAGGCGCTACCTCAGAACGCGGGCGCAGCGCAGGTGCTGTCAGTTAGCAATGGAACGCAGACACACTGGCGCCGGTCAGTTCTTAAAGGGCAGGGTTGATCTTGCTCTCCATCCACACCCTGCTCATTGGAGCCTTTAATCTCGGCCTGGACAGACCTGTGGCTAAATCTTGCAGGCAAGGACTATGGAGAGGGCCAGGGAGCGAGCACAGCGCTTCAGCAAACGGGCCTTGCAGGCTCTGGTTGGCGCGGTGGAGCACAGAAGATCTACACTGTACCCAGAGAGTGGCAGGAGGCCTTTGCCACGCGAGTACAGAAGAGTGTGGAGGGAGGTGGCTCAGAGAGTGTCCTCAAACAGCATGGTGCCTAGGACCCATCTCCAATGTAGGAAAAAGTTCAACGACCTCACTCGGGTCGTCAGGGTGAGTGGCATTTTTTCAATACCTCTCCATCCCTCTGTCTCAACCTCACTCTATGGCCAGAGGGTCTTAAAAGCCCCAATGCCCAACACTCATCCAACACCTATGGCCCTCTCATCAAACACACACGCACATTCCACACTTTGCATACAGTAAGGGCTATTCAACTATGGGAGGCACATCAGGCAAGACCATGGTTGCATAGAGTAAGGGCTATTCAACTATGGGAGGCACATCAGGCAAGGCCATGGCTGCGTACAGTAAGGGCTATTCAACTATGGGAGGCACATCAGGCAAGATCATGGCTGCATACAGTAAGGGCTATTCAACTGTGGGAGGCACACCAGGCACGATCATGGCTGCATGTAGTAAGGGCTATTCAACTATGGGAGGCACATCAGGCAAGACCATGGCTGCATACAGTAAGGACTATTCAACTATGGGAGGCACATCAGGCAAGACCATGGCTGTATATTTACTCAGACGCCGTCCTTTTTCTTGCAGGCCAAGCTATCTCATAATAGGAGACAGCAGCAACGGACGGGTGGAGGGCGGCCTCAGCTGCAACCCCTCAGCGATCTTGAGGTGCGCGTCCACAGGATTGTGGCAAGCTGGGTGATCGGTCCCGTCGCCACTGGAGACGCCGACCTCATTCTGGACAGCAATGGTAAGGTCATCACCTTTTTGTCCTCTCTCCTTCCACTTGTCCCTCACAACACCAGCCTTTGACACTTTCAATCCAACTTACTAAATCGCTGCACTCATTCCTCCCTTACTGCCACCCTGTTCTCACGCTAAAGCCACTCTTGTACCTCCCTGCTTTCAGATGGTGATTCACCAACTGAGGAGACGGGCCCTCAAGCTGCCAGTGGGAGGGAAGCTGCAGGCGAGGAGGAAGAGGAAGCCGGAGCATCAGTGCCACCCTCTCCCGAGGAAGCCCATGCCCACGCTGGAAACATGCCTTCCCTGGAGGGGAGCAGGGGGGAAGGGTCTGATGAGGGTGAAGCTCCAGGACCCAGCGGGCTGCAGCAACATGATGGGGGTAGGGAAGCTCGGGGACCTTCTCCCCGGAGGGAGAGTATGCCAGCGAGTCCTGCTGCACTGGACGCAGAGGAGGAACGGCTCATCGCTGAAATGAACACCCAGCTGGTGGACATGCACACTGAGCTCATGGGTGCAGTGGGAAGGGTGCCCGAATGCATTGAATCACTGGCAAGGAGTGTGAAGCACTTCGCTGTAGCACAGGCAGATGCCATGCAAATGCTTAGTGCTGCAATTCAGTCACTGGCTGCCATGACCCCATCTCTGACTGTTCTCATGCAGACTCAGATTGAGGCCACGCGAGCACTGACTGCTGCCATCCTCGCTGGTTTGGACACATTTCCCCGGGGCTCTCACCGCGCCGCAGCAGGCCAGCAATCTGTGCTCCAGCAGATTGCTCCGGTTGCTGAAGTGCTGCCCCGTGGGAGTGCCAGTGTGTCGGTCAAGCAGGGAGTTGCTGTCCTCTTTCAAGATGACAGCATTCCTGCTGCCACCACTGTCACTTCTCCACTGCACTTGCCCTCCCCTGTAGGACAGACTGCTGACGCCCATGCAGAGCTGGTCGAGGCCGTCCTTCAAGGGCATCTGCAGTCTCATTTTGTGACAATCAGCTGCCTTCCACCAGCCTTGCTGCAGCCACTGGGGTCCCATTACAGAGAAGCAGTAGGGTGGGAAGGGGGGAAGTGCGCAAGGGAAGGAGATCACCCTCGAAGGGCAAAAGGTAGGAGGTGTGACAAAATGTTGTTCATTTTTTTATTGAAGGCCGAGGTTCGTGGTCAATTTTTTTTTAGTGTTTTGGACATTATCTCCAGGTTGTGAGAACCAATTATGGTAATGACTGTTTTTTTTGTGTTTCTTTCTATTAGTTTGTCATGCGGCAATGACACACACAGAGTTTGTAAAATAAATACATTTTTGTATTCAAAATGTACATATTTGGTCTTTGCAATCATTGTTGCCTTGGCCGGCTTAGGGGTTGGTTTCATTCATGTTGTTCTCAATGGCAGAAGCCATTTCCTCAGCAGGGGCCTAGAAGCGGTTTGCTATCAGCCGTTGACGGACGGCCCTTCCAGTTTTTACATTGTGTGCCTCCCTCCCTCCCGCCTTGGTGCTGCTGATGATCTTCCACCTCATCTTCCTCCTCCTCCTCTGGTGGTGCTCCAAGGCCTGGTGGCATTGGCTGGGTCTTGAGCATTGCCAGGTTATGCAGCATGCAGCACACAACAACGAAGTGGGAGACTCGCTCAGGCGAGTACTGCAGGGCTCCTCCAGAATGGTCCAGACAGCGGAAACGTTCCTTGAGCACGCCGATTGTGTGCTCAACGATGTTCCTGGTAGCTTGATGGCTTCGTTGTACCGCAGTTCAGCAGGAGTGTTGGGCATACGGAGTGGTGTCATCAGCCAGGTGCACAGTAGATATCCCTTGTCCCCGAGAAGCCAACCACCTGGGTGATGCGGTGCCTGGAAAAGTTCTGCCACAGTAGCCTGGCGCAGGATGAATGCATCGTGGCTGCTGCCTGGAAAGTGGGCATTGACAGCGAGTATCAGCTGTCTGTGATCACAGACCAACTGAACGTTTAAGGAATGTAACCCCTTTCGGTTGCGGAAATCCTCGGCATTCTCATGCGGAGCACGCAAAGCCACATGCGTGCAGTCAATGGCGCCCTGCACCATGGGGAAGCCCACTATCCTAGCAAAGCCCATTGCGCGTTCTTGCTGCTTGTCCGGGGTCATAGAAACATAGAAACATAGAAAATAGGAGCAGGAGTAGGCCATTCGGCCCTTCGAGCCTGCTCTGCCATTCAATGAGATCATGACTGATCACCCAAATTCAGTACCCTGTCCCTGCCTTCTCCCCATATCCCTTGATCCCTTTAGCCTTAAGAAATATATCCAACTCTTTCTTGAATATATTTAATGAACTGGCCTCCACCGCCCTCTGTGGCAGAGAATTCCACAGGTTCACCACTCTCTGGGTGAAGAAATTCCTCTTCATTTCAGTCCTAAATGGCTTACCCCTTATCCTTAGACTATGACCCCTGGTTCTGGACTCCCCGGCCATCAGAAACATCCTTCCTGCATCTAGTCTGCCCAGGCCTGACAGAATTTTATAGGTTTCGATGAGATCCCCTCTCAATCTTCTAAACTCCAGTGAGTATAAGCCCAATCGACACAATCTCTCCTCATACGTCATTCCTGCCATCCCAGGTATCAGCCTGGTGAATCTTCGCTGCACTCCTTCCATGGCAAGAATGTCCTTCCTCAGGTAAGGCGACCAAAACTGCACACAATACTCAAGGTGCGGTCTCACCAAGGCCCTGTACAACTGTAGCAAGACATCCTTGTTCCTGTACTCGAACCCTCTTGCTACAAAGGCCAACATACCATTTGCCTTCTTAACCGCCTGCTGCACCTGCATGCTTACCTTCAGCGACTGGTGCACAAGAACACCCAGGTCTCTTTGCACTTCCCCTTCTCCCAATCTATTGCCATTCAAATAATAATCTGCCTTCCTGTTTTTGCCACCAAAGTGGATAACCTCACATTTATCCACATTATAGTACATTTGCCATGTTTCTGCCCCATCACCCAACCTGTCCAAATCGTACTGGAGTTTCACGACATCCTCCTCACAACTTACCCTCCCACCCAGCTTTGTGTCATCTGCAAATTTGGAGATATTACATCCAATTCCCTTGTCCAGATCATTAATATATATTGTGAACAGCTGGGGTCCGAGGACCGATCCTTGCGGTACCCCACTAGTCACTGCCTGCCACTCGGAAAACGACCCGTTTATTCCAACACTTTGCTTTCTGTCCGCCAACCAGCTCTCTATCCAAGTCAATACCTTGCCCCCAATCCCATGTGCCTTAATTTTGCACGCTAATCTCTTATGTGGGACCTTATCGAAAGCCTTCTGAAAGTCCAAATACACCACCTCCAGTGGTTCTCCCTTATCTATTTTACCAGTTACATCCTCAAAAAATTCCAGTAGATTAGTCAAGCATGATTTACCTTTTGTAAATCCATGTTGACTTTGTCCGATCCTGTCACTGCTTTCCAAGTGCTCTGCTATTACATCTTTTACAATAGACTCCAGCATTTCCCCACTACCGATGTCAGGCTTACCGGTCTATAATTCCCCGCTTTTTCTCTGATGCGCCTCAATAACTTCAAGGCTCAAAGTTAACTGGATAAAACTAGGCTTTTATTAGCAAAGAAAGATGCCTGTGTCTTCACCTAGCATTCTGCTGTTCTGCTGCAAGACAAGCCTGGGCTTGTCTTAAGTAGGGCCAGGTATGGGCGGAGTCGACACACCCAATGGGGAGAAAGGGGGCGGTGCACTATATACAATACAAGGTAAAAACACAGGAGCAGGCAATACAATATATGTAGTTAAATACAGAGTCTGATGAATGACATATTTCATCACATTCACCCCTTCTACAGATTTAGTCTGTCCGGGGGCGTGATAGTCCTCTGTGACCGACGTAACGGTTGCGGTGCCGCGGGTGCCGGCTGGGTGTCCCAGGTGACCTCCTGGGTCTCTGCCGGGGGCGCCACCGGGGTTGTTGAAGGAGTAGGTGGTGGGGGTACTGTTGGCTGATGTTCTTCCGGGGGTGATGAAAGAATAGTGGGTGGAGTGGGTGGGTAATAGTTGTTGTGGTTGTTGTCGTTGTTGCTGTTGTTGTTGTAGTCGTTGTCGTTGTTGCTGTTGTTACCGGCTGGGGCGAGGTCTTTTATGGACACAGTGTCCTCCCGTCCGTCGGCGTGCCGGACATACGCATATTGTGGGTTGGCGTGGAGCAGGTGCACTGGCTCCACGAGAGGGTCCGTCTTGTGGCCCCTCACATGCTTCTGCAAAAGTACCGGACCTGGGGTGGAGAGCCATGATGGTATGGATACGCCTGAGGTGGATTTCCGGGGAAACACAAACATTAGCTCATGAGGTGTGGCATTAGTGGCGGTACACAATAGTGACCGTATTGAGTGGAGCACATCTGGGAGGACTTCCTGCCAGCGGGAGCTAGGGAGGCCCTTGGTCCTTAGAGTTAGAGTGACTGCCCTCCATACTGTCCCGTTCTCTCGCTCCACCTGACCATTACCCCGGGGGTTGTAGCTGGTGGTACGGCTCGTGGCAATCCCCTTGGACAGCATGTACTGGCGTAGCTCTTCACTCATGAAGGACGCCCCCCCTATCCGTGTGGATATAGCTTGGCATACCGAACAGGCAGAACAGGCTGTTGAGGCATTTAATGACCGTGGCGCTGGTCATGTCTGGGCAGGGGAAGGCGAATGGGAAACGGGAGTATTCGTCCACAATGTTCAGGAAGTAAACATTGCGGTCGACGGACGGGAGGGGGCCCTTGAAATCTAAGCTAAGCCGCTCAAAGGGCCGTGTAGCTTTGATTAGGTGGGCTCTATCAGGGCGGTAGAACTGAGGCTTGCACTCAGCGCAAGTGCGGCAGTTCCTGGTCAGAGACCGAACTTCCTCAATCGAGTAGGGTAAGTTGCGGGACTTTATGAAGTGGAACAGCCGTGTGACCCCTGGGTGGCAGAGGTCGTTGTGGAGGGTCTGTAGCCGATCCCCGGTGGCGTTGGCACACATCCCTCGTGAGAGGGCGTCGGGGGATTCGTTAAGGGCCCCCGGCCGGTATATGATGTCGTACTCGAAGGTGGAGAGCTCGATCCGCCACCTAAGAATCTTATCATTTTTAATCTTCCCCCTCTGTTTATTATTGAACATAAACGCTACCGACCGCTGGTCGGTAAGTAGGGTGAAGCGTTTGCCGGCTAGGTAGTGCCACCAGTGGCGCACTGCCTCCACGATGGCTTGGGCCTCCTTTTCCACGGAGGAGTGTCTGATCTCAGGCCACTGGAGGGTCCTCGAGAAGAAAGCTATGGGCCGCCCCGCCTGGTTGAGGGTGGCCGCCAAGGCAAAGTCAGACGCATCACTTTCCACTTGAAAGGGAGTGTTCTTGTCCACTGCCTGTAGCGTGGCCCACTCAATATCCTGCTTAATGCTTTTGAAGGCAGCATGGGCCTCAGCAGAGAGCGGGAAAGAGGATGCTTTCAAGAGGGGGCGGGCTTTATCGGAGTAGTTAGGGACCCATTGGGCATAATACGAGAATAACCCCAGGCACCTTTTCAGGGCTTTGGGAGTGTTGGGCAGGGGCAGCTCCCGTAGGGGGCGCAATCGGTCGGGGTCTGGTCCGATTTCCCCATTCTCCACCACGCTGCCTAGTATGCAGAGGCGCCTGGTGTTGAAAACGCACTTGTCCTCGTTGTAAGTGAGGTTGAGTTTTTGTGCGGTTTTCAGAAACCTCGCGAGGTTTGAGTCGTGGTCCTGTTGGTTGTGGCCGCAGATGGTGATGTTGTCGAGATAGGGGAAGGTTGCCTGCAAGTGGTGGTCATCGACCATGCGGTCCATCTCCCTCTGAAAGACCGAGACCCCATTCGTCACCCCAAAGGGGACTCTGAGGAACTGGTAGAGGCGTCCGTTTGCCTCGAAGGCGGTGTACGAACGGTCCTCTGGTCTGATAGGGAGCTGGTGGTACGCTGACTTGAGGTCGATAGTGGAGAACACCCAGTATTGGGCAATTTGGTTCACCATCTCGGATATGCGGGGTAGCGGGTAGGCGTCTAGTTGGGTATAGATGTTGACTGTTTGACTATAGTCAATCACCATCCGCTTCTTCTCGCTACCCCTCACCACCACCACTTGGGCGCGCCACGGGCTGTTGCTGCGTTCAATAATGCGCTCCCTCAGGAGCCTGTCTACCTCGGTCGCGATAAACCGCCTGTCCTCCCAGCTGTACCTCCTGCTTTTGGTCGCTATTGGCCGGCAGTTAGGGGTAATGTTCGCGAATAGCGAAGGCGGCTTTACCTTCAGGGTAGCCAGACCGCACACTGTGAGGGGCGGCTGGGTCCCACCGAAATTGAGCGTGATGCTTTGGTGGTGTCACTGAAAATCCAGGCCCAAGATCACGCTCACACATAAATCCTTCATAATTAACAGTTTAAAATTATTATATACAGTGCCTTTAACGGACAATCGTACCGCGCAGTAACCCGCAATAGTCAATATCTGGGTTTTGTCGGCCATAGAGATCGTGCCCTGAGTAGGGACTATAGATAGAGAGAGTCGTTGTACCAGACCAGGGTGGATGAAGCTCTCCGTGCTCCCGCTGTCAATTAAACATTTAACCTTGCACCCGTTTACCTCGATGTCCACCATTGATTTGGATAGTGGGTGCGGTCTGGACTGGTCCACTGTGATCGACGCCACTGTAGGGCCCTGATCGGGACAAGATGGTGGGCCACACGAGGCCGGGTAAGATGGCGTCCACGATGTCTGCTCGCGAGATGGCGGACCCCACGAGGTCGGACAAGATGGCGTCCAAGATGGCCGCTCCCACGGCGCGCACGCGGCGGTGGCGGGTTTGCCTGCGGGGTTCCCTCTGCACACCTTCCCAAAGTGCCCCTTCTTACCGCACTTACAGCAGGTGGTGCCTTTCACCGGGCACAGGTTCCTGGTGTGCTTCGGCTGCCCGCAGAAGTAGCATTTGGGGCCCCGATGCGTCGCGGCGGTCGTAGGGCTTCTGGAGGGAGAGCAGGGCCCCGACGGTGTTGGGCTACCGGGCGGGGAAGATTTCTTCCAACATGGTGGTGCCCTTGGTGCTTACGAGGTGGCGTGGGCCACGCGGCCTGAAGTGTAGGAGTCAGAGTTCTTCTGAGCCACATCCAGCGATCGCGCTGTGTCCACAGCCTGTGTCAGATCTAGGCCCGTTTTCTCTAGCAGTCTCTGCCGGATGTAATTAGAGCTAAGGCCTGCGATAAAGGCATCCCGAATAAGCTCGTCTGTGTATACCGTGGCTTTCACATCTTTGCATTTGCAGTCTTTGCCAAGCACTTTTAGGGTGACTAGAAAGTCCTCTAGCGACTCTCCGGGTCGCTGTGTGCAGGTAGCAAGCAGATGCCTGCCGTACACCTCGTTGGTAGGCCGCTGATAGTGGGCCTTTAGAATGTTGCAGGCATCCAGGTAGGTGGCGGCGTCTTGGATGAGTGGAAAAACCCGGTGGCTTACCCGATTCTGCAGGATCCCGAGTTTCACATCTCCGGTGGCTCTAGAGGCTGTGACGGCTTCGGAGTTGGCCATAAAAAATTCCAAGCACTGGAACCAGTGTCCAAACCGTGCCGATGCATCCGAAGCATGCGGGTCCAAATCCAAGCGTTCCGGTTTCAATAGTTGATCCATCGTTGAAAGTTTGCTAATAAAATTGATGCGCCTCAATAACTTCAAGGCTCAAAGTTAACTGGATAAAACTAGGCTTTTATTAGCAAAGAAAGACGCCTGTGTCTTCACCTAGCATTCTGCTGTTCTGCTACAAGACAAGCCTGGGCTTGTCTTAAGTAGGGCCAGGTATGGGCAGAGCCGACACACCCAATGGGGAGAAAGGGGGCGGTGCACTATATACAATACAAGGTAAAAACACAGGAGTAGGCAATACAATATATGTAGTTAAATACAGAGTCTGATGAATGACATATTTCATCACATTCTCTACCATCTTTTTTGAATAGTGGGGTAACATTAGCTACCCTCCAATCCATGGGTACTGTTCCAGAGTCTATCGAGTTCTGGACGATGACCAGCAATGCATCTACTATTTCTAGGGCCACTTCCTTAAGTGGGGAAAGAGATGTACTCTTGTCTCCTTTTATAGAGGGCATTTGTGACCTGACAGATGCAGCAATGCACCGCGAACTGGGAGATATTGGCGATGTCCCCAGTAGCTGATTGAAATGAGCCGGTGGCATAAAAGTTCAGAGCCACTGTTATCTTCACTGCCACCGACAGAGACTTCCTGCTCCTCAGTTGAGGCTGCAGATCTGGTTGCAGCAGGCGGCAGAGCTCAGTGACCACCTCCTTGCTGAAGCGCAGCCTTTGCAAACACTGCTCCTCAGACATATTAATGTAGGGGAATTGTTGGCAAAATACCCTGGGAGGGTAAGGTCTCCTGTACAGAGGCCTGTTGGCCCTCCTCCGTCTGGCAATGATTGCCACTCTCTCTCTGCGTCTCTGTGCCCTCCGAATCTGATGGTGCAGGACGAATGAAGGTCAAAAACCAAAGTACCTGCAAATTTATGGTCAGAAGCCAAAACTACTTCAGACAGCGTTGACTCAATGCAGAAGTCCCTCTTTCTCTCTTTCAAAATCTCTCTCTCTCTCTCTCTCAGAACGAGTGGTGCAAAAGTGTCTACCACAGAAAAAGCCAGGAAGAGGCCCCCTTTAAATAGCCCCCCCACCCCACCAGCTCCACAGCGACTGGGAAGTGTTCCAATCTACCTGTCGTTGGTTGCGCCAGGCGGAAAGGAGGGGGGCACCACTCAATTTCCGTTCTGGTGTGCCACAAGGGCGTTGCACGCTCGAATGACGTCAAGATCTGCGTGCGCAGGAGATCAGGCGGTATTGTTTAGCGCCGCCACAAAATGTCCGGTCAATTTCGCGAGAGGCGCAGATATCGCCGCGCCCGGGCGCTAGTTGCTTTGCGCCCCACTTAGCGCCCTCTTAAGGCGCTAACGGGAGGCGCAAACCAACTGAATTTTTCCCCCTTATTCTTCACACGCAAAGCTCATTCTGCATAAACAAGTTTCAGTCCTTGCGTGCAAATCTCATTCTTCATGTGTGAACCTCATTCTTTATCTGTGAGCCTCATCCTTCCTGTCTGAGTTTCATTCTTTGTGTGTGAGAACTCAAACAATGAATTCAAAAATGCTTCTCTTTACAAAGGACAATTACAGATTTGTGAAAAACGAACAAACAGAAGAAAATACTGTTATTCAACAACAGGAATCATCACCCTGACCTTATCTGAGATCCACGTGCATACTTTCCACCAGGAGGCGCTGGAAAATGGTCTGGAGCGTGAACCTTGGCTGATTTATTTCTCTCCCGCCCCAGAGATGCTAGGGCCAATTGTAGCAACCCCACCACCAGGTCAGGTTTAGTCAATTGGCATTATGTTTACCCTGAACTCTAAATTTTGGTGTTTTGTGGATGTGCATTGAGTGTGCTGGCCAGGCAGAAGGTGCTTAGGTGGCATTGGGCATGAGACTGTAAGAATCGGTTGTACTGTGGCTCTGTGGTAGGGTAGTTAGGCGGGTAAACAGATATGCTTGGCAGGGCCTTGGTGAGGCCACATCTTGAGTATTGCGTGCAGTTTTGCTTGCCTTATCTGAGGAAGGATGTTCTTGCCATGGAAGGAGTTCAGCGAAGATTCACCAGGCTGATACCTGGGATGGCAGGAATGACGTATGAGGAGAGATTGGGTCGATTGGGCTTGTACTCGCTGGAGTTTAGAAGAATGAGAGGGGATCTCATCGAAACCTATAAAATTCTGACAGGACTGGACAGACCAGATGCAGGAAGGATGTTCCCGATGGTCGGGGAATCCAGAACCAGGGGTCACAGTCTAAGGATAAAGGGCAGGCCATTTAGGACAGAAACGAGGAGGAATTTCTTCACCCAGAGAGTGGTGAACCTGTGGAATTCTCTACCACAGGAGGCAGTAGAGGCCAATACATTAAATATATTCAAGAAGGAGTTGGATATATTTCTAAAGGCTAAAGGGATCAAGGGGTATGGGGAGAAAGCAGGGACCGGGTACTGAATTTGGATGATCAGCCATGATCGCATTGAATGGCGGAGCAGGCTTGAGGGGCCGAATGGCCTACTCCTGCTCCTATCTTCTATGTTTCTATGCTTAATGGGCTGACTCACCCCTCCCTCGCTGTGAGTTTCAGGGGAGGGTTGATCCACAACATGCCAAGCTCACAAAGTCACAGCTAATGACCTAGATCACAGATGTAGCTGAAGGAGCAGCTTAAAATGCAGTTGCTCAGAACTGGACACTGGGCCCTGAAGGGGGATGCTTGGAAAATTGAAGCTTTAGTGTGTGGCATGTCCCACAGCAGGAGAGGAATAGCTGAATGAAAATGAGATAGACTGTGAACCTACAGTATCAGCTGTGGCTCAGATGGTAGCACCCTCGCCTCTAACTCAGAAGGTTGTGGGTTTAAGTCCCACTCGAGGCTCTGCACGAGCCTTCTTTCATCTAATTCTATCAACATATCCTTCTATTCCTTTCTCCCCCATGTGTTTATCTAGCTTCCTCTTCAAGGCATCTGTGCTATTTGTCTCAACTACTCCTTGTGGTAGCAAGTTCCACACTCTCTGAGTAAAGAGGTTTCTCCTGCACTCCTTATTGGATTTATTAGTAACTATCTTGTATTCATGAGCCCTAGTTTTGTACTCCCCAATAAGTGGAAACATTTTCTCTGCATCTACTCTATCAAACTCCTCCATAATCGAGAAGATCTTTATTAGGTCATCCCTCAGCCTTCTCTGTTCTAGAGAAAAGAGCCACAGCCTGTTCAGCCCATCCTGATAATTATAACCTCTCAGTTCTGGTATCATACTTGTAAATCTTTTTTTCACCTTCTCCAGTGCCTCTGTATCCTTTTTGTGACCTGGGGGGTCATATACACTTTCTAATGGCCTGTTTCAGCACAGCAGAGCATAGCAGCAAGTTGGTTGGGAAAACCTCCACAAAATACCGTTGATGCTGGAAATCTAAACTAAAAACAGAAAATGCTGGAAACACTCAGCAGGTCAGGTACAGCTTTTGGAGCAGAGCAAATGTTTCAGTTACATTGCCTTTTGTCAGAGCTGTGATTGCTGGTTCTGATGAGAAGCACCATGCCTGAAACGTTAACTCTCCTCCTCTCCACGGAAACTGTACCTGAACTGCTGAGTGTTTCTGCCGTTTGCTGTTTTGGTTTCACATTCCTGGTCTGGGTTGGCACTTTAGGAGATGTCAAACTTGCCATATTGAATGTGGGGATTCCTGAATTTCCTAGAGGTTCCTTGGGGGAAAAATTTGGTATCGCCCATTTTGGGGCGTTAATATCGGCCGGGCGTAAAGTTTAGCGCCTGGTGCTAATTATCACCTCCAACTTCAAAATTCACCTCTATCGCCTCTGGAGGTGATTTGAGCGCTAAATCAGGCGCTACACACCGCTCTTAAGGCGCAAACATCAGGGAGCGAGGCGCTACCTCAGAACGCTACCGAAGCTCAGGCGATGTCAGTTACCATGGAAGCCAGACAGACTGGCGCCGTCCAGTTCTTAAAGGGGAGGGGCCATCTTGCTGGCCAGCCACTCCCTGCTCATTGCAGCCGTGAATCTTGGCCTGGAGAGACCTCAGAAGCAATTGTGTTGGAAGCACTAATGGATGGGCCCAGGGAAAGAGCTCGACGCTTATGAACCTCAAAACTCCTTAGGACAGCGTTAAAACCAAAAATTTTGCCAACAAGAATAGGCAGGAAGCATCTTCCTTTAAATAGCGCTGCCCCAGCCTCTTCCCAACTTGAAAACGTTCCCCTCTACCTGTCGTTCCTAGTGGCAGGCGCTAAGGTGGGGGGCGGACTCAATATCCGGTCTGGGGCGCTACCGGGGTATTGCACGCTTGACTAATGTCATGATCTGCAGGCGCAGGAGATCGTGGCGGTAGTGTTTAGCACCGCCGCAAAACCATTGGTCAATTTCGCGAGCGGCGATAAAATCGCCACGCTCGGGCATTAAGTTCCTAGCGTCCCATTAGCGCCCACCCGGAGGCGCTAACGGGAGATGCTAACCAACCGAATTTTTCCCCCAAAATGTTTACAAGCACAGAGAAACTTTAAGAAAATTCGGGCAGCCAGATTTTGCAGAAAAGCTTGGAATGTCTACATCAACTGGAGGAATTCGGCTTCTATGAGAGACGCAACACGTGAGTGTAAGATCCGTGGTTCAGTGGATAAATAATTACACGGATGCTGTACATAAACAAATAACATGTCTTCACTGGAGGAGTGTAATCTCTAGACTAGGGTACAGAGGCATGCGCACAGCTTATATACCGGTGTGGTCACTGCCGGTACTACAGTATACAGGAGCTGTAAAAAGTAGTTCTGACTTAAAGCACATACACTACAATTCCTCCCTTTTTAGATTAATAATACCCCCTTAATATTCAAATAACAATTACATTTTTACATGTACATTCAATAACAAAAGTCCATTTATAGATTCAGTCTTTGGGGCGGCTTCCTGACCCTTTCGGGATAGCGCCTTTCCGGAGGCGATTCTGACCCCCTTTCATCGGGTAGTTCATCGGGTTCCTCTGCTACTGGGTCTGAAGTAGATACTACTGGTATGTCAGGTTCATCCCCAGGTACTCGAGACATGGGGTTGACGCATTCCTGTGATGCTAAGATCTGATCGACGTGGTGTCTCACAATGTTCTCCCCGTAATCCACTGTGCACATTAATGGCCCCTGCCTTGTACATATCGTTCCGGGTTGCCACTTCTCTGTTCGATGGTCCCGGGCCAAGACTGGTTGCCCAACATTGAAGCTCCTTGTCGGCTTCTCGTTGATGTGCTGGAATTGTTTGTCCTCAACATTTCTTCGCACATTTGGTCTGAGCAAGTCCAGACGAGATCTCTCAACCTTCGGTTAAAGAACATCACGGCCGGGGTCTGGTTGGTAACTGCATGTGTCGCGTTTCGGTAGGCTAATAAGAAATTGTCCATCTTATGCTGTAGTGGAATTTCCTCATCGCACATGGCCTTTATCGCCTTCTTAAAGGTTTGTACGAACCTCTCAGCCAATCCATTGGTGACTGGATGATACGGGGCGGATGTGTAATGCCTTACCCCAATCCTTTTCATGAATTTTTGGAACTCGTCGGACACAAACTGTGGTCCATTATCAGAGCAGATCTGCTCTGGCAACCCGTTTCTGGCAAATATGGTCCGTAGGACTGCAATCGTTTTCTCTGTTGTGGTTGAAGAAATCTTTATCACCTCAGGCCACTTTGAATGAGCATCCACTGCTATTAAGAACATTGAGTCCATGAATGGACCAGCGAAATCAATGTGCACCCGTTGCCATGGAGAGGAGGGCCACTCCCATGGGTGTAGAGGGGCATGTGGTGGTGCATTTTGGACCTTCTGGCATCCTAAGCAGCTCTTAGTTAGGTCTTCGATTTGTTGATCGATTCCCGGCCACCACACATAAGCCCTAGCAAGGCTTTTCATTTTCACTCCCCCCAGATGACCTTCATGTAGCTCATTTAGCACTCTCTCCCTTAACTTGGGTGGAATCACCACTCTGGAGCCACACATCACTGTCCCCTGGCATACTGACAGCTGTTCTCTTCTGGATGAGAATGCTGGCAACAGTGAGTCGCCATGTGTTGGCCATCCCCTCACCGTCAATTCATATACCCGTGACAGCGTCGGATCATTGCGGGTCTCCTTCTCTATATCCGCGTTTGTTACTGGCAATCGTTCAATTATTGACGAATAAAATATCTCGATAGGGTCCACTGCTGGTGCTTCCTCCACAGTAGGCAGTGGCAGGCGCGATAGCCCATCAGCGTTCCCATGCTGTCTCGTGCCTTCATATTCTATTTCATATTGATTCGCCCCTAGAAACAGGGACCATCTTTGTAACCGCTGTGCAGTCATTACTGGCACGCCCTTCTTAGGATTAAAGATGGAGACAAGTGGTTGGTGGTCAGTCAGCAAGGTGAACTTCTGCCCATGCAGATAGTGGCTGAATTTTTTTTACTCCCCATACTAGGCTGAGGGCCTCCCTGTCAATCTGGGCGTAGTTGCGCTCGGCTGAGGTTAGTGACCGAGACGCAAAGGCTACTGGCCTCTCCAACCCATCTGGGAATTTGTGCGACAGCACCGCTCCAATGCCATAGGGTGATGCTTCACATGCCAAACGAATTGGTAGTGCTGGGTTGAAATGGGCCAACACCTCTTTTGATGTGATCAATTCTTTACACTTCTGGAAAGCTCGTCTACGTTCGTCATCCCACTTCCATGGTACCCCTGTTTGCAGTAGGGTGTTCAGCGGGTGTAATACCGTAGACAAATTTGGTAAGAACTTGTGGTAATAGTTTACCAGCCCAAGGAACGACCTCAGTTGTGACACATTTTCCGGTGCTGGAGCCTTGACTACTGCCTCTATCTTGTCAGGGGACTTATGTAACCCCTCTTCATCGATGACGTGGCCGCAATACGAGATCTGTTTCTGGAAAAACTCGCACTTGTGGCGATTAGCTCGTAGCCCATATTCCTTTAATCTGGCGAGCAGCTTCTCCAAGTTAGCAAGGTGATCACCGTCATTTTCGCCCGTGACCAAGATGTCGTCCAAATAACACTGGGTCCCTGGAATCCCTTGCAGGACCTGATCCATCGCCCTTTGCCAGATAGCCGGAGCCGAGGCTACTCCAAACACCAGCCGGTTGTATTGATAGAGACCTTTATGGGTGTTGATCGTAAGGTAATGTTTCGAAGCTTCTTCTACCTCCATTTGCAAGTACGCCTGGGCTAGATCAATTTTGGTGAAGCGTTTACCACCAGATAGCGAGGCGAAAATATCCTCAATTCGTGGAAGCGGATATTGCACCGTGTGAAGGACTGGGTTCACTGTCACCTTAAAATCCCCACAGATGCGGACCTTCTTTGGTTCCCCAGGCGTATTACTCAACAACCTCTTCATTACATGAACGATGGGTGTAGCCCACTCGCTCCAGTCCACTTTGGACAGTACTCCTGAACATTCCAACCCTTCCAGCTCTGCTTCAACCGCTGGTCTGACCTTCAGAAACTTTGGGCTTGCATTATCCTCTATTTTAATTGTTGCTGTTATTCCTTTTAGTGTTCCTAGTCACTCCTGGAACACTTCTTTTGCGTCAGTTAGCATTTTTGACAGTCGTCCAGGTGTGACGTCGTCATCCTTTTTGGCCTCCACCTTCAGTGCCTGTATGGAATGCCAATCTAAATGTATCTTCCGGATCCATTCCCGTCCTAGCAGTGGTGGTCCTCCATTTGGCAATACATATATATCCATTTTAGGTATTTCCTGACCTTTATATGTCACTTTCACCCTTATTTTTCCTTTGGGGTAGACTTTTTGGCCCGTATACGTCTTCAAGACAATCTCTGTAGCTTTCAAGGGTATGTGTGAAAATAGCCGCTTGTAGTCTCTTTGATTTATGACTGTTGGAGCTGACCCTGTGTCCAATTCCATTTCCACTTGGACTCCGTCTATCTTGAGTGTAACCCAGATAGTCTGGTGATCCTCCATTTCGGTTACATTATGTAGTTTCAGACAACCCAGCTCCTTGCTTCCGGAGTCTGTGTCACTTTTCTGTTCGTCTGAACCACTGTCCATCACCTGGTGTACCTTTTTGTACTTCTCCTGTGGAGATTTCTTACTGTTGGTTTTCTTCCCAGACCTGCAGACTCTTGCTATGTGTCCTGCTTTCCCACACTGTCTGCACACTTGGTCCTTGAACCAACAATCTTTCTGGTCATGTGTTGTTCTGTCGCAGCGATAGCACTTCCCTGTTCCATAGGTCATTTCGTTGGTGCCATATTCTTGCGGTCTCCGTTGTATCTCTGCAGCGCCCCTTGCTTCATGTGATACTGCCATACTGAAAGCTTTGTCCAGCGTAAGGTCCTTTTCTGATAGAAGCCGTTTCTGGGTCCCTTCACTTTGTAGCCCACACACAAGCTTGTCCCTCAACATGTCTGCTAGTCCCGCTCCAAACTGGCAGTATTTCGATAGCTTGCGCAGTTCCGTTAGGTACTCAGCATTGCTTTCGTCTTTGTGTTGGTTCCTTTTATGGAACTTAAATCGTTCTGCTATCAGCAGCAGTGTGGGGTTTAAGTGGTCCTGTAGGATTTCTACTATGTTTTCAAAATTCTTGTTTACCGGCTTCTCTGGGGTTATTAGATTTTGCAGTAACCCATAAGTTTGTGCACCCATGGAATTTAACAGAACCAGTGCTTTATTAGCATCTGGCACTTCATTCGCCCTGCAATACACCTCAATACGTTCCACATATGTTGCCCAATCTTTGACTTCATTGTCGAACGTAGAGATACTGCCACTCTTCGGCATCCTTGGTTGTGCGTTAACTATCACCAATGGCGCCTCCCGCGCTTCCCCTTCTTCTCCGCTGGCACAAAATGGCATCTCCCACGCTTTCCTTCCTTCCCGCGCTCGCCCGTCTTCTCCGCTGCGGCTTTGCAAAATGGCGTCTCCCGCGCTCTTCCTTCTTCTCCGCGGCTCAATGGGCGCCTCCCGCGCTCTCCCTGACTCTCCGCGACTCAGTGGCGTCTCCCGCGCTCTCCCTGCTTCTCCGCGGCTCAATGGTGTCTCCCCTTGCTTCGCCCCGCGGACCCTGATCAGCCCGTGATCCCTGGCTGTGCTCTGCGCGTTCTTCTCTTGATATTTGTCGACGCCGCTCAGTCTGGAACCCGGCTGTTTCTTGCCCTCTCTCTCTCCGGTTTGCAGTATTTTTCCTCGACGCCGCTCGGTGATCAACCCCCGGCTGCGCCCTGCTCTCTTCACCCTCTTTCTTACCCCGTCGACGCTGCCCGGCTCTCTCTCTCTGCCGTCGGTCGGCTCCAGCCGCCGCTGCTCGGGAAGGGTCTGCTCTGGACCTGTCGTCGCTCTCTTACTGCTCGTTGTGGCTGGGGAACCAAGCCCGGCTCTCCACAGCCTCCCCAGCGAAGTTGGATCTCTGCCTGACTGCTGGGCGGTTGCTCGCGGTCGACGTCCGTGTTCCTGGACTCGACTATTTTTTTATTTTTTTTTATGTTGCAGGTAGATTCGCATCAACACTCGTTGCCACTGTTAGATCCGTGGTTCAGTGGATAAATAATTACACGGATGCTGTACATAAACAAATAACAGGTCTTTACTGGAGGAGGGTAATCTCTAGACTGGGGTACAGAGGCATGCGCACAGCTTATATACCGGTGTGGTCACTGCCGGTACTACAGTATACAGGAGCTGTAAAAAGTAGTCCTGACTTAAAGCACATACACTACAATGAGGAGAAGCGAATTACTTCAAAAATAAGAGGTGAGGTTTTACCCTCCCTGAAATGAAAAGTGAAATCCAGGCTGGGATCAGTCTCCCTTGGCTATAATTTATTAGTAGAACTGAAAAAGAAACGAGGAGCAAATTTTTAAATTATAGCCCTGAGAAGAATATTTAAAAGGAAGAAATGTCCAGAGAGGGCGCTTCCTCCCAGCAACGATTTTGGAAATCGTTCTCTTAAAACCTTTATGGTTTCATTTCCTGCAATTGAAGTGTTTTTTGACAGACAGGTTACAGTAAAACGAGAGGCAGCTTGTAGTTACTGACCCTGACGTAAATTCCTCTCCCAGTAACAGTTCCAGTGTGTGTTAGAACAAGTACTGTGAGCTGGCCCAATGTTCTTACTCGCCGTGTACAATCTCAGGAGATCTTAGATCACGTCAACGAAAGTGACAGCCATTGAAGGTCATTGCCCACATTTGGCTGCTCGATTTATGTGTGCAATCTTTCTGACAGACGCCTGATATTCTGGCCATTCCCACTGAGGCCTTGTCTCATGGACCAAGCCTGACTTTCAGTCAGATTGCTGAGCCCATGATTCTGCACCGTGACAGGGAATGGAAATGCCACTAGTTCGCTGTACTGCGAGAAGCAAGCCACTGTAGGGAGGTCGTTAAACATTGCTTGACCCTTTACACTATGGATATGCTGAAAGGTCATTGCCTTTAAAAACAGTGCTTGCTTCTGACCAACTGCAAACTAAAATGGTTTAGGCAATTGCCCACAGGACACAACATGTTGAAAAGTCTGATGTGATACATTTATTCCGTTCAGGCAGGCCTGTGGCTTTCACACTTTTCGATGTGGGACTTTTGTATGCAAATATTGACTCACTCCAGTAGATCCCTTGAAAATATTGACACGCTCCTAGGGATCCCTGCAAGTACTGGCACACTTCTAAGGACCTCTCTGCAAATATTGACAGATTCATGAGTTCTCCCTGCAAATATTTGACATGCTCCCATACTGGCACATTCTGAGTAACTCTGTCCAAATATTGACACGCTCTCAGGACCCCGTGTCTTAACCTCTCAAATGCAGTCAACTCGTCAAAAGAAAACAGTGTCAACATTCTTATTCATATACAGAAAGGAACCCCAGGAACCCCAGTCTATGGCCGAAGGTCAGCAGATTTTGGATTGGACAATCCAGTCTTTGAGTAGCTGCTTCGGAAGCCTCTGAAACAGAGACATCCAGAAGTTTTAATATATATATATATATATATATATTTTAAATATCCTTCAATTATTTCCCAACTTATTGTTCTTAGAATGTGGGTGTATTAGTTACTGAGCTTATTAAAATGTTCAAGTATTCTTTGGGGGTGAATTTTCACGCGGGGCATTGGGCTATTTTACATTAACAGAAATAGCTTGGCTGAACAACGCCTTTGTTGCCTGACCAATGCCCGTATGAATAGAAAACTGACGAATGCTCACCGGGTCCCCAGACCTGGTGGCAAAGAGGTTGAGAGCAGTGGTGAACAGCGACGGCCAGAGCTGTGCAAATAATGGAGCTTGGTTGCAGGTCTAACTGCAGCAGGATGCACAGCTCCTGTCGAGCCTTTTCCGCGAAGTACAACCTTCTCAGCAAAGGTTCTGGGACAGATCATGAAAGGAGAGGGAAGGTCTGTACAGTCTTATCAGCAGGACGCTTGTAAAATGGCCACTCCCTGTAGTGTATGTACCTTTAAGGGGAGAACTACTTTTTACAGCTCCTGCATACTGTAGTACCGGCAGTGACCACACCTGTATATAACCCTGAGAAGGGATCTGTACTGTTTAGTTTTAGAGCAACCCTCATCCAGTAAACACCTGTTGATTGTTCCTCTGCAGTCTCTGTCGATTTATTGAAGGACACTCTACCTAAAGATACCCGGATTTAACACTCCCCTTCCTCCTATGAGATCAGATCTGCTTTGCCTCTCTCTGTTAATTCACTTACTTCTCAAGCCCATCCTGTGAAATTCACTACCATCCTCAACCTCTTCCTCCATTAATATGCTGTACGGAGATTCCCCATTGGAAATCCCATCATCACACAGGCAGGAACCAACAATGCAAAATTAAAGGGATGTCAAATGACGCAGGGCAGAAGAAAAAACGTGAAGCAGCTGGGCAGCTGGAAGAAATGACAAAAACAACTGCCCGGTTTTGCCGTCGGAATGGTGGCAAGTACGCCGCCATACCTCCTTTGAAATCCACCATGCGCAAAATCTGGAACTTGCGGTCTGTCAACGTCCGCGCAGGCTGTGAGAAAGCAATTGCTGGCGCAGAGTTGGGCTATTTGCCCACCGACTGGCCAGCAATTGCGCACGGAAATGTTACGGTTGATGCAAACAAACTCAGGGCCTGTTTGCATCACTGTAAGGGGATTTTTCAGACATGATTAAAACATTTTCATATCGGAAATTATACACATACACTGTATCAGATGAGTTTCTGCAAATATTGACCCAGATTAGAGTTTTAATGATGTTGAAAATTATCCAAAAAATTACATTTTTAGTGAGGTTGGTGGAATGAAGCTAATTATGAAATAAATTCCAATTCTGTAAATCATAATTAGATCAAATTTTGGGATTTCATTACTTCTCATTATGGCATTCCTTTTGGAAATGATTAAAATCGAATAATGCTTTGTGATAGGAGGACCCGGCCCACGTGATCCCAGGTACGCTTCCCCACCACCTGCGTCCTGTGGGCCATTACGCTGCCCTGCGCCTCGCAGCATCAGACCGCAAGTTTTCGCAGCCTCGCCGCCATCAGGTAGGTGCGTATTTCTTTCGTGGGTCGGAGGTGTACTCCGGAGGTATGCCTCCGACCGCAATTTTTGGCCCAGTAATGAAAAATGGAGTCTAAACAAGAAACCTATGGCTCTATGTACAGCACCTCAAACAAAGTCTGCAACTGAACCATTGCTGCCAGCTGATGTACGTGGGTGTTCAATGTAACTGGGGCAATTCTAGTGAAAATCACAGAATTGCAGCCTGATAACATCACCCTGTAGGAATAGGTGTATTCCTAACAAATAACGGAGCTTGACTCGGAAGAACAACAAACAGGATTTTAATGTTGGATTAGATGAAGTACAGCAAACAATGTAGAACGATGCAGGAGAGTCGTGGAACAGGTCTTTCCCCACTGGGGACGCCACGAGGACTGACTAGGCAGTCCGGAGGTTTGCGTGATGACGTCATCACGTTTGCGTTGTGACGTCATCGCGTTGCTCGCGTTTCCCATGCTTGGGGCGTCATGTGACTTGCGACGTGACGTCATCGCGTTTGCCCGCGCTTGGGGCGGTCACGTGACTTGCATGATGACGTTATCATGTCTACCCGGCACCCGGCATTGGAGCTGGCCGTTGCGGCCGAAGTCGCAGGAGCGGGAGGCCGAGCTGGGCCGGCAATTGACGCGGGAGACCGAGCCGGGCCGACGATTACCGTGGGAGCGGGAGGCCGAGCTGAGCCGGCTCGCTTTCTTAAAGGGGCAACGGCCCGAACAGGTAACTATATATATACATCGTTGAAGAGAATTTGTACAACAGGTAAGAGACATTCGGTAGTGCCACTACATACGCCCCCCCCAGAATTCGCTTCAACGGACAAAGTCAAACGGTGAAGTGGACCGACTAGCTTGTCCGAAGGACTCCTGCAGTCTCGAGACGGAGACTGTTGGGTGGCTGGTGGTCAGGCGGACGATCGTAACTGACGTGCTGTAACGACGATGGGTGGTCGGTGGTCATGGCGGTCGTGCTGTCTGGACTTGGCGGGCGAGATCGAAAGGTGCTGGTCGTGGGCGGATCCTTGCGTGCGTCGCAGCGAATAAAACGTATCCAGCCATGCGAAGGACCGTGGCATCATTGCGAATAAACGTATTCAGTCATGCAAAGGACCGTGGAGACGCATGACCTCTGCAGCCCGTGGGTTGAAGCGGGCGCCGGGGCGAAACAGCAGGCCGCGTCATAGTGACGGGCAGGTTGGGCAGAAGCAGACCATGGTTCTGTTGTTGTTGGAAAAAGTCCCCAGTCTGATGGAATCTGCAGGAACGCCGAACGGGTGATCCAGGAGGACTTGGCGGGCGAGGTCGGTGAACTCGCCGACAGGTGAGCGAACTCTTCGGCAGTCTGGAACGCACGGAATGGTGCGTGCCGTAGTGCTACGACGGTAACACAAAAGAGAGTGAACCGTTGCTGCGTTGATCAGTGATCGGTGATGACAGCAACTGTCGCGTGGCCGATCGCGGCCGTGGGATGCCCGTTGGACCCGTCGTCGATGTTTGCAGCATCAGTAGAGGTTCGCGCTTGTTGAGGGGAACACTGTAGAAAGGGCGGCAATGCTTTGAGTTGTTGTTGATTCAGGGGGAAAACTGCCGGGAGGGCGGCAACGCTTCGCTTTCGCGCCGAAAAGCGTGGTAGAAAACACAACCAGCAGGCTGACGGGCTGGTGCATCGTCGGCGGGGAATGAGTCTTCGTGTTTCACGAGGGATGAGTCCTCGTGGTTTGCGAGGGAAGGGTCCTTGTAGTTTGCAAGGGATGGGTCCTCGTGGGTCGCGAGGAGTGCATCCTCGTGATTCGTGAGGGATGGGTCCTCGTGGTTTGCGAGGGATGGGTCCTCGTGGGTCGCGAGGAATGCGTCCTCGTGGTTCGTGAGGGATGGGTCCTCGTGGTTCGCGAGGAGTGCGTCCTCGTGGTTCGTGAGGAGCGAGTCCTCGTGGCATCTCCACAGGGGCGCGCTCCGACCTTGTGGGCCCGAAAACCTGCGGAACCCACGCTTGGAGGGATGTATACTTGCTGTTGCGTTGGGAGATGTCGTGGAGGCGGACGATCCGTAAAGCGGTAGAGCTGACGAAAATTGAGACCACGTTGGTCTGCGCCGCATCGATGTTCTTGGCGAATGGGGCTTCTACCTGAAGAAAGCACGATGGCGGTTGCTGCTCCCTGAATTGCGGTAGCGACAGTGAAATGGCTGATGCTTCCATGGCGTGCTTCATTTTGTGAAAATCGTTCACAAAAATCGGGGTCCGGCTGCGTATCATTCGTGACAAACGGGATCACCTCCAGGCTGCGCTTCCTTTGCAAATACGTTCGCAAAGACGGGGTCGCCAATGTAGGAATTGGTGTTCGTCGGTTGTTGTTCGGCGGGCACTGCTTCTGTGAAACCGTTCACAGAGATGGGGTTCAGGCTGTGCGCGTCGTCCGTGAAAAACGTTCACGGAGACGGGGTCACCAATGTAGGTTTTGATGAATTCCCGTCCTCACGTCGTTGGGTCACCAATGTAGGAATAGGTGTATTCCTAACAAATAACGGAGCTTGACTCGGAAGAGCAACAAACAGGATTTTAATGTTGAATTAGATGAAGTACAGCAAACAATGTAGATCGATGTAGGAGAGTCGTGGAACAGGTTTTTCCCCAGTGGGGACGCCACGAGGACTGACTAGGCAGTCCGGAGGTTTGCGCGATGACATCATCATGTTTGCGTCGTGACGTCATCGCGTTGCTTGCGCTTCCCATGCTTGGGGCATCACGTGACTTGCGGCGTGACATCATCGCGTTTGCCTGCGCTTGGGGCGGTCACGTGACTCGCATGATGACGTTATCATGTCTACCCAGCACCTGGCATTGGAGCTGGCCGTTGCGGCCAAAGTCGCAGGAGCGGGAGGCCGAGCTGGGCCGGCGATTGACGTGGGAGCGGGAGGCCGAGCTGAGCCGGCTCGAGTTCTTAAAGGGGCAACGGCCCGAACAGGTAACTATATATATATACATCATTGAAGAGAATTATGTACAACAGGTAAGAGACATTTGGTAGTGCCACTACAACCCGACCATTTGCGTATAAATTTCACTAGTGCTGCTCAAAAGGGGCGGACACATCCTGCACCCGTCCCAACTTCCCTCAGTGCGAAGGAGTCCTGCCACAAGTTTCCCGGCCCCCACCCCCCACCCCACTGGAATACTATTGCATTCATGCCACAACGGAGGAATTTCCATCCTAATGTATCTGTACAATATCCCTCTGTCCGCTAGTTTTAAAACGGGCATTAAACCTATTTGTTTTAAACACCACAACAGCAACTTGCATTTATGTACTGGCTTTAACATAGAAAAACTTTGCAAGTTTATTAACATTCGTCAGCCAGCCCAGGTTACAAGGGCCTATTCTGACAAACACACACACAGATCTGTTACTGGGCAAGGGCTTCACCTTAACGACAATCTCCTTGTTTGATCAAAGAGAGGAGCCCTAATTAGGCCAGACTGGACCAAGGTATAAAATCTGACCAATCTGACTAGGATCAACGCTTGATTGCCTTCACTGAGTTACCAACAATTGCAAGTCATGTTTTATTCAGAACATTTTGGACTATATCTCTCGAGTCCACATTCAATGAAGCTCAAAGGAACTCTGCCAGATTCTAAATATTTCCCCTATTACCATCCATAATCTGTGCTGAGAATGAATTTTAATGATATTCTTTAAACTGTGTTCTTCCCAATGGATCCGTTCCCATAACCAGTAGCAACAGTTTCAAAGGATAATGAAACTGATCTATTCAAAGCATAAAACTCTGTACTTACACTTATACAGGGCGCACCTTAAGCCAAACCAGCTCAGTGGATAAAATGGAGCCACTTCAGCTTTAGTAAAGCCTGTCATTAAGAGACTGGCATCACTATTTATTAGGTCACTGTCCATGTATGACCTGGCTCCAAATTCAGCCCAGAGGACTGGATATCAAGATGAGAGCACATGCTGCCTCTGTTGGAACCTGGTTCAAAATCCAGCCCAGGGACTGAATTCACAGTGTGTTCGAAGTAAGAGGCCAGCCTTCTATGATCCAGGTTCATATCTAGTCCCAGGAGTGGCTATCAAAATGTGTTAGAACACTGTTGTTTCTTCTACTGAATGTAAAAGCCAGAGTATTAGCAGAGTAAAGATATAAGGTATTAGTCTATTGTATGAAGGCTAAAAGCTGTGATTTGACACTGTCACAAGCAGCAAGCTGTAAAACGTTCCATTCTTCAACTCTTGTCTTTCAAGTTGTAGTGCAATGGGTTCAAGTATCATCCTTTTTCCTGTGGGAGCTGGTTTTCAGATTAAAGCGATAGTTTAAACATCCCTCTACCCTGATGCACCTTGATAAAATGTTCTTGGGTGGCCTAAAACTGCTCCCACTGTGCGCGGACCACACATCAAAATCCGCACTAAATAGCATTAGCAAATCTCATTCAAAGGCAAAGACACCGAAATGCTGCATGTGCTGTGAGGGTTGATCTTCCATGGTGTAAGATACTGTGTTGGGGGCGGTGTGTAAGAATCTTCAAACAGCAAGTAACATTCCTATAGAGCTCGTCATGTACAGAAAGTTGTTTCAGAACATTTATTAAGATAGTGGACTAAAGAGTGGGCACGGAGCAAGAGGGAGAAAAGGAAGAGAAGGGGTTGGGGGTGGGGCTGAGGAAAGGTTAAAGAGTAGGAAATAAAACCAGAAAATGATGGAAGCACTCAGCAGATGAGGCAGCATCTGTGGAGGGACAAACAGAGTTAATGGCCAGAATTTTCTGTATGTGAGCGGACGGCGTGGTGGGTCACGACCCCGTTAGTGCTTCCATCCCACTGCAGAAAAGGCCTTTGCGTCAATTGGGCCTATTAAGCCCACCCAGCGCGTTACTCGGCCCAATTAAGTGGTGCGGGTCTGATGACGTCACTTATGACGCGTTTTTAGCTAGGATATTTAAAGGAGCCATGGCCACATTGCATTTGAAGGTTCATCTAGGAGTGTGCAGTCACCGTACTGGAGCTTTTGATTGTTCCAAACACTTGGAAATATGACTGCACAGTGGCAGAGGGCTGCACCCAGGTTCCCCGATGACTCCCTTCATATGCTTGTGCAGGGAGTCAGAGCATGCAAGGAGGTCCTCTTCCCTTCCAATGGGTGGAAGAGACCTCCCCAGGAGACAAAGAGCCTGGCTCCAAATTGCAGAGGAAGTCAACAGCAAGGATGTGGTCAGGAGGACCTGGGTGCAGTGCCGGAAATGTTTCAATTATCTCATTAGATCAGGAAAGGTGAGTCCAAAGTCACACTCAACTTTATCCTGCTACACCTCTGATCACATCCCCGTTACTCTGTCTTCCCTACCCTACTCCAGCACATCATTACTCATACCAACATACCATGCACGTCCACCCATCCCTCTCTCTCTATCTACATTATCACATCCCCATCTCACTAGTGTAGGGGTTTGCAAAATCCCTCAGCCCCGAAGATACTGGAGATATTAATCCACATCGTGGACGGAGACTGTGCGTGACTTTAAATTGCCTCTGGGTTGGACAATGTTTTAAACATACCCAGAATCACAGGGGGGCTGCGTTGAGTTGGGCAGCACGTAGACAACACCGGAATCGAGGAACTTCGTGGAAAAATTCGCACACTTTAAGACAGCACATTGTATTAAAAAAAAATTGTACTCTTGAGTTTTGAACTGTGTAAATTGCAAAGGGGTTTAAAAATGGCCGTCAGAAAAGCATGGCCAAGGACAAAAGAAAGCAGCTCGAGGATGTCTGTGAAAAGGGGAGGATCAAGCAATGGCAGTCAAATTCTGTCAATCAAAAAAAGGGAGTTTCCCTTCCCTTCAGAGGCAATGTTTGTTTACAGGAAACTGCTGCCTTGTTGACATAAGGGATTAAACCACTTGAAACTGCAGTTTCAGTGACCACAATGAATGGTTTTCTGTTTACATAGCAATCCAACTCCATTCAAAGCCTAGAACACAATTGAGACACACCTAAACTACGGAAGAGACTTTAAAAGGAACAGTTTAGAATGAATGGGTTTGAAGTACCCATTACTCAGACAATAGGGCAGTTGGATCCCTTTTGTTTTAGCCAGATGAACTTGGATGTGGGCGGGAACATTTCGGCCCCAGAATGAAGACACATTCAAACCACCCCAAGCTTTATTCAAAACCCATTCTAGACAATGGGAGCAGTTATGCCACTGGGAAATAGCCCGTTTGAATCAGCCAATCATGGCCTTTCTCTTGTGTATTCGAACTTTTCGGCGCGAATTTGCACACAGACCTTTTCAGCGCCAAAACAGCAGGAGCTCACAGGATATAAAGATAGCTTCTCAGAAGCATCGCTCTCTCTTTTTCCTTGGACAGCAGGTGAGCTCTTCTCTCTTTGGACCATAGGTCAGCAGGTTTCTGACTCCTCAGCAAGGCAATCTAGTAAGGAGTTGGAGGGCTGGTAATTTAAGGGAAATTGCTAAGATTGTAAGACTTACATTGTAGCCATTTATCCCTCGTTTTTGCCGTCTGCCTTCCCCTGTTAAGCAATTTTACATTGATCGTGTGGTGTAGTTTTCTTTAGTTAATAAAGTTTGACTTTCTTACATCCAGATCATTTGTCCATTTTTAATATATCATTAATTATAAGTTCCTCCAGTCAGAACTGGAAGGGTGGGTTTAGCGATTCGAAACCGCTGTTTGGGATTGGTCAGAGTGCAGCAGCAAAAGCTGCTTGACCAGGTAAATTACCATAAACCAGGTAAAGGAAGGTAAATTACCATAAACCAGGTAAAGGGAGGTAAATTACCGTAAACCAGGTAAAAGATGCCCCCCTGCACTAGCCACCCCTCAAACTCACACTCATCCTAGTGCAATCATACTAACTAACAACACACAAGGAGGCCACTTGGCTTTGGGACCCCACTCCATCATAGTCCCCCTATAAAGATGTAACCCATTCATTCCTTACACTTATTCCATCACTCTCACTCAAACTTCTCTTCTTTCCCTCCTTGCAGGAAAACAGAGCCCACAATAAGAGGGAGAGAAGTGGAGGTGGAACACCATCATTTGCCACCCTCACAACAGCAGAGGAGGCTGCGTTAGAAATATCGGGATTCGTCGAGCAGCTCAGTTGGATTTTGAGGGGGGGTCAACGGACGCGATCAGTGGTGGCTTGGGTGGGAAAGTGTTTTTTTCCCCCAGCAAGTCGGGACCCCGCTGTGAACCAGCCGCCACGCGCCTTTACCAAATGTCAGGTCTGCCAGCACTGAGCTGCACGCAGCTGTGGGGGAGGCAATTAAAATCATTAGTGGCTTGTTTACAGCCACTTATCCATGGATTTTTCCCAGCTTTTTGGATTTGACAGCTCGCTCACCGGTTTCCCGCTGTGCCCAGACCTCATCTGTGAAGCTGAGGTGGGAGGTCAGTGGCCATTGAATCAGCTGATGAGTTGACAGCTTCAAATGTCAAGTCAAAGCTCCCAGCTGATTGAGAAATGTTCCCTTCAACACTAGCTTCTCTAACCTGCATTTTCACTACAGATTCGGAATCCTGCAAGTCTTTACACAAGCCTCCATCCAGTCTGACCTCATTACTTCTCCCACCATTGACAGATCGTTTCTGTCATCTCTATTTCACCTGCCATCTATTCCATCAGCATGGATACCCTTGAAACTCTCTCACCTTGGTCCTCAGAATCCCATCACGATCAGCCCCTGACCTGCTGCCTCAGCTTCACCAAGCACACAAGCAGCACCAACAACAACACCAACTTTCTCTGCAATCAACTGGTGCTGCACAGGACAGAGGGCATCAGCACCCGACCTCATTGCTGCCTGGGAGGCCAGGGATGGCCTCACCATGGCCAGATTTACTTCACTTGACGCTGTACATCCTGGCTGCCACATGATGTGCCAGGTTGGCACCACCCCACACCAACACCATAAAGCATCGTTACAATGGCCAAGCCATTCCTTTCACACTCATCACCATTGCGGGGGTGGGGGGTGACCGTTATGTTTCACCATTCACTCCAACTCACTAAGCTACTTCCAAAGGTGCACACAAATCTGCCCAAGAAAGCAGAATGTTGAAAATAAAGGTTTCAATGTTTGATACCACATTAACAGAAACTTTATATGACCACTGCATAAAACTCCCAAGTGCCTACCCTTGTGTGTTGTTAGTTGGTATGATTGCACTAGGATTAGTGTGAGGGTGGCTAGTGAGATGGGGATGTGATACTGTAGATAGAGAGGGATGGGTGGAGGTACAAGGTAAGCTGGTGTGAGTAAGGATGTGCAAGAGTAGGGTAGGGAAGGCAGAGTGATGGGGATGTGATGAGAAGCACAGCAGGATGAGGTTGAATGTGGCTTTGTACTAACGTTTCATGATCTACTGAGATCATTGAAACGTTTGCGGCATTGCACCCAGGTCCTCCTGACCATATCCCTGCTTGTGCCCGCCTGTGCAATGTGCAACCAAGCTGTGTTGATCTCCTGGGGAGGTCTCTTCCACCCATGAATTACCTTCCTAACCTCAACAAATGGGAAAACTGCCTCAGCACTAATACAAATGGCTCAGCAAGCCAGGGAAGGGGCACCGAGGGTCTCGCATGCAGCACTCCAGCTTTGTGCAGGTGTTCAACACCGCAAGACAGGCCTTCTACCCACAGGGGCCAGGAGGCCCTCCAGAAAGAAGGAAGTGGGATTGCATCACCGAGGCCATCACTGCTAGCAGTGTCGCCCCCACCATCCATTTTCTATGTAATCATACACCATTGACATAATTGGGTCACGTTTGGTTACCCTACCAATCTCTTCAGCTGTGACTGGCAGCTCATCAACGTATGAGAAATAGAACACTTCTTCCTTATTGGGTGTAACTTGTGATGGGGATGGCAACCTGGACATAGCATCAGCATTACTGTGATCAGCTGATTGTCTGTACTCAATGTCAGACGTATACGCTGACAATATCAAAGCCCATCTCTGCATTTGGGTTGCAGCTAAGGTTGGAACTGGGGACTTTGGATGGAGGATTGCAGTCAGAGGCTTATGGTCAGTAAGTATGGTAAACTTACAACCAAACAAGTATTTGTGAAACTTCTTGACCCCAAAAATCAATGACAAAGCTTCCCTTTCGATCTGCGCATAATTCCGCTCACTGGCAGTGAGTGCGTGAAGTAAAATAAATTGGTCTCTCCTCCCCACTATCTAGTACATGAGAAATCACTGCCCCAACTCCGTACGCAGAGGCGTCTCACACTAGCTTTATCTCCTTAGATACATCATCGTGAACTAACATGGTACTCTCTACTAACTAGCTTTTAAACTCTTTGAATGCTGTGTCGCATTCTTTTGACTACTTCCAAGGGACCTGTTTTCTCAGCAGCTCAGTCAGTGGATGTAACAATGTAGCCAAGTTTGGGAGGAACTTTCTGTAATAATTCAAAAGACCCAAAAATGATCAAAGTTGTTTCCCTTGGTTGGAGGTGAACCATCTTTGTCTACTCTGCGCCCTGAGCACCCCACTGAGTTTTGAAACAACTCACACTTGTGAGCTGTCACTCATACTCCGTGCTTCTATATCCATTTGAGCACTTCATTCAACACCTCATCATGGATTTGCCTGCTTGGTGCTGAACTGAATATGTCATCCAAATAACACACTACCACTTCAATCCCTTGCAAAATTTGGTTCATCGCTCCCTGGAATATGTCGGGGCAGAGGACACTCCAAATGGTAGCCTATTGAACTGTTATAGGCCTTGGTGAGTATTTATAGTCAAGCATGACTTGGACTCTTCATCTAACTCAAGTTGTAGGTAAGTGTTTGTTAGATCTAACTTCAAAAATATCTGGCCACCTGTCAGGGTTGTGAACAAATCTTTCACATTTGACAAGGTATTGGGCAGGTTACACTCTCAAACCTGGTTTGCAGTTACCTTATAATCACCACATAACCTTACCTTACCATCTGACTTAGGTACAACAACAATAGGTGTAGCCCAATTACTCAGATCTACCTTAGAGATAATGTTCTCAGTTTCTAGTCTTTTGAGTTCTTGCTCAACTATCTCGAGTGCATATGGTACGGGACGTGGCTTGCAGTAAACTGGTCTTGCGTCCTTCTGCACTCTGACACTCGCCTTGAAGTCTTGGATCGGACTGTCCATTTCACTGAACACCTTCGGATACCGCTTGATGACATCATCTCTCGATGCAAATTTCGCTTCCACATGAAAAATCTCATTCCAATCCAGCTTCAGTGATCCCAACCAATTTCTACCTATCAAGGCAGGCTTGTCTCCTGCCACTACTATGAGAGGCAAGTTCTGACACTGATCCTTGTATTTCACGGGTATGGTGACACTTCCTGCTACAGGGAATTACTCTCCTGAGTAGCCTCGCAGCTCTACCTTCGATTTCTCTAGTCGATAATCACGCAACTTGTCGCGATATAGTGATTCCGGTGCTACACTCACGGATGCACCAGTGTCGATTTCCATGGGTATCCTGGTTCCTGCGACATCTACTTGGATGCCGATACCTCGCGAATCGCTGTTAGTTACCTTCGTGCTCCTGATGATGTGAATCTCCAGAAACTCCTCATCCTGCTGCTTCTCTTCAATGGTATGTAGTGACTGGCGATTTCTACTTCTACCATTGCCAGTTGGTTTACTCTTCTGTTGGCACGCCTTCACAAGATGCCCAATTTTCTTGCAGTAGAAACACTCTGCCTTCACATATGGACAGCTTTGAGCGATGTGTTGTCCCAGGCACCGATAACACGACTTCAATGCATTGTTACTTTGGCCAGTTGCTGAGACCTTGGGGCCCAACTGCCTTTTACTTCTAGCTGCAGCTGATTCACCTCGGTTGTCTGACGACTGGAAATGGCGCGGAATGCTCGGGAGTATCAGTCGGCCATATCCATCGACATAGCTGTGTGGCAAGCTAAGTCAAAAGTCAAGTTAGGTGTTGTCAACAATTTACTTCAGATACGTTCATTTTTCAACCCACAAACATAGCGGTCACGCAAAGCTCGGTCCTGAAAGTTTCCGAAATGACAGTAATTGGATAGCTTTTTCAAAGCTACAATGTACTCACTGATACCCTCATCGTTTAATTGATCACGTGTTCCAAAACGATAACGTTCAGCAATTTCCAGGGGCTCAGGACTGTAGTACTGATCTAAATTGTTTAGGATCTCATTCAGTGGCGTGTCCTTCGGCTTGGCAGGAACAAGTAAAAAATTTTCAAGGGTTTCATACACCTCAGGGCCTGCTTAAGTCAAAAAAATAGCCCGTTTCATTTCTAAACCCGATTACGGTTTACAACATCGAGGCCTTTGACAATGCTATTTGCGGTGAAAAACATTTCTAGCTGCTCCACATATGCTCCGAAAGTCTCCCGGTCACAATGAAAGTCACCCAAGCGCCCTATTATTCCCTTAGGCACGGCCATCTGGATTCTGGCAACGTCGACAGTTCAGCCACGTGTGCTCGAGATTTACCTTGGATTTTGAAGGTTTTCTGCAAAACAAAGAACCTTTAACAGTCCCTCCGCCGGTTTGCAGGATTGTCCTCCAACAAAAATTTCAGCTAGGGAATCCGCAATCGCATCCTCATCACCAATTCTGTGATAGCTTGAGACACAGCATATATATTCACACAATAGCAGAACATGGCTTCCATAAGAACTGTACTGCAATGGCTTCATTATTATATACATCAGTAGTTCACCAGGTGGCTCTATTACAGACAGCTGCATGCATGGCCACCAATGGTGGAGCGATGAAAATCAGCAATGCGCAATAGGCCAGAATTGGTCAAATTCAAATCTGCTCCTGGTGACTCAGAGCATGAAGCCGCCCCTAACTCCGTATGAAATTGACAATCTTGCTCAGAGATGTAAGAGGATGGCAGATGTGGGAAATGTAAAAATAGGGCTGAGGCACATTGCCATGGCAGAGTAGAGTTTCCCTGCATCTAATGGTGCTAGAATTGACCTGGGTATCAAAAATTCCATCCCTCATCTTAATTATCGCACAGACAAAGAAAACGATAACTTAAAAGGTTAGCAAAAACACACAACTGATGTAGTTGCGCTTTGTTTTGTGAAGGATGGGTTGTTTTCAGCACCTTTATCATGAAAGGTAAAATTCAGTGGTCCATTCAACGTGCCTGACGCAGGTTAAAAATCTTTGTAACACAAAGCCAACGTGTCCGATCCTTCCACTATGTCTACCTCTGATTACTCATGGATAGTGCCTTGTTGTCATCTAGATACTTGTTATCTGAGTCGTCCCACTTTATCCTCCTGAGATTGGGAATGTCACTTGCATCTGCGTTTACACTTCTGGCCATAATTTTTGGACTTTTTAGGTGACATAATGCAGCAGAAGGAATATCATATATTTGACAAACAAAGCTTTGCACCTATATATCTATAATATATTAAAAGGCTTGCCTATAGTCTATGTTTCCTGTAAGTGTCACACTTCTAGTAACTGTTATAACTATATTTGTCACATTTTTCTGCCATGTTATTTCTGTCATGATTTTCTGTCACACCAGAACTAACCCATTCATTTTCTTTACCTTTGCTTGAGTCCTCCAGCTTCTGTCTCCAAGGTAGGTGTCACTGGGGTGGTGTGCCCACTCAGTCACCCCACATGAGGTTATTTGCATTTCAATCCCTTCCTTTTGCTGCTCTTACCCAACACCCTTATTCCACCCCAACTGACCTGAGCTTTCAATTCCACTCTGCCCACCGACTCTTGCTACCTCCACCGCCTCCCAATTCTCCAAGACCTTCCAACTTGACCTCTCCAGTACTACAAAAGCCTTCCAGATCCAAATTCCAACAAGGTAAGGAGGTTGGTGCAGCAGGTCTAGGATGTAGATCTGCCAGCTTGGGACACATTTTAAGGGCGTTAGCAATCCTTTAGGTCATGAGACCCTGCGGCACTCTGGTTCCGCTGACTCTGTGATGTTGGTAGCATTCGTGCACTGCAACAGGTGAAGGTGCCCGCCTCTTATTTAAATAACCTGGTCCCTGGGGTTTGGGACGGGGTCATAACCAGGTCAAGCTGGAAGGTTTCCCCTGCTGGATCTCTGTGCCACCAGAATTTCTAAGCTATTATGCACAAGTACACGATTTCACGTTAATTTATTTTTGTTACTGCTATTCATAGAAACATAGAAACATAGAAGATAGGAGCAGGAGTAGGCCATTCGGCCCCTCGAGACTGTTCCGCCATTCAATGAGATGGTGGCTGATCATCCAAACTCAGTACCCTGTCCCTGCCTTCTCCCCATATCCCTTGATCCCTTTAGCCTTAAGAAATATATCCAACTCCTTCTTGAATATATTTAATGAATTGGCCTCAACTGCCTTCTGTGGTAGAGAATTCCACAGGTTCACCACTCTCTGGGTGAAGAAATTCCTCCTCATCTCTGTCCTAAATGGCTTACCCCTTATCCTTAGGCTGTGACCCCTGGTTCTGGACTCCCCGACCATCGGGAACATCCTTCCTGTATCTAGCCTGTCTAGTCCTGTTAGAATTTTATAAGTTTCAATGAGATCCCCTCTCATTCTTCTAAACTCCAGCGAGTATAAGCCCAATCGACCCAATCTCTCCTCATACGTTATTCCTGCCATCCCAGGCATCAGTCTGGTGAATCTTTGCTGCACTCCCTCCATGGCAAGACCATCCTTCCTCAAATAGGGCAACCAAAACTGCACACAATACTCAAGATGTGGTCTCACCAAGGCCCTGTACAACTGCAGCAAGACATCCTTGTTCCTGTACTCGAACCCACTCGCTACAAAGGCCAACATACCATTTGCCTTCTTAACTGCCTGCTGCACCTGCATACTTAACTTCAGTGGCTGGTGCACAAGGACACCCAGGTCTCGTTGCACTTCCCCTTCTCCCAATCTATTGCCGTTCAGATAATAATCTGCCTTCCTGTTTTTGCCACCAAAGTGGATAACCTCACATTTATCCACATTATACTGCATCTGCCATGCATCTGCCCAATCACTCAACCTGTCCAAATCATACTGGAGTTTCTCGGCATCCTCCTCACAGCACACACGCCCACCCAGCTTTGTGTCGTCTGCAAACTTGGAGATATTACATCTAGTCCCTCGTCTAGTTCATGAATATATATTGTGTATAGCTGGGGTCCTAGGACTGATCCCTGCAGTACCCCACTAGTCACTGCCTGCCACTCGGAAAAAGACCCGTTTATTCCAACTCTTTGCTTCCTGTCTGCCAACCAGTTCTCTATCCAAATCAGTACCTTGCCCCCAATCCCATGTGCCTTAACTTTACACGCTAATCTCTTATGCGGGACCTTATCGAAAGCCTTCTGAAAGTCCAAATACACCACATCCACTGGGTCTCCCTTATCTATTTTACCAGTTACATCCTCAAAAAATTCCAGTAGATTAGTCAAGCACGATTTACCTTTTGTAAATCCACGTTGACTTTGTCCGATCCTGTCACCGTTTTCCAAGTGCTCTGCTATTACATCTTTTATAATGGACTCTAGCATTTTCCCCACTAACGATTGTCAGGCTTACCAGTCTATAATTCCCCGTTTTCTCTCTACCACCTTTTTTGAATAGTGTGGTAACATTAGCTACCCTCCACTCCATGGGAACTGTTCCAGAGTCCATAGAATTTTGGAAGATGACCAGCAATGCATCTACTATTTCAAGGGCCAGTTCCTTAACTACTCAAGGATGTGGATTATCAGGCCCTGGGGATTTATCGGCCTTCAATCCCATCAATTTCCCTAACACCATTTCCCTACAAATACTGATTTCATTCAGTTCCTCCCTCTCATTAGACCCTATGTTCCCCGACATCTCTTGGAGGTTATTTGTGTCCTCCGTTGTGAAGACAGAACCAAAGTATGTATTTAATTGGTCTGTCATTTCTTTGTTCCCCATTATACATTCCCCTGATTCTGACTGCAAGGGACCTATGCTTGACTTCACCAATCTTTTTCTCTTCACATACCTATCGAAGCTTTTACAGTCAGTTTTTATGTTCCCTGCAAGCTTACTCTCATACTCTACTTTCCCCCTCTTAATTAATCCCTTTGTCCTCCTTTGCTGAATCCTAAACTGCTCCCAATCCTTAGGTTTGCTGCTTTTTCTGGCCAATTTATATGTCCTGTCCTTGGATCTTATGCTATCCCTAATTTCCCTTGTTAGCCACGGTTGAGCTACCTTTTTTGTTTTACTTTTATGCCAAACGGGGATGAACAAATTCTGTAGTTCATCCATGCGATCTTTAAATGTTTGCCATTACCTATCCACTGTCAACCCTTTGAGTAACATTCCCCAATCAGTCCTACCCAACTCGCGCCTCATACTATCATACTTTCCTTTATTTAAATTCAGGACCCTCGTCTCTGAGTGAAATATTTCATTCTCCATCTTAATGAAGAATTCGATCATATTATGATCGCTCCTCCCCAAGGGCCCTCGCACAACAAGATTGCTAATTATTCCTTTCTCATTACATAATACCCAGTCTAAGATGGCCTGATCTCCAGTTGGTTCCTCGACATATTGGTCCAGGAAACCATCCCGTATACACTCTAGGAATTCCTCCTCCACAGTATTGTTACTAATTTGGTTAGCCCAATCTATATGTAGATTAAAGTCATCCATGATAACTGCTGTGCCCTTATTGCATGCATCTCTGATTTCCCATTTAATGCCATCCCCAACCTCCGCATTACTGTTTGGGAATTTGTATACAACTCCCACTAACGTTTTCTGCCCCTTGGTATTTCTCAGTTCTACACATACAGATTCCATATCATCAGAGCTAATATCCTTCCTTACAATTGTGTTAATCTCCTCTTTAACCAGCAATGCTACCCCACCTCCTTTTTCTTTTTGCCTCTCTTTTGCCTGAATATTGAATACCCCTGGATGTTGAGTTCCCAGCCTTGGTCACCCTGGAGCCATGTTTCTGTAATCCCAATCATATCATATCCGTTTACATCTATTTGTGCAGCTAATTCATCCACCTTATTACGAATGCTCCTCGCATTAAGACACAAAGCCTTCAAGCTTGTTTTTTTAACACTCTTAGACCTTTTAGAATTATTATTTACTGTGGCCCTGATTGATTTACACCCTTGATTTCTCTGACTGCCAGTTTTGCTTTTCTCCTTCCTGTCTTTTGTTTCTATTCTTGTTTCCCTTTCCTCTGTCTCCCTGCACAGGTTCCCAACCCCCTGCCATTTTAGTTTAAACCCTCCCCCACAGCACTAGCAAACACTCCCCCTAGGACATCAGTCCCGGTCCTGCCCAGGTGCAAATCGTCCAGTTTGTACTGGTCCCATCTCCCCCAGAACCAGTTCCAATATCCCAGGAATTTGAATCCCTCCCCCTTGCACCATTCCTCTAGCCACGTATTCATCTGAAATATCCTTCTATTTCTACTCTGACTAGCACGTGGCACTGGTAGTAATCCTGAGATTACTACCTTTGAGGTCCTATTTTTTAATTTACGTCCTAACTCCCTATATTCAGAATTTAGGACCTCATCCCGGTTTTTACTTATATCGTTGGTACCTATATACTCCACAACAACTGGCTGTTCACCCTCCCCTTCCAAAATGCTCTGCAGCCGCTCCAAGACATCCTTGACCCTTGCACCAGGGAGGCAACATACCATCCTGGAGTCACGTTTGCGGCCGCAGAAACGCCTATCTATTCCCCTTACAATAGAATCCCCTATTACTATAGCTCTCCCATTCTTTTTCCTCCCGTCCTGTGCAGCAGAACCACCCATGGTGCCAGGTTGGCTGCTGCTGTCTTCCACTGATAAGCCATCTCTCCCAACAATATCCAAAGCGATATATCTGTTTGAGAGGGGGATGGCTACAGGGGACCTGCACTACCTGCCTGCACCTACTACACTGCCTGGCAGTCACCCATTCCCTTCCTGCCTGTGCAGCCTTTACCTGCGGTGTGACCAACTCATTAAACGTGATATCCACGATGTCCTCAGCATCGCGAATGCTCCAGTATGTATCCATTCACAGTTCCAGCGCCACAATGCGGTCTGCCAGTAGCTGCAGCTGGATACACTTCCCGCACACATGATCGTCAGGGACACAGGAAGTGTCCCTGATTTCCCACATAGTGCAGGAGGAGCATACCACGGTGCCGAGCTGTGCTGCCATGACTTACCCTTTAATTAATTCAAATAAAATTAAATCAAATCAATCCCAGCAATTACACTACAATTAAATGATATACTCAAGGGCCCTTGTTTCCCAGCAGTCCCCGCTACACAACAGAGACCCTAGAAACTATAAACCACAAAATTTAAGTTTGGAAAAAGCGAGAAAGAGAGAAATACTCACCAACCAATCACTTGCATGCTTTCTGGTGATGTCACACTTCAATTACTTTTTACTTCTCTCTCCCACTCTTGGAGCTCTGTTTAAATCAGCCTCTCCCACTCTCAGAGCTCTGTTTAAATCAGCCTCTCCCGCTCTCGGAGCTCTGTTTAAATCAGCCTCTCCCACTCTCGGAGCTCTGTTTAAATCAGCCTCTCCCGCTCTCGGAGCTCTGTTTAAATCAGCCTCTCCCGCTCTCGGAGCTCTGTTTAAATCAGCCTCTCCCGCTCTCGGAGCTCTGTTTAAATCAGCCTCTCCCGCTCTCAGAGCTCTGTGCCTCTCGCAGGTCTGCCTCTCCCACTCTCGGAGCTCTGTTTAAATCAGCCTCTCCCGCTCTTGGAACTCTGTTTAAATCAGCCTCTCCCGCTCTCGGAGCTCTGTTTAAATCAGCCTCTCCCGCTCTCGGAGCTCTGTTTAAATCAGCCTCTCCCACTCTTGGAGCTCTGTTTAAATCAGCCTCTCCCGCTCTCGGAGCTCTGTTTAAATCAGCCTCTCCCACTCTCGGAGCTCTGTTTAAATCAGCCTCTCCCGCTCTCAGAGCTCTGTTTAAATCAGCCTCTCCTGCTCTCAGAGCTCTGTGCCTCTCGCAGGTCTGCCTCTCCCACTCTCGGAGCTCTGTTTAAATCAGCCTCTCCCGCTCTCGGAACTCTGTTTAAATCAGCCTCTCCCGCTCTCGGAGCTCTGTTTAAATCAGCCTCTCCCGCTCTCAGAGCTCTGTGCCTCTCGCAGGTCTGCCTCTCCCACTCTCGGAGCTCTGTTTAAATCAGCCTCTCCCACTCTCGGAGCTCTGTGCCTCTCGCAGGTCTGCCTCTCCCGCTCTTGGAGCTCTGTTTAAATCAGCCTCTCCCGCTCTCGGAGCTCTGTTTAAATCGGCCTCTCCCGCTCTCGGAGCTCTCTGCCTCTTATACACAAACCTCTACAATTATATAAAAATCTTCCAATACACAAGTGCGGATATTGGAGACCCTGCCTATGGCAAAACACCTCTGCCACCATCAGCGCATGTCAAAAATCCACAAAAAACAGGAGAGGCCTAGGAAAATCTACCCTATAACTTCATCTCATTTTTCAATTAATTGGATTCCATTTACATTTCATAAAATTTCTCTCGATCATTTACTCTACATTCATTTCTTTCTTTGACCTAGAATTGCTTCCATTCCAAACAAAAGCTAAAATATACCAGCACGATTATCCATTCTATTACACTGTAGAATCAATCTCCTTACCAAACACGCTATGTCTAAATATGTAAACATAGAAGTCGAAGCTGAATAGCCGCAAGTGCTCCCACAATAGTCTGTAATAGAATAAAAGTACTGAAAATCGACGGCCCTCATAACATATTGAACATTACCTGAGATAAAAACTGTTTATTTTCTGGCTCACCGCTCGCTATCTGTCACATTTCATGCATCATTCTAGTGGGGATTGTCTTACATTTAAGGCTCTGTTTTCCTCCAGGGAAAATTTGAAACGTTTTTCAATTACTCTTGGACCTGATAAGGGCCTCTGGCTTCTCCCATCAAGGCGACAAGTCCTTGCTCTGGAAGGCAGTGTACAGGCATGGGCCACAGGCCCCCAATTAGTTCAATCACCCCATGCACATTGTCCACATCATTTCCTGCAGGCAGCTAGGATCCCACTCCACTGGACCTCCAACGATGGAATAGTGATCCCGGGACTTTGTGGCCTGTTGAATTTTGACAACAGTAACAATGCCCAGCACCACGGAACATAATGTCACACAGGTGGCTACAGGGTGCTTAGTAACAAATGGGTAACTGGAAAGAAAGCACTTTGGACCAATGATTATCCCAGTTGGCCAATTTTGGCCATGCCATTGTGAGGAGGTGCCCAGTTGATGCCAAGTGCTTCCCTTAGGCAGGAACAGAAAGAAACATACACCCCTGTGGTTACCAGTTCAGCGAGACATTGCAGAGTCCTAGGGGCAATCCTTCTCTCTCAGCTGAAGGTTGTACAAGACTATGGAATGAAAAAAATAACGTATTAAAAGATGCAATCTTATATTAAACTCTTAAAACAGGATTCAACTCTTCTGAGATAAGGCATATTTGGACCAGTTATAGAGCTCCTGTTCTCCCTCACCTTTTCTGCTAGCAAGGTGCCAGGAGTTTGGTACCTCCACAAGGTGCAGGCTTAAATCAAACTGAACCTATCATTATAATGTCAAACCTCTGTTGTGTAGAATTATAAGATTCTTAGGAATTACAAGCTTTATTCCATCCATACGGATCTTTACCAAACACTGTTCCTTTTCCCCTTATTGCTATATTCTTGCATATGAAGTCTATTGAATGCCTTCTATTATATGTATGCTGGTGACACCTAGCTCTACCTCACCACCACCTCTCTCAACCCTACCACTGCCTCTGATTTGTCATGCTGCTTAGCCAACATCCAGTATTGGATGAGCAGAAATTTCCTCCAATTAAATATTGGGAAGAGCGAAGCCATTGTCTTCGATCCCCGCCACAAACTCCATTCCCTTGACACCGATTCCATCCCTCTTCCTGGCCACTGTCTGAGGCTGAACCAGATTGTTTGCGATCTTGGTGTCCTATTTGACAATGAGATGAGCTTCTGAACCCTTATCCGCTTCATCACCAAGATCACCTACTTCCACCTCTGTAACATCACCAGTCGCCACCCTTGTTTTCAAATACCTTAGTCTCGCCCCTCCCTATCTCTGTAACAACCTCCAGCCCTACAACCCTCCAAGATCAATGGCAAAATACTGCAGATGCTGGAAATCTGAAATAACAACAGATAATGCCAGAAACACTCAGCAGGTCAGGCAGCATCTGTGGAGAGAGAAACAGAGCCTCTCTCTCCAAGATCTCTGCACTCCTTCAAATCTAGCCTCTTGCGCATCCCCGATTTTCATCGCTCCACCATTGGTAGCTGTGCCTCCAGCTGCCAAGGCCCTAAGCTCTGGAATTCCCTTCTTAAATATCTCTGCCTCTCCACCTCTCTCTCCCCCTTTAAGACGCTCCTTAAATCTACCTCTTTGACTAAGCTTTTGGTCACCTGTCCTAATATCTCCTTAGGCGGCTCATGTCAAATTTTGTTTGATAACGCTCCTGTGAAGCGCCTTGGGAGTGTGATGGAATACTCTCCACTTGCCTGGATGAGTGCAGCTCCAACAACACTCAAGAAGCTCGACACCATTAAGGATAAAGCAGCCCGCTTGATTGGCACTCCATCCACCACCTTCAACATTCACTCCCTCCACCACCGGCGCACTGTGGCTGCAGTGTGTACCATCTACAAGATGCACTGCAGCAACTCGCCAAAGCTCCTTCAACAGCACCTTCCAAACCCGTGACCTCTACCACTTAGAAGGACAAGGGCAGCAGACGCATGGGAACATCACCACCTACAAGTTCCCCTCCAAGCCACACACCATCCTGACTTGGAGCTGTATCGTTGTTCCTTCGCTGTCGCTAGGCCAAAATCCTGGAACTCCCTTCCTAACAGCATTGTGGGTGTACCTACACCATATGGACTGCAGCGGTTCAAGAAGGCGGCGGCTCACCACCATCTTCTCAAGGGCAATTAGGGATGGGCACTAAATGCAGGCCTAGCCAGCGATGCCCACATCCCATCAATGAATAAAAAAAAATTAAAGGCGCTATATAAATGCAAGTTTCTTTTGTTTTAAGCTTGTCCCAGCCTCTTCTCCACAGCTAATGCTCCCTCCCAAGGCTCATGCTTTTATTCTGCAAATGTCAGTTGCTGGAATATGTTGAGTTAATCTGATCTACTTACCCTGTTTAACCAGTAGACTGGGGTAACATTTTTGTTCAGTTTAATACTAGCTTTCACAGAAAACACAGTAAATGGCGAGCCACCTACAGTCGCTGGTATTTATGGAAGAATTTCAGTACAGGGATAAGTACAGTGAAATCGCCACATTCCACCATAATGGAGGGGAGCCTCTAGGGGAATAATGGAAATGTCGAAATAAGAGCAGAAAATGCTGAAAATATACAACAGGCACAAAAAGTTTATCACAGGACAGGTTAACCTTTTAGGTATAGACCCTTCCTCAGATATGGAAGCTAGAGGATAAGCGAGCTCCTTCTAGAAATGAACAAGACAAAGGAGGCAGAAGAGAGAAAAGGTAGAAGTAAAGGGCCAGGAATGCTGACTCCTGTCAGAGTCGCACTCTGTGGGTTAAACCCTGGCTCAGTAGTAGCACTCTCGCCTCTGAGCTTTAAATTATGGGTTCAAGCTCCGCTCCAGGATGTGAGCACATAATCTAGATTAACAATTGAAGAAGGGGTGGGAGGAGGCTCGTGAGGAGCATAAACACCGGCATTGACCAGTTGGGCCAAATGGCCTATTTCTGTACTGTAGATTCTATGCAATTCTATGTAATTCAGTGCAGTATTGAAAGGGTAGTGCATTGTTGAAGGTGCTATCTTTCAGATCTGCACTCTCGGATGGATGTAAAAGATCTCATGGCACTATTTGGAGAAGAGAAAAGGCCAACAGTCATCCTTCAACCAACACCATCAAGAACAAATTATCGTTTATCTCATTAATTTTTTGTTGGACTTTGCTGTGTGTAAATTTGCTGCTGCCATTTGCCTGCAAAACAACAATGACCACACCTCAAAATTAATTATGTGGCTGTAAAGTACTTTGGGACGTCCTGAGGGTGTGAAAGGTGTGATATAAATGCAAGTTCTTTCTTGAAAGGGCTGGCAGGCAGTATAATGGAAAGTGGCTGATAAACCACAGTTGCCAAATTTTGGTCTTCTGTGTATGGTACAGAATGACGCACAGAATGGTATGGATTTGAAGACCCATGTCTGTACTGTGCTGTACCAGATAGATAAGGTACAATAAAATAGCTGAAGAAGCACTATGTAGTTATATTCACTGAGAAAAGAAGATGAAACCACAAAAGATACAACGGGGAGAAATTTGTGTTTGCCAGCAAAGTTGCCGGTGTCACCGACAACTGGAGGTAACAGCTGCTGAAAATGGCCGCAACGCTAACTGAGCAAAATTGGTCTGGGGGGCATGGAGATTGGTGGCACAACGCTTACCTTCCGTGCAACGCTGCCCTGGTGGCGTTGCTGGAGGGATCCAGGATGAAGTTCCTGTCCAGGTCCGGCGTTGCAGCTTCCCACAGCCAATGGGAGTGAAGCTGTAGAGTTCACAGGGAATTGTGGGAAATGAAGAGGTCTGAGAATTAAAGGAGCCATGCACACTGAAGCAATACAAATTAAAATGAAGTGAAACAATGCCGTTTTCAGCCCTTTCTGCCTTTTAAAACATATTTAACATTAAAAAGAAGTCCCAAATGTGAATATTTAGCTCTTAAAGCTGAATTACCTTCCTAAGCTCAACAAATGAGAAAACTGCCTCAGCACTAACACAAATGGCTCAGCAAGCCAGGGAAGGGGCATTCAGAGTCTCACATGCAGCACTCCAGCTTTGTGCAGAGGGTCAACACTGCAAGACTGGCCCTCTACCCACAAGGCCAGGAGGCTCTCCAGAAAGAAGGATGTGGGAGTACATTACCAAGGCCGTCACTGCCAGCAGTGTCGCCCCCACCACCTGGCTCCAGTGCCCAAAGAAGCTTCATGACCTCAGACCACTGGTCAAGATCAGTGAATATATCTTCAAAAGCCATCTCCTACCAACTGCACCACTAGCCTCACACACTGCTCAATGCATGACCCCCAATCACTCACCTACCAACAATCTGCACCAATCACGAGGCACATCTCCCATTCCTAGCCTCACCTCACCCCCTTGGAGGAGACGGTGCAGGCCATTCTTGGCAGGGGCATGGCTGAGCACTTGGCCAGCGATGGGGCTGAAAGGATACAAGATGCTGGTATCCCCATACGTTATCCTCCTTCTGGCATACACCTTTTGCTCTCCCACCCTCCTGTCACCACAACTCCACCCTTGTGCCTTCCTCATTTCACACACCCAAGAAATGCAGCCTGCCCAGCCAGTGGGTGACCACAAAGAGGGAGAGGAGAGTGAACAAGAACAAGAACAGAAGATTGATTTCACACTCCCAGCCACCAGCTCCTTACCGTCAACCAGCAAGGGTATTTGCCGTGTCGCCCACTGAAAGTCAGCAGCCTTCCACCAGCCATGCTGCAGACACTGGGGTAGCACTGCATGACATCAGTAAGATAGGCAAAGGCACACGCAAGACAGTCACTAAAGGAATGCATAAGGGTGATGAGTTGATTTCTTGATGTCACATTGGATGGATAGACATATATAGGTGGATTGGGAAGTTTGCTTTGTGGTGGATTGTATTTCAGCATCATGGCCAAGAGGATGCTGTGATGGTCAGTAACAGATGGAAGGTAAGGTGTGGGACTAATGTTGAAAGGGGAATTGGGGTTGTGGTCACTGGACCGGAGGCAGATGATTCCATCCCAGATATCCTGGCCACAAGGGGCTGACTGGGCTGCATCCTTCCGTCTGATTCCTCCTCTTCTGATTCCTCCTCTTCGGCTTCCTCCTCTTCTGTGTCTTCCTCTTCCCTCTGCAAGCGGATGCTGTAAATGTGAAATGACAGCATAAAATGCTGGAAATACTCAGCTGGTCAGGCAGCATCTCGATCTGAGACGTGAACTCTGTTTTTCTCTCCACGGATGTTGCCTGACCTGCTGAGTATTCACGGCATGTTCTGCCTTCTCAAAGGCCTTCATTCACCATCCGAGCCTTTGTTCATCCAAGCATCCAGCAGCACTCCCTAAACTTTTCACATCTATTGCAGTAAGCCACCACTTCAATAAAATTAAAAAAAAACAGCCCCAAACTTTACATTCAAACTTACTTAACGATGTGTGTGGCCCATTACGAGGTGCAGACATCACCACAGTCAGCCTGCTTGCACCCGGTTAACCTGGTGGGCTTAGGACCCAGCTGGGTCGAAGTTCGTGTTGGTGACGTTAACTTGGCATTGCACACCGATTGACGTCACCACGCCGCCATTTTTTTCTTTCAGGGCACTACCAGTTAGCAGCAGTGCAAAGGGAGACACGAATATGGTGGCTGCCGTGGGATCCACCACCAGCTGGCAAAAGAGCGGCGGCTACCATTTTATCACCATTTCGTGGCGCTACGGAATGGCGGTAAGTAGATGAATTTCTAGCCCAACGTGTTTAAGGCCTATCCTTGCATAAACCCCCCCATTTCTTTCCCATGAGTAATTGGGAAGGTGTATAACTGGAATACAGATCATGGAGCTTCCTCTGGACAATACTTCAATCAATTCTGTGGTGATCTTCATTTTCATCTGAAAGTTTCACTAAATTAATACCACTTGAGAGAGTTCAGCATTGTTTTATGCCTGTACAAGACATACAATGAAATGTTCAAAGTCCAGGGGACATAACATAGAAATCACAAATAACTCAGGAATTCAGGCAAAGGGCCTTCACACAAAGGGCAATAGTCAGCAGCTACTTATTTATAGCATTCCTCGCACAGACAAACATCTCAGAGCAATTTATGAGGGGGAGAGGTGAAGCAATTTGGGAGGAAAGGTGAATACCAAGGTTATAACCAACGAGAGAGGTTTTTAGGAGGGGACTGAAGGCAAGGAAAGAGGCAGCAAGTCAAAGAAGTTTTGGAAGATCAGAGAAACAAACGACGTGAACTGAGGAAGGTTTCCCAGATAGGGTGCAGCAAAGGCTTGGAAGGATTGGAAGACAAGGATTAAGACCTTAAAGTCAATGCAGTGCACGCAGGGAATCAGCCGAGCTTGGTGATAAATAAGTTATGAAGGAAGGTTATTAAAACAAATATAAATGGATTTAAGAGACAACTAAGATATAAAAGTGTGGAAATGGGAAAAGAGAGCTTGACATCAATCAAAAAGGTTTTTGGGTCAAATGGCCTTTTCTTGTCCCTAAAATCTCCTACGGTTACCAATGTGACGGCTTGTAAAAAGGCCTGCGGGTAATCTACAGTGCACAATGGATAGTTCATGACCATTAGGCACTGTACAACACATATCTTAGTGTCAACTTTTGTAAGCGTGCTGTAAATTGAAGAGGTGCTATGTCAGTGGACTGACTAAAGAGGGAGGGAGACTTTAAATCGCAGGTCTGTGTGAAGCAGCAAATTCAATTACATTTTATAAAAGGGGACACAAAACAAACTTGAACATAGTACTTTGAACAGAAAGTACTCTTGCTAGACTTTCCTTTCACTTAAAATCACATTCAGTCACATTTAAGACGAGGTCATTCAGTTGGCTGAGCACTGGGCCAGAAGGGGATGTGTTCAAATCCTGGCACGCTTCACTCAGCTTTTCATCTTTCTGAAATGAACAAAATGAATACAGTGACTTAAAATGTAGATATTAATGTGGGTATAATACCACAGCCCTAATTCACTGACTTGCCTTCACCACTAGGAGACCTTGCAAAATTACCCTGATATCTGTCCTGAGTCAACCCTGGCTATTAGGCAATGGAAATGGTGACCAGAACCAAGTTCAATAGACATGAGTAATGAAGACTTTGTTAAAATAGTGAACCAGCACGTTACCAGAGGGGATTAAACCCCTGAGGGAGATAAGGGCGGCGATTTTGCCGGCGCTTAGAGAGGCGGGTCAGAGGTTAAAGTCCTATTGATTGACGACGGATCCCGAACCCGCCTCCAAACAGCCTTCCCAAGTGTCGGGTCCCCGATTTGCAAATGGACCCGACACTTAGTGGCTGGAAACGGATTAAAGGCAATTACCTACCTATTAACAGGTACTTGTCAGTAGTGTTCAGCCTGTTTTTCGATTTTCCCGCTTCTGGGTCAGGTTTCACGATGTCCGGACACCACGCCAGGTAAGTGTGGCATGTTGTGAGTCTGGTGTAATGTTTGTGAAAAGATGACAGCTGCAGAAGTGGTGTGAAGGATGCAATGTTTCACATGGTGAGTTTCAGAGCAAAGAAAATGTTGGTTACTGCATTTTTAAAACATTTACAGATTTCTTTAGCTTACAAGTTTTTAAATCCAACTATATGTCCAGTGCCACCTCATTGGGAGAACCTCTCTCACCAGTGACAGATCGCTTCAGTCATCTTACCTGCAGCTGCCATCTATTCCAGCATATGGAAGGAGTCATTGGAGAGTCTGGGTGCAAGAGTTCACCTTTGTGCAGTGAGTGTCAGTGTTTTCAGCACCTCAATGCTGTCAAACACTGAGAAATCAACTGTCAAAATAAAATTGTGCGTGGTCCCTTTAAGGAAGCCGGCAGATGACGTGTCATCAAATGACGTCATTAGGCCCGCTTCCTGTTAATTGGCCATTACAAGGTCAATCAAGGGAAAATCACATATGTGGAGCGGAGGCAGCTGGGGGCGGGACCGGAACCTGGAAACCAGCTGACCCGCACCCATCCCGACACCGAATGCAACATCGCGGCCAAGGAGTTCCACAAATTTGAGGTCCTGAGCTAAAAAAGGAGACATTCTGTGGTAAGTCTTTCAACACAGTGTGGATGCTCGGAGGTGGAAGTGCATGTAGGATGAGGTTTTAGGAGATCAGGAAGAACATAAGAATATTAGAATTAGGAGCAGGAGTAGGCCATACGGCCCTTCGAGCCTGTTCCACCATTCAATAAGATCATGGCTGATCTTCTACCTCAACTCCACTTTCCCGCTCTATCCCTGTATCCCTTGATACCATTAGGGCTAGATTTTGCCAGGCCCGAGGAGGCGGGAATGGAGGCGTGTGGGGTGTTAAAATTGCAAAAAGTGGTGGACAGTCCCGACGCCGCATCCATCCCGCCTCCAAGCAATTTCCCCAAATGCGTGGTTTCTGATCCTGCCTCCAAGAGGCGGGATAGGCCCTTAAGGCCCTTAACAACCACTAAATTGCCTCTATAATCCCATTTTGAGAGGCCTTTCCGATTTTAACACGTTTCCCACATGATTCACGTCTCTTCTGAAACACAATGGTAAAACCTGACGGGAGCACAATTGGATTGCGGACTATCAGCTGTAGCTCCACCATTAAATAGGAGATTTGATCAGTCATCATTTACAGGTGGTAGGACTTTGTTGTCTCAGGTCTGGGGGAACTTTTAGCAGGCATAACCATAGCTGTGGAAGTTTGGAGCATGACACCCATCTCCAGTGTGACCTCCTGGGAAACCCCTCTTGCCACCTTGACTGAGCACTTCCTCAACTGAGGCATCTACCAAAAGCATGGGAACCATTTATTTCCTTTCATCCTGGACATCAGATGAGGACGAAGACCAGCCGCGGCAGCAGCAGAACCATGAATAACAGCAGCGGCAACAGCAGGAGCGCCAAGCTGCTGCTCACCCACCTGAAGCTGCACAGGCCAGAAGGCACCAGCCCATGGAAGGCCGTCAGCGCAGGAGATACCCCCCAAACAGGGTCTACAGACAGAGGATCAGCTAGTGCCATGAGTGAGCAGCAGTGCCAAAGGCAGCTCCGACTTTCGCGAGAGGTAGTGGGTGACATCTGTGCAATGGTGCAACAAGACCTGGAGCCCAGAGGAGCAGGTGGACACCCCTTACCAGTGGCCATCAAAGTCACCACCGCACTCAACTTTTTTGCTTCAGGCTCATTCCAGGGATCAGCAACAGACATCAGCGGCATCTCCCAGGCGGCCGCACACACTTGCATCATGCAGGTAACTGATGCCCTCTTTGCCATCGTGCACAATTACATCCATTTCTCCAAGGATCAAGCAAGTGTCGCGGCGCGTGCGGTTGGACTAGCTAATCTAGCAGGCTTTCCAAGGGTGCAGGGTGTCGTTGACTGCACACATGTGGCCCTTAAGGCACCCCATCGTAATCCAGGTATTTTTGTCAACCGCAAGGGCTTCCATTCTCTCGACGTGCAGCTGATGTGTGACCACAAGAAGGAAATTTTGCATGTTTGTGCCAAGTACCCTGGCAGTTGCCATGACTCCTTCATACTGTGCCAGTCTAGTGTGCCTCCGCTCATCAGTCTGCCAGATGGCTACTTGGAGACAAGGGCTATCCTTTGAAGACATGGCTAATGACGCCATTGAGGAGCCCATCCAACGAAGCTGAGGAGAGCTACAACTACAGCCACATTTCCACCAGATCCATAATCGAGCAAACCATCGGCATGCTGAAGATGCGCTTCAGATGCCTGGATAGATCAGGTGTGGCCCTGCAGTACTCAGCAGCCAGGGTCTCCAGAATCGTCGTGGTTTGCTGTGCACTTCACAACATGGCACAGTGTCGTGGCTTGCAGATTCCTGAGGACCAAGTGGCTGCTCACATATCCTCCTCAGATGAGGATGAGGAGGAGGAGGAGAGCAAAAACGAACATCTTGCAGAGGCCCATCAACCAGCGGCAGCAGTATGCGAGAACATTGCTGCCTGGGATGCAAGGAACGCATTCATCTTGGCCAGATTTGCTTAGCCTAGCCAATCAAGCAATTTTGCCTCGCAGCTTCTTACCAGAGCATCGACAATGGCCAAGAACCAGAGGATTCCTAGCACTCTGTCCACCATACTGACAATTGCAAGTAATCCTAAGCCATCAATGTAGAAGTCCCATTTGCAAAATGACACATGCCACAACTGCAACAGTTGCCATCAGAATTTTTATTTACAATAACTAACTGATAGCATTTTAAAATTAAAAACACAACATTTCACCCAAGTGACTACCCTTGTGACTATTTGTGCAGTATCTTTCTCGTATGCGTGCTCCTACATGGTGCTTCCCCTGTGGCTTCAGCAGATGTGAAGGCCCTTTGCTCACTTTCTTGCTGCTCCTCTCTTGACACCTTTGGTGGGCGTCCTCTGGGGTTGCGAACCTGTGAGGGCTCGGCAACAATCTGCTACTCCTGCAGCTGTGCAGGGGTTGAGACATCGATCTCAGTTGGGTGGGGACTCTGGTGGGGCTGTGACCGAGGGCTTTGCAGTTGTATGGTCGTGTGAGCGCTTGGAGAGGAGCCCCCACTTCCTTGTTCTCTGCCACCAACATCCCTCTCATGGGTCAGCTCCACCTCAGCGCTTGCAAGTGGCTTGAGAGCACCTTCCTGCACATCAGGAGGGCCATGGGGACCCGTATCTGCACTGGCAGTCCTACTCAGAAGGACTTCCACGAAGGTCTGGTTTCTCTGTTCAATAGTTGACCATCGCTCCTCTATTCTGAACACTCACCATGTTTTCTACACTCTGGCGACTTAGCTCCTCCATGGCCATAGCCATCCTCTTGCCTACTGTAGCCATCTTTTCCACGGAGGTAGCCATCTTTTCCGGGGTGCTGCGTTCAAGCGCCAATGACTCCACAAAGGCTCATGTTCGCGATGGACTCCTCCATTCACTCCACACTCACAGCGACCCTGGAGACAAAACCTGCCAGAGACTCCTGCACCTGTTCCTGGAGTTCCAGCACCGCTGTTCTTCTGGATGGACCCAGAGGCAGAGGGTCGACATGCAGCTGAGCCGAGCTGGGAGAGTCTTGTGCCCTCTGACTAGGACTCTCCACTGCTGTCCCTGTCTCCACAATCTGCTGATGCTCACTTGCTGTGATACACCAGGTGACAACACTACTCTATCTCGTGATGGTCCCACCGAGGTGTGAGTGTCTGCGCTGGTACTGGGTTGGCTGAATTCTGCTGATGCTGCACCCTCAGAGGTTGCAGCTTCCTCTGAGGAGTCTGGAGACTCAGGCTGTTCCTCCTGGATAGTGGGGACAGGTGCTTGTGATGGTCCTGTGGGGGAGTAAAGGAAAGAGTCAGAGATGTGAGGCCAAGGATACATGCACATTGTATGTTGCAGATGATCATAAGTCCACCTGTTAGAGCTTCAGAATCATTATCAACGACTCATGCAATGTCAATGAGAGAGATGAAAAACTATTCTGTCACCAGCTTTCTCTGATGCACCCGTCTGTCCGTCCCCCACTTGCACATTGTCCTCAAGCCCCACGATCTCCAGGACCGCATCCTCCCAGGGGGTGAGCTGGGCCACTGAGGGTGGCCCTCCTCCTGTCCTCGCTCTTTCCCTCTTATTGTGAGCTCTCTTTTCCTGCAAAGAGGGAGACAAGTGGAGTTTGAGTGAGAATGAAGGAGTGAGTGTAGAGAATCATAGCATAGATGCTTAGAAGGAGACAAAGTTGGAGTGAGTTGGCAAGACCAAGGGCCCCCCTGTGTTTTGTAAGTTGTCTTCATAGCATCACAGTGATAGGGAGTGTGAGGGCTGCATAATAGTTAGGTGAATGTGACCATAGAGAGAGAGGGATTAGGTAAGGGTGCAGGGATGTCAATGTCAAGTGGGATGTGGAGGAAGAGGTTGCTAAAGCTGAGTGCTGGTGAGGAGAGGCAATGGGGATCAGATTGAGGGTGATGGGAAAGTCATACTCACTTTTCCAGTGCGCAGAAGGTCAGGAAACCTCTTCCTGCACTGAAGCCAGGTTCTGCAGATGAGGGACAATGAGTTCACCTCCTGGGCCACCTGGACCCACACAGCCTTTGTTTGCTGGGGAGGCTTCTTCCTCCATGAAGAAGGGAAGAGCACCTCCTTACTAGCTCTTGCTCCCTCCACCAAAGCTTGCAGGGCGACATCATCAAATCTGGGAGCAGACTTAGGTCTCCCGCTGCTCATTCTGCCTCCAGGTCCCTCTCACTACAAAGGCCAAAAGTTTGGCAGTCTGCAGAAGTAGCAAGGCTTCTTGCAGACCTTAAATGCAGCAGCAATGAAGACATCATCGGAGGCGAGTTTCAGACTGAAAAAACTAATTGGGCCATGGGTTCCCACACGCTAGAACTCAATTGCCCAATTAGGTGAAAATCGCATCATTCTCCCACATCGATTTGGAATCGGGTGGATAACACGAAAAGCGGATGACACGACTCCAGCCTGCCCCAATGACAAAATCCAACCCCTAGTGTCCAAAAATCCATCGATTGCAGACTTGAATAGACTCAATGACTGAGCATCCACAGTCCTCTTGGTAGAGAAATCGAAAGACTCACAACCCTCTGAGTGAAGAAATTTCTCCTCATCTCAGTCCTAGATTGCCGACCCTGACCAAAGGAAGAAAGTTCAAAGGAGCAATGGCCATAGTAGTTTGATAAAATAAACAGACAATAAAACGATTCCTACAGAAAGAGGTTATGGGTGGAAAAAGGATCATCTGTCAGCTGATAAGCTTTTCTGGTACCTTGACCAAGATTATGAAGATGCTGAAAGTCCCTTGGTTTCTAACATTGTGAGGAGATTTTCCTCTTGGGTGCACGCTCCCAGCACATGATGGGCTCACATATCAGGAAATCTCGTACCTCCAGCCCTTGATTTTCCATCTATTTCATTTAAAGGATGAAAAATCACTGCCTGGGAGTGCGCTATGTCCAGATATGCGCTCCTGGGGGAAAATTTCCCCTTATATGACGTAACATGTAAATTATTTTTCAATTACTTGCTTCCCCTTTTTCTAAAGGGGATCCAGCGTCATGCCAGACTGACACTAATTCAGCCGTTAATGAAGACAATGGTCATGTGACACTGGATGAAAATAACAGTCGCAAGCTGATGCCAGAATGTATAAAATACAAGATTAGATATCGTTTTTTGGAGACAAATGCAGGAAATGTGTTTCACAAAAGTTATCAAATTAATTCAGAAACAAAGTGGAACTAATGCCTAGTCGCTGCTGCAGACTGGCAGATGGTGAGAAAGATGGTAAGCCAAAGGCAAATTACGTTGACCATTTTTCAGAGAGCTAGCGTTAATTCAATGCATCTGGCCCATATTTTACACCAGGGACTATTGTCTGCAAAACCTCATGCACAGACTCCCACAGAACAGGCCAGCTTGGAGCTGGAAAGTCAACTTTCACAGCAACACACACTTTCTGTGATCTCAAAACAGCTCCTCATCAAAAGTGTTTAATTCATCACTGTAATCTATATTGGATTTGTTGCCAGATATGTCGATAAAAGTTGCCTTTTGTTCATAAAAGGACAAGTTTGTTACTAAGCAGAGACCCACTCCTTGCCTAAAGACCTTTCAAATGATGTCCCACAGCATCCTCCTTTGAATGCAGTGAGATCTATGACTTAGGAGCAGCCTGGCAGCTGATTTGAAGGCTGTAGAGCCGAGAAAGATATTCTGCTGGGAAAAGCAGGTAGTGTAACCATAATCTTAGAATTCGAGCTAAACTGGTTGAAAGAAAATCCTGGAAAATCTGTCGTACAAAGTTTTGTGAGAATGTGGACAACACACTGCCCCAGAAGGTCATAGATGCAGAATCAACTGAGGTGTTTAAAAAAGCGATAGATACTAACTTGGGAAAAGCGAGGAGTAGGGATATGGAGAAAGGACTCCAAGAGCCACCTGGCTAACAAAAGATGGTGGAGAAGGACTAGGTGTATCCAATCGACAACTTCTGCTCTTATTGCCAAAGTTGGGGCATAATATAACAATGTATGTTTTTTGAATTGACAATGGCATTGTACTTTGAACAAAAGCCATTTGCTCCAAACTAGAATGGGTTGCTTTTTGGTCAAAGGCCTAGTGCCAAACAGTGAGTTGCTCAAGGGTTGCTCCAGGATTAGCACCTGGACCTTGGTCACATGTCATGATGGGCATCATCTGACAACAGCACCAAAATACCACAAGTTGTTTGTGACTGTATGTTTCCTTTATTACTCTTTCTTTCCCTTCATCCTTTATTTCTTTTTGCACTTTAGGGTAGATTGTACAGATTTACACTCTTACACGTGATTTGTGTTCCTAGGATGCATTTTGGGGGTGGTGGGGGGTGGGTGGGGGTAATGGAGCAGGGACAGGCAGGGCCATAAATGGGCTTCCCCGCCCTCTCCATCTAAATTCCTGATATATGCTGCTGGCATGCAAAGCTCCACACATGGTGCATGGTTTTGTAACATCTGAATCCAAATGTAGGAAAACTCCCAACAGGCTCACTGGCCTGCTTGCTTGCATTCCCAATATAAGGTCCTCATGTGTGAAGTTCCCCACTTGGAGTGCAAAATCCACTTTTCATTGAGAGTGACGTAGGCACTTGTATTTGGGTACTCGCTCTGTCCTGCCATTGTTTTCATAGAATCATGGAATGGTTACAGCACAGAAGGAGGCCATTCAGCCCGTCGAGCCCGTGCCAGCTCTCTGCAAGAGCACGTCAGCTAGTCCCTTTCCCCATAGCCCTGCAAATTTTTTCTTTCAGGTACTTATCCAATTCCCTTTTGAAAGCCACAATTGGATCTGCCTCCACCACCCTCTCAGGCAGTGCATTCCAAATCCTAACCACTCGCTGCGTAAAAAAGTTTTTCCTGATGTCGCCTTTGGTTTTTTTGCCAATCACCTTAAATCTGTGTCCTCTGGTCCTCGGCCCTTCCGCCAATGGGAACAGTTTCTCTCTGTCTAGACCCATCACGATTTTGAACACCTTTATCAAATCTCCTCTCAACCTTCTCTGCTCTAAGGAGAACAACCCCAGCTTCTCCAGTCTATCCACATAACTGAAGTCCCTCATCCCTGGAACCATTCTCGTAAATATTTTCTGCACCCTCTCTAAGGCCTTCATATCCTTCCTAAAGTGCAGTGCTCAGAATTGGATACAATACTCCAGTTGAGGCCGAACCAGTGTTTTATAAAGGTTCATCAGAACTTCCTTGCTTTTGTACTCTTTGGGCTGGATTTTCTCAATGGAGACGTGTTGGAGGCGGGACTGCTGCTTGCTGGGTCTCAGCGGGAATTTCCCCTGATTGACCTTGTTAAGCCCGCCCTGCAGGCTCAGCAGGCCAATTAGGGGGGAGTCACTGACAGAGCACTTCAACGTCTGACGTGCCATATGTCAACATTTCTTGAAAGAAGAAATGTCAGCATTTGACAGCTCTGTGAAGCTGTCAAACACTGACATTCTGTGTAGTTTGCTGAGTCCTTGTGCTCAGGACTCATCAAACCTTTCAATTTTGCAGAAATCACCTGGCTGTTAGTTCGGAGGATCCAACAGCCAGTGTGTGAAATCTACAATGGAGATGTCAGGGACTCCGGATCCACAGCGGATGAAGGCTGTAGGCAGAAACAAAGGTAAGTGAACATTTTATAACACTTAACACTCCACACTTGCACCCATCACTCACCTCTACATCTCACTTTCAGACCCCTCTGACCCCCGCAGATGTCCTTCACGTCTCCTACACCCCAGCGGGATTCTCTGAGGTCGGGAAGCCTGCACTTGAAAAGGTAAAATGGGACTAATCCTTTTTTCTGCCTGTTAACTCCCTTTCCCGCCTTGAGGAGACCTGCAGCCCCATTTATGGAGTCTGCAAAAGAGCACTCCCACACAGAGCACTGACCAAATTGGGGAAGTTTTTTTTTGTTGTCCATGCTGAGTGGGTCTGTTTGAGACAGTAACCAGCAATAGTAGTAGTGGAAGTGGAGACAGAGGTCTATTGATCAGAATGTAGCCAACAGTCCTCAGGGAGGTCCTTGGGATTAGGAATGTCAAAGCAGTGGCTGGGGGAGGGAAACGTGGGCCTGGAGCAGATTCTGCAGAGGAGAGCAACAGAGGCAATAGTTGGCCCACAAGCCACGTAAAAGATAACACTGCTCTACAATTTTCTTCCTCTTAATATCCCTTAATACATTTGATCCCAATGAAACCTTGTCTTATTTGAGTTGAACACAGCCTCTTCATGTTTGATTGGTTTAAAGGTTGACTTCAGCAACATAAGTAATCCATCAACTCTTACATGTGGAGATTAGCTTCAAATTATTGATGGCCACATTGCTCCAATAACATCTCATTTTAAATGCTATGTTGGCAAAGGGACACAAACACAAGAACTGACAGCCCCACCCAATGCGTGCAACAAACAAAACCTTCCCCACTCTTGTTCGCGCTGTGTGGAACCACTTTTTTGTGGACTTTATATGGTGCTTTTTTTCTTATGTTCATGGGAATTATAGTTTACATGGAGACCACGATTGGCTTCCTTCTGTAACTTTTATACCATTGATTAATTCTCCTTAGCAGCTCTGTAATTGGCATCTGTTGTTTGGGTCAGTTGGCACCACTTGTCTCTGTGGTAGAAGGTTGTGGCTTCCAAGCCCCACTCCAGGACTTGAGCACATAATCTAGCCTAACATTCGAATTCAGGACCAAGGAAGAGCTGCACTGTTAGAGATGCCATGTTTTGGATGTTAGACTGAGGTCCTGTTCAGCTGCGTGGGTGGATGTGAAAGGTCCTGGGGTAGGATTTGGTCTTTATCACCTGAGCTTTGAGCATTGGATAGAAGGCGGGGAGGATCGAGGTCCCTTATGGAACCCACCTGATTTTCCTTCCATTAAAAAATCTGGCGACTTCTAACACCGACACACGATCCTTCTCACCAGAATTTCCTTTCCACAGGCAGCAAAAAGCAAAAATCTACCCCCTGTGCCACCATTTGAAAAAGAGCAGGGAGCTGTCCTGATCAACCTTCCTCCCTTAACCAACACCACCAAATACAGATTATCTGGTCATTCATCTCATTTGCTGTTTGTGGGACCTTGCTCTGTGCAAATTGGCTGCTGTATTTGCCTACACAAAAACTGTAATTGCACTTCCAAATTAATTAATTAGCTGTGAAGTGCTTTGGGCTATCCTTAGGATGTGAAAGGCACTATATAAATACAAGTTTGTTCCTGAAATAGAATAAAATCAAATTTTAATGTGTTCTATTATAACCTTCCATTTCACCCAGGTCAATTGACCAAGGCCAATTCTCATCTATTGTGAGGTGGCTTCTGTCAATAATCTGGAAAGAGCACCAGATCCCTGAAAAGTTGGCTTGCTCTGGAAAAACTCATAGAGAAACCGACCTCACGTTCTTGCCATTCCTTCAGCTACCTAGGCCCCATGATCTGAAAATCCCATCCTAAACTCCTCCGCCTCTCCACCACCCTCTCCTCCTTTGAAGACCCTCCTTAGAACCCACCTCTTTCCCCTTCTAAGTCTGCTTCTTTGACTTGGAGTTCATTTTTGTTTGATTACGCCTAAGTAAAGCACTTTGGGGAGTCCTTTCTATGTTAAAGGCACTATATAAATACAAGTCCTCTATTACTGTGTTGTGACACCTAGACAACAAGCAGAAATGAACACACCTCAATATGGCAGCTGAGGTGTCCAAATGTTTGCCTGAACTAAAAGATAATGCCCTGCAGAGATAGACATGTTTTGTCAGAAACATGTGAATATTCCATTACAGATTTTAACAAAGTATAGAATAAAAGGCTAGGAGGTGGACTATTACACAACACAGTAAAAATAATGAAATGACAGATGGAACACATTCTTGCAGGCAAATTATTTAGACTGCTCTGCTGCTCTGTTGAGATGCAAAGTGTCTGATTTAGACATCAAAACATAATGGAGAAGACATGACAAAATATGTATTAAGAAAATTTAATGCAAAGCACAGATTGTCAGCATACTTTTGAACAATTATAGGTATTTGGATGTGTTATAAAGAGAGAATTAATTTTAAAGGGATATATGCTACATCAAATTTTGTTTGATCTGATTTGAAATGATGACACAGCTTGTTTTGCAATCCAGTGGCGTGGCACAAATGTCACCAGGCCATTTGGGGGTAACTGCTGCAGCTGTTCCATATCTGTGGTGATGAAAACAGCACCTTCTTATGATGGAAAATCAGTTGCCGTTCTATCATTGGAATGAAACCCTTTAGTACAGACATCGACATGCAGGAACAATGTCAACCTTTAAGCCAGTGGGAGGTTTTAAAATACCTTCTGACACGCATTAGTGACCCGTGAACATTCTGCTGTGAGGTCTTCTAGTTAGATTATTGGATGTAAACCCCAGTCTAATACTTACCCACAAAATGTGAATTAGATGCTCAACACTAAAACTACTGGCAACATCCCATAGAGCAATTGATACATGAAACAGACTCCCAGCTAAAGCAATTGATAACCAGTTCCTTAACCTCTTCATAAAAGGGTCTGGATAAATAACTAATTGGAACAGAATTAGAACTTATTGGGATAGGCTAAACTGAGGTCCTCAAATAATCTGCAGGACACAATGGTTCCTGCTACTGAGGTTGGAAGAGGTGACCATGGAGAGGTAGCTGGCCAGGGTTGAATAGTGGAGATCTTGGGATGGATTACTAAATCATATATTGTGACTGGTTTTACATTTGAAAGGAGAATAAGGTCCCAGATTTGAGAGAGCTATAGGGCAATGATGAGATTGAATATTCTTAGTATCTCACGGGTAGTGTATGTAGAAAGATTTAGGAAGTTGTAGGTAAACTATGCTCCAGGCTCTGACAATTTCCATGCAAGGGTGCTGGTCGAGGAGATTGCAAATCCCCCTCAACAACACCTTTCAAAACTCAATAGAATGGGTTGACATCCCAGTAGATTGAAAAGTAGCAAATGTGACTCCCATCTTTAACAACAATGGCAAGGGATGAAACCCTCAAATTACAGACCTGTGAGTATGGGGAAATTGTTTGACACTTTGATGAGGGATAAACATAAAGGAGCACCTGGAAGGACAAAGTCTGATCAGATAGAGGCAGCATGGATTCAGAGAGGGCAGGTCAGGTCTGACCAAATGACTGGATTTCTTTGCAGAGTTTACAAATCAGGGAGCTAGGGATAACACAGTAGACGTTATCTAACAGGATTACAGGAAGGCATTTTGACACTGGCCCACACAACAAACTGATTTACAATGTGTGTGCCTGTGGGAATGAAAAGTATTAAGCATTGATAAGTATTGATGCATAGCCGAAAGTTAGACAACAAAGGATGGTAGTGCATGGGCGGTGGGGGTAGAGGATGTCAGAGTTGAAACTGGTTGTCAGTAGAGTCCCATAGGGGTTGGTGTTGTTTATAATTTTTATAAATAATTTAGAAGAATACTGTCCAATATTTCTAAGATTGTGAATGCGATCGGATGCAGTAGCCAACGATGCAATAACCAAAGGGGTCTGAGGTCAATGGGCAGAGAGGTGACACATGCAGTTCAACAAGAGTATGCGTACAGTCATGGGATTAGGTAGAAGAAGCAAAAATATGGATTACATATTAAACCACGGTATGCTTGAGGTAAGACAGCAGGAAACAGATCTGGGGGTTTTGATGGATAAGTCATTAAAATATTTGCAAGTGGTGAAGAAAGCCAATAAAATGTTGGGATGTATAACTAAGGGTGTGATTTATAAGTCTATGGAGGTGATGTTGAAGTTGTGCCAGGCTATGGTCAAGCTGCATCTGGAGTGGTGTGTTCAATTCTGCTCTCTGTATTACAGGAAACCTGTAGAATTATTGGAGGGAGTCCCGAGCAGGGCTACAAGACTGATTCCTGAACTTAGGGGGAAGAGTTATGAGGGAAGATTGTTCACCCTAGGACTCTAGAAAAGAGGAGGATCGGGGATCTTGATAGAGGTCCTTAACACTTTGATAGATATGGAGAATTTGGATCCAGGATTTAAGGACAGTTTAATGTTAAAGATGTAAAAACAAAGTAGGGAATTTAGGCAGTTTTTTTCAGGAAGAGGGTGATAGAGCTAATTAAACTAATTAGAGTTCTGTGGCTGTTACATTAGTACCCCTTGTAAGCTGAACTGTGTTCCATATGTTATTCTATTCTTATTTCTTCCAACTCTCTGAAGGCGGACTAAGCAAACACTTAGTGAGACAATACTTGATACGAAACATTAAGCTGCATTAATTCTCATCAGATGAACATACAGAACATTCCATCAATAAAACTTGTTTTTGTGTAATAATACAAAAATAATGAATATGCTAAATACCCCACTTCAGTTACTTAAAGCTTATTTTCAACCCCCTCTCTCCAGCTTCTCATCCTTCTTGCAACCTTTTGTGGCCTGACTGCCTCCAGCTGTGGCAACTCTCTGTTTGTAAAACCTGACTTTGGTGTCAGCTTTCGGTCAAACTATCTTTCATTGTTTGAAACATGCTGATTCAGACGTCCCCTCTGAAATCATACTAAGCTGTCACCCTTGCAGTCCTGTGAATTTTAACCCTTGAGAGCTAAGTTTAGCTCAGTGGTCGCATTTTCAACATGTATTATACCATAGGATTATAGGAGCATGAGTAGGTCATTCAGCCCCTCGAGCCTGTTCTTTCAATTAGATCATGGCTGTTCTGTACCTGAACTCCATTTACCCACCCAAGCTCCATATCCCTTACCTAACAAAATCTGTTGATCTCAGTGTTGAAAGCTCCAATTGTCCCAGCATCCACAGCCTTCTGGGGGAGAGAATTCCAGATTTCTACTACCCTTTGTGTGAAAAAGTGCTGCTTGATTTCCCTCCTAAATGGTCTAACTCTAGCTTTAAGATTATGTCCCCGCAGTCTTGATTCCCCCACCAGAGGAATAAGATTCTCTGGGCTGGATGTTCTCAGTGGTGTCGGGATAGCTGTTTGCCGGGGTCCAGTCCTGCTCCTGGCTGCAGCCGCTCTATCAACGGGATTTTCCCTTGATTGGCCTTGTTAAGCCTGCCCTGTGGGCTTCCAAGCCAATTAATTGGAAGCGGATCTGATGATGTCATTTCATGACGCGTCATCAGCCGGTTTCCTTAAAGGGACCACGGCCACATTGAGTTTGACAATTGTTCTGTCCATGTTTGACAGCATTGAGGTGCTGCAAATACTGATAAGTACTGCACAAAGGTGGACGGTTGCACCCAGGCTCTCCAACGACTCCTTCCATATGCTTATGGAGGGAGTCACAGCATGCAGGGAGGCTCGCTTCCCTTCCAAGGGTGAAAGAGACCTCCCAAGGACACCAACGTAGCCTGGTTGCACCTGGGGTCCCTGCCTGCAGTGGCACCAACTTTTCAATGATCTCAGTGGATCATGAAACGTTACTGCAAAGCCACACTCAAACTCACCCCGCTGTACCACTCAACACATGCCCATCACTCTGCCTTCCATACCCTTCTCCTGCACATCCTTACTCACACCAACGTACCTTGCACCTCCACCCGTCCCTCTCTATCTATATTATCATAGAAACATAGAAACATAGAAGATAGGAGCAGGAGTAGGCCATTCGGCCCCTCGAGCCTGCTCCGCCATTCGATGAGATCATGGCTGATCATCCAAACTCAGTACCCCGTACCTGCCTTCTCCCCATATCCCTTGATACCTTTAGCTCTAAGAAATATATCTAACTCCTTCTTGAATATATTTAAAGACTTGGCCTCAACCGCCTTCTGTTGTAGAGAATTCCACAGGTTCACCACTCTCTGGGTGAAGAAATTTTTCCTCATCTCTGTCCTAAATGGCTTACCCCTTATCCTTAGACTATGACCCCTGGTTCTGGACTCTCTGACCATCGGGAACATTCTACCTGCATCTGGTTTGTCCAGACCTGTCAGAATTTTATAAGTTTCGATGAGATCCCCTCTCATTCTTCTAAACTCCAGCGAGTATAAGCCCAATCGACCCAATCTCTCCTCATACGTCATTCCTGCCATCCCAGGGATCAGCCTTGTGAATCTTCGCTGAACTCCTTCCATGGCAAGAACATCCTTCCTCAGATAAGGTGACCAAAACTGCACACAGTACTCAAGGTGTGGTCTCACCAAGGCCCTGTACAACTGCAGCAGGACATCCTTGCTCCTGTACTCAAACCCTTTTGCTATGAAGGCCAACATACCATTTGCCTTCTTCACCGTCTGCTGCACCTGCAGTTCCCCATCTCACTAGCCACCCCTCACACTCCCCTTCATCCTACTGCAAGCATGCCAACTAACACACAAGGGTAGGCATTTGAGAGGTTTAGCCAATGTCCATGTGAAGTTTCTGGTAATGTGTTGTCATACAGTTCAATCTATATTTTCAACACTGACCCTTATTGGACAGATCTGTGCGCACCTTGAGAAGTGTCTTACTGAGTTCCAGTGAATGTTGAGACATAACTCTTCCCGCCCCCCTATAGTGATGAGTGTGAATGGAATGTCTTGGACATTAAAGGGATGCTTTACGGTGCTGGTGTGGGATGGTGTCAACTTGGCACATCATGTAGCAGCCAAGGTTAACAGCGTCAAGTGAAGTAAATCTGGCCATGCTGATGCCATTGCTAGCTTCCCGGGCAGCAATGCTGTCAGGGGCTGATGCCCTGTGTCCTGTGCAGCATCAGGTGATGGCGGAGAAGGTTGGTGTTGTTGTTGGTGTTTCTGGTGTGCCTGGTGATGTTGGTGTTGGAGCTGAGCGTGGAAGGAATCAGAAGAGTAAGGTGAGATAGTTTCTTGGGCACCGATGTTGCTGCAATAGATGTCAGCTGCAGGTGAGATGACAGAAGCGATCTGTCAATGGTCAGAGGTTGTTCCAATGAGGTGGTACTGGACATACAGTTGGCTCTAAATGCTTGCAAGCTAAATTAATCTCTATAATGTCTTACAAATGCAGTAACCAACAGTTTCTGCACTCTGAAACTGAACATCTGCAACATGGCATCCTTTACACCACTTCTGCAGCTGTCAGCTTATCAGAAACATCAGAGCAGACTCAACTCACGACAGGGTGACCTGGCATGTTCCCCGAGCAGCGGGTAACCCGTGGGGGAGCACGTAAAATTGCAAGGAAGCCTCAAAATACCATTAAATTGGCTCTTAACAAGCCACTTAATGAGCTCAATTGTCTCCCCCACCGCTTGGTGTCGGGTCAGTTCTCTGCTGACAGACCGGACACATGGGAGACTTGCGTGGAGGCGAGTTGACAGCGGGTTTCCTACATGCTCTCAATCTTTGCTATTTTGACAGCGGACCCGCCTCCAAACCCGACCTCTGAGCACTGGCAAAATCAAGCCCTCTGTGACTACCCTATCGACTCCTTTTAATATTTTAAACACCTTGATCAGATCACCCCTCAATCTTCTCTACCCCATTGTGGCATGGTTTGAAATCCTGAAAAGTGACAGATCATCTACTTTCATTCTGTATATTTACCGGAGGAAAGGCAGAGTTACAATGTAAAGCTGCATACTGGGGAACAAAATGAATGCATTAGTTACATATTTAGGGGGTAAACAATCTTCACCAGAAAATGCTTGCACACTTTTTGTACAACAAGCACTTGAAGCGATAACCCAGTTTGTGTTGGGAAAAATGCCTCTGCGTGACAAAGCATCTCATCACATTATGTTGACAACCCGATGCAGATGAAGCATGTTCCAGCTCGTCTCCTTCCCTGGTGACAATGCAAATGTCTCTTTAAAGTAAAAGTGTAAGTATTGGCATATATCTCTCGAGGGGTGAACTGATGATAGAGTTAGAGCTTGATACGGCGTAGGGTGATAGCAAAACCTCAACATTATTCCCATAGTGGACTCTGAGTTTACTGTATGCTGCAGCTGACTGGAATTTTCATCTGTTGCCTGAGCTTTTGACCTGCACTGACTACAGTGAATAATGGCCCGAAATTTGCAGTTGTAATGACGGCAAAACTGTCAGCGTTCCCTGTCATTACTGTGTAAAACTGACAGCAACTTCTGGCGTCTGCACATGTGCAGTTAAACACGGAAATCTGGAAGTTGCTGTCAGTGATACCCTGCTCCTCCATAGGGTGTGCTGTTGCAGTCTTCGCAGCTGCGATCAACGCAGAATCAGTGATTTGACGTGAACTTCAACTTTTTATGCACTATTCTCGCTGTAAAAAGCATTGAAAAGGTTAAGCATTGTTGAATGAGGTGTAACTGAGATTTTAACAGTGTACTAAGGTATAATTACTGCTGGACAACCTCTTTGGCCCTGAAAAAGCTAATTTTATATGTGTGGAGTGTCATTCCCTCCACTCCATGATAAAAATCCATAGATTTTTAAAATAACAAAAAATAATTTTTATTTTATTTTGAAGTTTGTTTATGACATTTAAGCTTCTATCTTAATCCCATGTGTATGTCTCAATCTTTATTTCACTTTCTGTAAAATGAGTAAAAAGTGACTCGGTGCTTTTTACTTCCTGGTTTGCTGTCTGTCAGGATTCTTCAATCTGACTAGCTGCTAAACCTGCTTGATGACTTCACTGTTCCTGGACACCACAGATTCCCTTTGGTTGACATGTTCGATGCTTTCATGCTTTTCAGACTGGGAGACCATTCAGGTGTTCGGTCGTCTGCCTGATGATATTAGCTGGCAAGTTTTCAGTGAACTAGCACACACAGGGAGAACACTTGTAGGTTGTCATCAGTAAAACCAGGGTTAACCTGGTCCAGAAAATCACTGGAATGTCATTGGGAAGCACAGCCAGAACACTTCAGACCACGACAGCCTGCTGCAGAATACTCCTCTGCTTCATGGTCCTGCAACCGCCACACAAAGATCATGAACGTGCAGCTAAATGTTGCCATGAGGACGGTGTCACAGATGCTCAAGTCCACTCCAACTGAATGGCTCCCAGTGATGTCCCACATTGCCTTGCCTTCCAATTGCCGCAGCGCCACCATGCTCCATGAGATGGAAAAAATCCTGAGCAACATCGACCTTCCCATTCAGGAAGACTTGGAAAAACCCCACCATGAAAGCACTTAAAATCCCGCCGGCCGTTCTAGGAAACAGCAGCCATTATTTACGCAGCTGGTATCGACCCACTATCCAGATAGATGGAATCGTGGGATGCATGCAACATAAAAAACCGACACCTCATCACTGACCCAACAGCAGAGATCCCTGGCTTGGACCTCCCTCGAAGACAGTGGACAGGCTCAATCAAATCCGCAGAGGGCATGGATGATGGGGCCACCTGCTCCACAAGTGGAAGATGAGGGCCCTCATTTCTCCACTTGGCATCTCAGGAGGCCATCGACTGGATAGCCAAACTAGACACCCCATTATAAGCTTTTCTAGTCATACAAACGTAGTGAGTGGTACATATCCTTTATAGATGGCACCAGATTGAAACTGACGTTGGAATAGGTGAAATCGACACTACAAAGCTTACTAAATCTTTGTGGGAAGCTTTCTTTGAGGTCAGCGGCGTGCGCCGTCCCTTCACTGCTGACCACAAAATCTGGGCGAATGATTTGCGTCTTGCCTGGCCTACAGGAATATTGGTTGGCCCACCTTTCCAAACAAATAAAAAAAGGCCATCAAAGTGACAATCAATTAAGTAACTGAGCAATTCAGATTCAGTCCATAGCCTCATGTTGAGCAATATGGAAAAATGTTAAATGCTAATTTGGGATGTAGTGGGAACATAGTGAGGGAATGGCATCACAAAAGGCCACACTAACTAATTCCATAATCAAGTACATTTTTAATCAGTGTGTTAACCTGAACCAGGTGAAATAATAAAACATTTGCAATTGTCTCATATTTCGAACCTTTTTCCTGTGCATGTAGGGGTAAATGTTATCATTTAGTGTTCCGGGTGCCGAGGTTAGCATGTCCGATTCATGGTCTGTATGATTTATAGGTGTCAGCTGTGGCTCAGTTTTTAGCACACTCGCCTCTGGGTCAGAAGGTCATGGGTTCATAGTCCCACTCCAGACACTTGAGTACAAATATCTAGGCAGACCTCTCAGGTGGATGTAAAGATCCCCTGGCACTATTTGGAAGAAGAGCAGGGGAGTTCTCTCCAGTGTCCTCGGCAATATTTATCCCCCAACCAACACCTAAAAACAGGCTATTTGGTCATTTATCTCATTGCTGTTTGTGAGACCTTGTTCTGTGAAAATTGGATGTTGTGTTTCCTATATTACAACAGTGACTACATTTCAAAAAGTACTTCATTGGCTGAATGTTCTGAGGCTGTGAAAGGCGCTATATAAATACAGGTTCTTGCTTTCCTTCTGCTAATATTAATTGATTAAAGACCATGCAAGCTCACGGTAAGTCACGCAGACTTGCGGCCAAATACGTCAGGTGCAAAACACTGAATGTGAGCACTGAATCGTAAAATTTATTCCATAATGTCCGTCATAAGTTACCGGGCGATTGTATCAATTTGTATGTGGGTTCAATGACGACACATTCATGAAAGAGAATGACTTTTTATCTAAAGTATGTTCAACTCAATTAACAGCATTACAGGAGACACCATCTTAGAGATCCATCTAAAACGAAACTAAAACTAAACTGCTTGTCTCTCACATGCCCTCTGCTGGTCAGGCATAAGTAATCAAACAGGCAAATATGCTGGCAAGGCATCATAATCAAACAGGCAAATACCATCACTATTTGCTGATATCATTACAGCGATTATCACCCGTGCCCAGAAAGAAAGACATTGAGGCAGAAATTTGTCTCAGGTAGTAGCGCAAAGCAGACGGTTTCTCATTGACTGCCCGTTATGTGCCCCGCCTGATAGTCAATTCCACTAAAAGGTTTATGGCTGGTTTAGAGTGTGGTGTTTTTATTCACTAATAACAAGTCAGCAACAGAGGGACCTGGACTCATGCTGGATTGGAATAGATCAGTGTGATCCACCTGGTCAGTCCCAAAGTTTGAGAAATTTAGATCAGATACCTGGCCACAGTTGAACAAAGTGATGGCATTTACTGTCTTTTAAAAATATTTATTCCTTGGCTGTGGGTGTCACTGGCAAGACTGGCATTTATTGCCCACCTCTACATGCCCGGAGTGGTGGTGAGCCTTGCTCTTGAAGCACTGCAGTGTAGCAGTCTGATGTGACTGAGTGACTTGCTAGGCCATTTCAGAGGGCAGTTAAGGGTCAACTAGGTTGGTGTGGGGCTGGAGACACATGTAGGCCAGACTGGGTAAGGAGGTAGGTTTCCTTCGCCAAAGGACATCAGTGAATTTTTATGACAATCCAACAGCTTCGTGGTCACTTTACTGATCCCAGCTTTTTATTTCCAAATTTTTTTAAAGCTGAATTCAAATTCTCAAACTGTCTAGGCTCATAGAAAATGTGGGTGAGATTCTCAAGAGGGGCCATCCATGGTGAGATAGCCCCCCCAACACAAGTCAATGCTTTCAGGAAATTAGGGGAGGAAATTACAGGAGAAAGAAAAAGCAAACAGATCTATAACAACTTAAATGGCAGAAGATTAATGCTGTAATATCCTACTGGTATGGCAGCAGTGACTAGTTGTGAGACATGACAATTAAGTGTTAGAATTATTGCGGCGTAATAGAAGTAGAACCATAATTGCTTCATTATGAGTCCAGTGGAAAGATAAAGAGTTATATGCAAATTGTCCCAATACATTCAGCTGAAACATCCCGTTGCTATGGTTACAACCATTGTTTAGTCAGCCAGGAGTTAGAACTTTTGTTAATGAGATTGTTATCACATAGGAAACATTATTAATTCTGACATTGCTCTTGACCAAACAAAAGTGGTAGTTGTCAGTGCAAGATGCAGGTCTCATATCGCAAAGATTGGCCTTCCTGTCCATATCTGCAACAGAGGGAATAGGCAGCTTCCACCACATTGGCTCTATGTTCTATGGTTGCTTAGCAACTGGCAGACACTCTCTCAGCATCTGTGGGCTTCAAATGATTATTGTTTTTGTTTAGCTCTTAATTCAGGGCTTGTGGTAGCCAGAATGAATAATAAATTATTTAATCGCTGGGCTTGAGAGGGAAAAAAAAATCACAGATGAAATCTGGATAACATTTAATGAGGGAGCCCTCTTAATAAATCTGTGCTCAGCTATTCTCTGAGTAAATATCGCAGGCCTAAACTCTCTGAATATGGGCCTACGATTTTCCAGAATGTATGGCGGTGGAGAAGGTTCTGTGCATTTGGAAAATTTAGACACAAGACTGCATTCCCAAACAGCAAAGAACTGCTTTAACGGACATTAAGGGGGGAATTTTACCAGCGCTCAGGGGATGGGTTTGAAGGCGGGACATCCAGCAAAATCGCAAAGATTGACGGTGGGTCGGAAACCCGCTGTCAACCCGCCTCCAGATAATCTTCCCAAGTGGCGGGTCCCCGATTTGCGCATGAATCTGACACCTAGCAGCGGGAAGAGGATTATAGGCACTTAACTGCTTCTTAACAGGTTGTTAACAGGCAGTCAAGAGGCTTTATGCAATTTTGACAGGTCTACTGTGGGCTTCCGACATCGGGACGCCACGCCAGGTAAGTGTGGCGTGTTGTGAGTCTGCTGTAATGTTTGTGCATTGATGACAGCTGCAGAAGTGGAGTGAAGGATCCAATGGTACACTGGTGAGTTTCAGAGGTAGGAAAATGTTGGGAAAATCATTTTTAATGTATTTAGACTTTTCTGTAGGTGACAAGTTTTGAATTGTTTGTGTAGTCCTACCTTATTGGCAGAACCTCTCCCACCATGACAGATCGCTTCTGTAACCTCACCTGCAAATGCCATCTGTTCTAGCCTAAGGAGGGAGTCACTGGAGAGCCTGGGTGCAAGGGCTCACCTTTGTACAGTGATTGTCAGTGTTGGTAGCACCTCAATGCTGTCAAACACTGAAAATTCAGCTGTCAAAATAAATTGTGTGTGGCCCCTTTAAGAAAACCGGCAGATGACGTGTCATCAACTGATGTCATCTGATACCGGCTTCCTCTTAATTGGCTGGCAAACCCACAGGGTGGGCTTAACAATGCCAATTGACGCAAAATCGCGTTTGTGCGTCAGACGTCGTTGGGGGTGGGATTGGAACCCAGAAGGCAGCTGTCCCGCCCCCAAGCCACATCGACTGGAAAAATCGAGCTCTATGAGTTCATATCTATGTTTATTAATAAAAACTTAAGTCTACAGACACTTCTTATCTACAAAAGCTTAGTTCCTGTTGTCAGGCTTTTGTGTCAACTTTCCCATTATAAATTCCTATGTGCACATGTATAATGGTAACTGCCTGTGTGAGTGTGTCATGCCACAATTACACCCTCCTGCCAGTGGTGTTGCTGTCGTGTCTCAGTTTTGCTGCTGCTTGCCCATGTTCCAGTGTTGCAGCGAAACTCCTAGGGCGCAAAATTCGGATCCGCGCGTCCGTTTTTTGGGTGCTACAAGTCCCTTAGAGATCCAAAATGGCATCCGTTGCACACTTCTGGTACAAGTTGTGCTGGATGACATATTGGTGAGGGCATTAGGCGCATGCAGTGAACGTCAGCTGGAAGTTTGCAGAGTAGGCAGATCATGACCCAGCGGTACCATTTTGGAGATTGATGCCAGCGGTACCATTTTGGAGATCAACGCTCCAGCTAATGCCCTCTCTTAACCTCACACAGCTGAACAAGCATTCAGCAGCAGGAAGGACCCTCCACCAGCACTATTTAAAGAGTTCATCACTAACATTCAGGTTAGTTGCTGATTGATTTCTACTGACTTTTGCTATGATTGTACAAGTGTGTGGTGCTTTCCAGAGTTCTTAAAGTTGTGAAAGTTTGCAAGGAGTGGTGTGGCAGATGCTGAAGGACTTTGTCCTGACTTCAATGCTTTTGCACAAACCAATTGCTTGTCTTGGAATATGGCATGACTTGGAGAATGAACAGAGGGCCTGCAGAGCAGGTCCAGCTGCTGGAAGAGGGAGGAGGAGGGGGAGAAGGGCTCTCAGCAGGAGGCCATATTCACCCAGGGTGTTCAGGGAGCAATTCTCCTACCTGAACCTCAGCGAGGGACAATGTGTGAGATGTCTGCGCTTCAGTAAGGATGACCTCACTGAAATCTGCCACCTGCTGCAACCACAACTACAACCTCAGAGCAAGGCAAGGACCGCATTACCAGTGGCTGTGAAGGTGACCGTGGCCATGAACTTTTATGCATCGAGATCCTTCCAGGCTGGAGCTGGAGATATTTGCAACATCTCGCAGTTTGCCGTCCACTGTTGCATAAGGGAGATCACTGAGGCTCTGTATTCAAAGAGAGCTGACTACATTCAATTCTCTCTTGCCAGAGAGCAGCAGGTAGAGCGAGCGCGTGGCTTTGTGAGGGTTGCGGGCTTCCCCATGTTGCAGGGTGCCATTGACTGCACGCACATCACTTTGTGGGCACCGCATGTCAACTCTGACATGTACCAGAACCGAAAGGGATTCCACTCCCTCGACGTCCAGCTGGTGGGTGAGCATAGACAGCAAATCATGCAGATCAATGCCCGATATCCTGGCAGCAGTCATGATGACTTCATTCTGTGGCTCTCCACTGTGCATTTGAGCCACCACACCAAACCAAAGGGTGGTCTTTGGGCAACAAGGGCAATCCGCTATGGCTCATGACTCTGGTGCGCAACCCACTCGCACGTGGGCAGCATGCATACAATGAAAGCCATGCTGCCACATAAAATGTAATAGTGCAGACCATTAGCTTGCTGATACAATGATTCCGCTGCCTGGACCACTCTGGAGGAGCCCTGCAGTGCTCGGCCGAGCGGGTGTCAAGATTCGTGGTGGTCTGCTGCACGCTGCACAACCTCGGCATCATGAGGGCACAGCCCTTTCCACCAGCTATATGGCAAACAGCTGAGGAGCAGGAGGAGGAAGAGGAAGGGAGGAAGCAACCTAGACAACGCCTTTCTGGCCGGGTCGTTCATGAAGAACTCATCCTAGTGCGATATCAGTAAACACCATCCCAATTCCCCATTCACCAACAGTCCCATACCTTACCTTCCCTCTTTCACTGACCATCTCAGCGTCTGCTAGGCATCAATGCAAAAATAAAAGGCAACATTAAATAAACATTCCAAACCAAATTTATAAATGAATTCATGCCATTCTGCATGTAAACGTAAACTAATCACACTTGTGCATTCCCTTAGTGCCTGTCTTGCGTGCGCCTTTGCCTGTCCTCGTGCTCCTATGCAGTGCTACCCCAGTGGCTGCAGCATGGCTGGTGGAAGGCTGCTGACTTTCAGTGGAGGAGACTGCAGGTGGCCTTGGAAGATGACCTCAAGTAACTCTGGGCCGGCTGTGGACTGCGCTATCCTTGCCCCCTGCCCTGGCTGCAGGCCACTCATGCCCGGTGTGTCACCACGTGCAGATCCCTTCTCTATACTATCCTCTAAATTACACATAGTGTCAGTATCTGAGCTGGTGGCTGCGAGCGTGAAATCGAGTGATGGTGTTTCTTCATCATCACTGTCTTGTTGCTCTTCCACCTGTTGCTCTTCCACCCCTGCCTGGTCAGGTTGCAGTTCTTGGGTATCTGAAAGGAGAAAGGCACAAGGGTAAGGTTGTGGTGAGGGCAGCGGAAGGGGTGTGGGGGAGGGGGTGGGGAAAGCAAGAGGTGCATGCTTACACCATCTGCAGCTTGTAGATCAGAAGAGTTTGTGGGATGAGGGGGAAGTACGATGTGAGGAGTAGGTATGAGGATACCGACATCTTCGATGGTTTCAGCCCCGCTGCTAGTGACAGCCTCAGCTATGGCTGTCCCAATTATGGCGAGCACTGTCTCCTCCATGAGGGTAAAGACAGGAAGGCGCGCCTGTCCCCTGCCGGTTAGCTCCTGCTGTGTCTGGTTGTGCGCCACCTTGTCCTGCAAGAGAGAGGGAAGTGTGTCATTGAGTGTCATGCAATCTGTTTGGGTGATGTGGCTGTCATGGTTGAATAGTTGACAGTGTGTACAAGCTGTGAGATGTGGGTGTGAGGCTTGCAGCAGTGTTCATTCTGTGAGGGTGTGGTAAAGCTATAAATTTGACATGGGAGTCCTGATTGATAGAAATTGTTGGTAGGTGAGTGAAGGGGGTGTGGTGCATTGAGCAGTTGCTGAAGCTAATGGTGCAGTTGGTGGGATATGGCATTTGAAGATGAATTCACTGACCTTGACCACTAATGTGTGGTCATTGAACTTTTTACGGCACTGCATCCAGGACCTCGGGGCTTGCCTCCTGGCATGGAGCACCACAGCTATCTACTCCCAGTGCCTTCTGAGCATTTGTCTGGAGGGCCTCCTGTGGATACAGCACATCTCTCCTTCTCTCCACTTCCTCCATCAAGGCGTCCAGTGTAGCGTTGGAGTACCTTGAAGCACGCTCTCTCCCATGTTGTGCCATTATTGAATGTTTCCCATGTCAAAATCAGTTGTAGAACAACTTCCACCATCTGCACCAGCCACAATGCACCTCCCCTTTAAGAGGGGCAGGCTAGCTTTAATTAGTGCAGGCTTGCTTTAAGTGGTGCTAACCTCTCTCGGTTTTGGGTCCCCTGCTGATGCATGTGGCCTTTGAACAGCACAGTTAGCGCTGGCTGCATGCTACAGTCATTTAAATGAGCAAGCAGCAATATATTGGCGTGCTGCCTGCATCGGACTCAACAGGCGCGGGTTAGTCGCGCACCGCGATCCCCATGCCCGTTTTCAGGGGTTATCAAATTTCGTGGGCCTAGGCTCCAACCAACTCTGCTTCTCAATTGCCCATACGTTTTGCTATTTAACTATAAATAATAATATAAAATCTGATAAATACATTAAAATCAGGGCAGAATATAAGAATGCATGATAATTTCAATCCTCATAAAGCAGAACACACTACCTTTCTCTAAAAGCTTTTTACTGTCACTTGATACTTACATCATAAAGGTTGCCCACTGTCATTCCTGCCACATGGTGATGACATCATAAAGGCCACCCATAAGCTGCCTGCTATCAATCTTGTCACATAATGTCACTGCGAACGTCACCAACTTGGATCCATCACAGTTATTCAATAATTAAATCCCATAAGGTGACTTGTGAATGATTAGGGTTACCTTATGTGTAGAGAGCACCAGCATTGAGACCTTGCTGATAGGAGCATGGCTGCACTGGCCAGGATATGTTGTTCATATGGAACACTCCAGAATTTCAGAACAGGGCAAGCAGAGAGGTTTAGTAGATTGGGCCGATACTCTCTGGTGTTTAGACGAATAAGAGGTGATCTCATTGAAACATATAAGATTCTGAGGGGGATTGACAGGGTAGATGCTGAGAGTTCTTTCCCCCTGGCTGGAGAGTCTAGGACTAGGGGGCATAGTCTCAGGATAAGGGGCCAGCCATTTAAGAATTGAGATGAGGAGGAATTTCTTCACTCAGAGGGTTGTGAATCTTTGGAATTCTCTGTTCCAGAGGGCTGTGGATGCTGAATTGTTGAGTATATTCAAGGCTGAGGTAGATAGATCTTTGGACTCTAGGGGAATTGAGGGATATGAGGATAGGGCGGGAAAGTAGAGTTGAGATCGAAGATCAGCCATGATCTAATTGAATGGCGGAGCAGGCTCGAGGGGCCGTAAGACCTACTCCTGCTCCTAATTCTTATATTCTTATGATCTAAGCAGAAGCAGGGCATTCAGTAAGCACGGTGCTGTCAGTGGGTGCAGGCCTCAACCATTGATTTTCTGAAGAGAAGCGGCAACCACTGAAATGAGAAGAGCAGCAGCTTGTCGACCCCAGATGGTCTGTTTGAGTCTGTGAAACATGAGGGAGAGTTTAGCTCTCTTGTTTTGACCTTGCTAGTCATCAGCACAGTCATCAAAACTGACTCTCTTTCCAACAAGCATCATCATTTTCAGGTACAAGTGACTCCCACCCACCCACAAAGGGAAAGACGGACATTCATGACAAACACTCGCAGCAGGCCTTCAACGGCAGCTTTCTGTGGTTGCTGAAGAATAAGAAATTGTTGATTTCACCTTATTACGGTGGTGGTTGGCTAGTTACTGTCAGATTGTCTTGGTGATAGCATGCTCACCTCTGAGTTAGAAGGCTGTGGGGTTGAGCCCCCATCCTGGATTTGAGCATATAATCCACCGAGGAGATGCTGTGATGTTTGTGGTGCCATTTTTTGGATGCAATGGTAAATTGAGGTCTATTTGAGTGAATGTAAAAGATTCCATGCAAATTGTTCCAAGAACAATGCTTCTAATATCTTGTCCAATAATTACCCCACAACCAACATTACCATTTATCTCATTGCTGTTTGTGGGACCTTGTTGTGCACAAATTAACATCCATGTTTACCTACACAATAGTGACTACATTTCAAAAGTAATTCAATGGTTATGCAGTGTTTTGGGACATCCTGAGGATGTGAAAGGTACTTTATGAATGCAAGTCTTTCTTTATATTATAGCTGTAGTGTTGCAATGTTATTCCCACTGGTATTTACTTATCAGATGCTGGAACATAAATTAAGAGTCATACAACTAAAAGGACTCAAGGTTTATTCTTGTTTATGACACCAGATTCTTTCAGTCTTCCCTTCATCTTACAATCTCCAAGCATTTAAAGCCCTTGTTGACACTACTAAACTACTCAAAGTTGATTTACCTTATTTGTTTTACTAATCTTTTCAAGGTTGGTGGCGTTTTGGTGGCTTTGCTTCTCTCAGGACGGTGCTATTTACGGTTAATGTTAATGTTATTTGTACTGGACTCATGGGAGCTTGCAAGATCACATTTCGTTGTTCATGTATTGTACAATGACAATAAAGTTGAATTATTATTATTATTATTATTATTTAAGGTTGAAGGCTTTGGCTCTCCAACTAGGCTTAAGAAAAACAAAAACTTTGAACAAACCTTCAAGCCTGCCTTTCATTCTCTACATCAGGCTACAGATTTTCCGTTCTAAGGACATGAAACTGCAGAAAAATTGAATATCGGTTTGTGAAAAACAGGGAATGCTTCACAAAGGAGCGAGATGGAATGGATGGAAGCCATAGATACTAAAAAACTTTTTTTAGTTTATGTCTTTTTGTGTGAATGTTTGTGCTCGTCAAGATGAGGAGTGATAGTGCGGGGCAAACGGAACATTTCAGCCACTTGGTGGCAGCATCAAGCACTCCCAGGTCAGTTACAATGTGGTTGGATGTGTTAGATCCGTGTATCTTGATGTTGTGTCCTTCAATAATTAGACAACAAGACTGCAGGGAACAATTCAACAGGTGTTTACTGAATGAGGGTTACACTAGAACTATCTATACAGATCACTACTCAGGGTTTATATACAGGTGTGGTCACTGCTGGTACTACAGTATACAGGAGCTGTAAAAAGTAGTTCTCCCCTTAAAGGTACATACATTACAATTCCTCCCCTTTTAGATTAACAGTACCATAACACTCATTTAACAATTAAATATCAAACTAATTACAATTAACACTTTTAACATGCAACATTAACTGAAAATAGTCTATTTATAAATTCAGTCTTTGGGGAGGCTTCCCGATTCTTTCTGGATAACGCCTTTCCCGAGTGTCTCGCTCTTGGTGCGGAGGCGATTCTAACACCCTGTCGTCAGTTGATTCATCAGCTTCCAATGCTATTGTTTCTGAGGTAGATGCGACCTGTACGTCGGGTTCCTCACCAGGTACGTATGGCCGAGACATGGGGTTGACTCATTCCTGTGACTCTAGGATCTGGTCAGCATGGCGTCTCACAATGTTCTCCCCAACATCCACTGTGTACATTAGTGGCCCCTGCCGTGTGCATATCATTCCTGGTTGCCATTTCTCTGTTCGGTAGTTGCGGGTCAAGACTGGTTGCCCTACATTGAAGCTCCTTGTCGGCTTCTCATTGATGTGTTGGAATTGCTTACTCTCAACATCTCTTCGTACATTTGGTCTGAGCAAATCCAGATGAGATCTCAAACTTCGGTTAAAGAACATCATGGCCGGGGCCATGTGTCGCATTCCGGTAGGCGAACAGGAAATTGTCCACCTTGTGCTGCAGCGGAATGTTGTCATTGTACATAGCCTTTATTGCCTTCTTAAAGGTTTGTACGAACCTCTCAGCCAATCCATTTGTGGCTGGATGATACGGGGCGGATGTGTGATGCCTTACCCCATTCCTTTTCATAAATCTTCGAAACTCATCGGACACAAACTGTGGTCCGTTATCAGAGCAAATCTGCTCTGGCAAGCCGTTCCTGGCAAAAATGGTCCGTAGGACTGCAATAGTTTTCTCCGTGGTAGTGGAGGACATTTTGATGACCTGAGGCCATTTCGAGTGCGCATCCACGGCTATTAAAAACATTGAGTCCATGAATGGACCAGTAAAATCAATATGCACCCATTGCCATGGAGATGAGGGCCACTCCCATGGGTGTAGAGGGGCATGTGGTGGTGCATTTTGGACCTTCTGGCATCCTGAGCAGCTCTTTGTCAGGTCCTCGATTTGCTGATCGATCCCCGGCCACCACAATCTGGGCGTAGTTACGTTCGGCTAAGGTTAGTGACCGAGACGCAAAGGCTACTGGCCTCTACGAGCCGTCCGGGAATTTGTGCGACAGCACCGCTCCAATGCCATAGGGTGATGCATCACATGCCAACCGAATTGGTAGTGCTGGGTTGAAATGAGCCAACACCTCTTTTGATGTGATCAATGCTTTGCTCTTCTGGAAAGCTCGTTTACATTCGTCACTCCACTCCCATGGTACCCCCGTTTGCAGTAGGGTGTTCAGTGGGTGTAGTACGGTAGACAAATTCGGCAAGTACCTATGGTAGTAGTTCACCAGCCCGAGGAACGACCTCAGTTGTGACACATTTTCCGGTGCTGGAGCCTTGACTACTGCCTCAATCTTTTCAGGGGACTTATGTAACCCTTCTTTATCAATAACGTGGCCACAATATGAGATCTGCTTCTGGAAAAACTCGCATTTGAGGCGATTAGCTCGGAGCCCATATTCCTTCAATCTAGTGACAACAGCGAAGGTCATAGACTTAGGTAGCAGTGGGGAAATTAAAAACCAGAGCGTGTCAGGAAGGGGCAGGAGGTATGGAGTAAAAGGTAAAGTAATAAAAAGGGCAAAAGCAGGAACTAAGTGTCACAAAACATATTTGAAAGTTCTCTATCTGAATGCACGTAGCATTCATAACAAAATAGATGAGTTAATGGCACAAATAACTACATATGGGTATGATCTTGTGGCCATTACAGAAACATGGCTGCAGGGTGACAATGCCTGGGAATTAAACATACCAGGTTATTTAACGATCAGGAAGGACAGGCAGGAAGGAAGGGGAGGTGGGGTGGCTATGTTAATAAAGGAAGGAATCACTGTAATACAGAGATATGATATTGGGTCAAAATATCAGGATAATGAAACAGTTTGGGTGGAGGTAAGGAATAATAAGGGGAAAAAAACACTAGTGGGCGTAGTCTATAGGCCTCCGAACAGTGGCAACTCTGTTGGACGGAGTATCAATCAGGAAATAGTTGAGGCTTGTAATAAGGGAGCATCTATAATTATGGGGGATTTTAACTATTATATTAATTGGACAAATCAAATTGGGCAGGGCTGCCTTGAGGATGAGTTCATTGAGTGTATTAGGGATGGGTTTCTTGAGCAGTATGTAACTGAACCGACCAGGGGGCAAGCAACCTTAGATCTGGTCCTGTGTAACGAGACAGGATTAATTAAAAATGTCCTAGTAAAGGATCCCCTTGGAATGAGTGACCATAACATGGTTGAATTCCATATTCAATTAGAGGGTGAGAAGGTTGGATCTCAAACAAGCGTGCTAAGCTTGAATAAAGGAGGCTATGAAGGTATGAGAGCGGAATTGACAAGAGTGGATTGGGAAAATAGATTAAAGGGTAAGACGATACATGATCAGTGGTGTACATTTAAGGAGTTATTTTACAACTTCCATAAAAAAAATATTCCACTGAGAAGAAAAGGGTGTAAAAGAAAAGACAGCCATCCGTGGCTAAGTAAAGAAATTAAGGATAGTATTCGACTAAAAACAAGGGCATATAAGGTAGCCAAATCTAGTGGGAGGATAGAGGATTGGGAAAACTTTAAAAGACAGCAAAAAATAACAAAAAGATTGATTAAGAAAGGGAAGATAGATTATGAAAGTAAATTAGCAAAAAATATAAAAACAGATAGTAAGAGTTTTTATAGTTATATAAAAAGAAAAAGGGTGGCTGAAGTAAATGTTGGTCCCTTAGAGGATGAGACCGGGAAATTAATGGTGGGAAATATGGAGATGGCAAAAACACTGAATGAATATTTTGTATCAGTCTTTACAGTAGAAGACACTAAGAATATCCCAACACTGGACAAACAGGGGGCTATGGGGGGGGAGGAGCTAAACACGATCAAAATCACTAAGGAAGTGGTACTCGGTAAAATAATGGGACTCAAGGCGGATAAATCACCTGGACCTGGTGGCTTACATCCTAGGGTCTTGTGGGAAGTGGCGGTAGGGATTGTGGATGCATTGGTAATAATTTTCCAAAACTCCCTGGACTCAGCAAAGGTCCCGGCAGACTGGAAAATTGCTAATGTAACGCCCTTATTTAAAAAGGGCAGTAGACAGAAGGCTGGAAACTATAGAACGGTTAGCCTAATATCTGTTGTAGATAAAATATTGGAGTCCATTATTAAGGAGACCGTAACAGGACATTTGGATAATCATAATTTAATAGGACAAAGTCAGCATGGTTTTATGAAGGGGAAGTCATGTTTGACAAATTTGTTGGAGTTCTTTGAGGAAGTAACATATAGGGTGGATAAAGGGGAACCAGTGGATGTAGTGTATTTAGACTTCCAAAAGGCATTTGATAAGGTGCCACACAAAAGATTATTGCTTAAGATAAAAAATCACGGGATTGGGGGTAATATTCTGGCATGGATAGAGGATTGGCTATCTAACAGAAGGCAGAGAGTTGGGATAAATGGTTCATTCTCGGACTGGCAATCAGTAACTAGTGGTGTTCCACAGGGGTCAGTGCTGGGTCCCCAACACTTTACAATCTATATTAACGATTTGGAGGAGGGGACCGAGTGTAACATATCAAAGTTTGCAGATGATACTAAGATGGGAGGGAAAGTAGTGAGTGAGGAGGACATAAAAAACCTGCAAGGGGACATAGACAGGCTAAGTAAGTGGGCAGAGATTTGGCAGATGGAATACAATACTGGAAAGTGTGAGGTTATGCACTTTGGCAGGAAAAATCGTAGAGCAAATTATTATCTTAATGGCAAGAAACTGGAAAGTACTGAAGTACAAAGGGATCTGGGGGTCCTGGTACACGAAACTCAAAAGGTTAGTATGCAGGTGCAGCAAGTGATTAAGAAGGCCAATGGAATGTTGGCTTTCATTGCTAGGGGGATAGAATATAAAAATAGGGAGGTATTGCTTCAGTTGTACAAGGTATTGGTGAGACCGCACCTTGAATACTGCATACAGTTTTGGTGTCCATACTTAAGAAAAGACACACTTGCTCTCGAGTCAGTACAAAGAAGGTTCACTCGGTTAATCCCGGGGATGAGGGGATGGACATATGAGGAGAGGTTGAGTAGATTGGGACTCTACTCATTGGAGTTCAGATGAATGAGAGGCGATCTTATTGAAACATATAAGATTGTGAAGGGGTTGGATCGGGTGGATGCGGGGAGGATGTTCCCGATGATGGGTGAAACTAGAACTAGGGGGCATAGTCTTAGAATAAGGGGCTGCCCTTTCAAAACTGAGATGAGGAGGAACTACTTCAGTCAGAGGGTGGTAGGTCCATGGAACAAGCTGCCCCAAAAAGCTGTAGAAGCTACATCATTACATAAATTTAAAACAGAAATAGACAGTTTCCTAGAAGTAAAGGGAATAAAGGGTTATGGGGAGCGGGCAGGAATTTGGACATGAGTCTAGGTTCGGATCGGTCATGGCCCTGTGGGTAGCGGAGCGGGCCCAGGGGCCGTGTAGCTTGATCCTGCTCCTATTTTGTGTGTCTAATTCTGTTAGATTCAGGAGATGGTTCTGTGATAGTAGATTGGCGGTTAGGATCAGATCAGCCATGATCTTATTGAATGGCGGAGCAGGCTCGAGGGGCCGATTGGCCTACTCCTGCTCCTATTTCTTATGTTCTTATGTTCTTATGCTCCAGGTTGGTGAGGTGATCACTGTCATTTTCGCCCATGATCAGGATGTCGTCCAAATAACACTGGGTCCCTGGAATACCTTGCAGGACTTGTTCCATTGCCCTTTGCTAAATAGCCGGAGCTGATGCTACCCTGAACACCAGCCGGTTGTATTGGTAGAGACCTTTATGAGTGTTGATCATGAGGTACAGTTTCGAGGCTTCTTCTACCTCCATTTGCAGGTACACCTGGGCCAGATCAATCTTAGTGAAGCATTTCCCTCCAGATAGCGAGGCGAAAATATCTTCAATCCGCGGAAGCGGATATTGTACAGTGTGAAGGACTGGGTTCACTGTCACCTTAAAGTCCCCACAGATGCGAACCTTCTTTGGTTCCCCAGGCGTATTACTCAATGACCTTTTCATTACAGGAACGATGGGTGTAGCCCACTCGCTCCAGTCCACTTTGGACAGTACTCCTGAACGTTCCAAACCTTCCAGCTCTGCTTCGACGGCTGGGCGGATCGCATAAGGCACCGGTCTGGCCTTAAAAAACTTTGGGCTTTGATTTTCCTCTATTTTGATTGTCACTGTTATGCCTTTTAGTGTTCCGAGTCCCTGCTGGAACACTTCTTGTGCGTCAGTTAGCATTTTTGACAGTCGTCCAGGTGTGACGTCGTCATCCTTTTTGGCATCTACAGTCAGTGCTTGTATGGAATGCCAATCTAGCTGTATCTTCCGGATCTATTCACGTCCTAGTAGTGGTGGTCCTCCATCTGGCAATACATATAGGTCCATTTTTGGTGTTTCCTTGCCGTTATATTTAACGTTCACCCTTATTTTTCCTTTGGGGTAGACTTTTTGCCCCGTGTACGTCTTCAAGACAATCTTTGTATCTCTCAAGGGTATATGTGAGAATAGCCGCTTGTAGTCCCTTCGGTTTATGACTGTTAGGGCTGATCCTGTGTCCAATTCCATTTTCACTTGGACTCCTGCTATCTTGAGCGTGACCCTGATAGTTTGGTGATCCTCCGTTTTGATCACATTATGTAGTTTCAGACAACCCAGCTCCTTGCTTCCGGAGTCTGTATCACTTTTCTGTTCGTCTGAACTACTCTCCGTCACCTTATGTACCTTCTTGTACTTCTCCTGTGGAGATTTCTTGCTGCTGGTTTTCTTTCCCGACCTGCAGACTCTTGCTATGTGTCCTACTTTTCCACACTGTCTGCACACTTTGTCCTTGAATCAGCAATCATTGTGGTCGTGTGTTGTGCTGCCGCAGCGATAGCACTTCACTGTTCTGTATGACATTTCATTTGTGCCATATTCTTGCGGTCTCCGTTGTATCTCTGCAGCGCCCCGTGCGGCTGCTTCGTGTGATACTGCAATGCTGAAAGCCTTGTCCAGCGTAAGATCCTTTTCTGATAGAAGCCATTTCTGGGTTCCTTCACTTTGAAGCCCACACACAAACTTGTCCCTTAAGGTATCTGCTAGTCCTGTTCCAAACTGGCAGTGTTTCGATAGCTTGCGCAGTTCCGTTAAATACTCAGCATTACTTTCATCTTTATGCTGGTTCCTTTTGTGAAACTTAAATCTTTCTGCTATCAGCAGCAGTGTGGGGTTTAAGTGGTTCTGTAGGATTGACACTATGTTTTCAAAATCCTTTCCTACTGGCTTCTCTGGGGTTACTAGGTTTCGTAGTAAGCCATACGTTTTTGCACCCATTGAATTCAACAATACCAGCGCTTTCTTGTCATCTGGCACTTCATTCGCCTTGCAGTATACTTCTATGCGTTCGACATATGTCGTCCAATCTTCGACTTCATTGTCGAACGCTGTGATACTGCCACTCTTAGGCATTTTTGGGTGTGGTTAGACTGGCTTAAAATGGCGTCTCCCGCGCTTTCCTTTCTTCCCCGCTGCGGCTTAAAATGGCATCTCCCGCGCTTTCCTTTCTTCCCCGCTGCAGCTTAAAATGGCGTCTCCCGCGCTGCTGCCAACGCCGCTCTCGGCGGTCCTCGTGGCAAATGGCGACCCCCTGTGGCTTTCGTGCGCTGCTCCTGCACTGCTGCCAATGCCGCTCTCTGCGGTCCTCATGGCAATGGTAGCGCCTCGTGTTTTCCTGCGCACCTCTCTCCCCCGTTGACGCTGCTCGCCCCTTGAACACCGGCTGCGCTCTGCTCTCTCTCGCCTCTCTCCCCCGTTGACGCCGCTCAGTCCTGAACACCGGCTGCGCCCTGTGCGCTCTACCCTCTCTCTCTCCCCCGTCGACGCTGCTCGGCCTTTTTCTGTGCCTCTCGGTCGGCTCTAGCCGCCGCTGTCCGGGAAGGGTCTGCGCAGTACCTGTTGCCAGCCCATTTCGCTGGACCACCGTGACTGGAAAGCCAAGCCTGGCTCTCGACAGCCTCCCCTGCGATGCTCAAATCTCCGCTGGATGACTGGGGGGTTGCCCATGGTCGGCGCCCGTGCTTCTGGACTCGGCCTTCTTCCACTGTTCTCCAGGAGCGAATCCCTGGGAGGTGATGCAGAGTTGCAGGTAGGTTCGAATCTGCTCATCGCCAATGTTAGATCCGTGTATCTTGATGTTGTGTCCTTCAATAATTAGACAACAAGACTGCAGGGAACGATTCAACTGGTGTTTACTGAATGAGGGTTACTCTAGAACTAACTATACAGATCACTACTCAGGCTTTATATACAGGTGTGGTCACTGCCGGTACTACAGTATACAGGAGCTGTAAAAAGTAGTTCTCCCCTTAAAGGTACATACATTACAGGATGAATGGTAAAAAACTCCCTCTACTCTGCCCCAGCAATATGCCTCAGTCCCAATCTCAGTAGAGCGGCCCCTACTGCACCAGGGTGACACTTCTTCCCCACGCCAGTCATCTAGTGGCTTCTCTAAGTGAAATTGCAATTAAGTACCAATTACTGCCAAATTAGGAACAGTTTTGTGCTGGGAGCTCAGGCCGATTAAGGACTGGATTAAGGCTGTCCTAACATGCACTGCATACTCTCTCCCCATAGGAGCAGACCCCCACTTACTTAAATTCAGGTACCTCAGGCACAGGTTGCAGGTCCAAAGCTTACAGGTTCCCAAGTGTGCACAGGGGTATTGCCAGAGGTTAATCAGTAAGGCCATGCAGTCTGTCAGCACTTAGCACTGGTAAAACTCCTCACTGCTTGTCCAACCAGGTCACACGATCTGGTTACAGCACTAGCTACCAACTGAACCAGTGTTAGCTGTGGCTCAGTGGGTAGCACTCTTGCCTCTGAGTCAGAAGTTTGTGGATTCAGAGTCCAACTCCAGAGACTTGAGCACAAAAATCTAGGCTGACATTCCAGTGTAGTGCTGAGGGAGTGCTGCACTGTCGGAGGTGCTGTTTTTCGGTTGAGACATTAAACCGAGGCCCCATCTGCTCTCTCAGGTGGATGTAAAAGATCGCATGGCGCTATTTCGAAGAAGAGCAGGGAAGTTATCCCCGGTGTCCTGGCCAATATTTATCCCTCAACCAACATCACTAAAACAGGTTATCTGGTCATTCTCACATTGCTGTTTGCGGGACCTTGCTGTGCACAAATTGCCTGCTGCATTTCCTACATTACAACAGTGATTGCATTTCAAAAAGTACTTCATTAGCTATAAAGTGCTTTGGGACGTCTGATGGTCGTGTAAAGGCACTATATAAATGCAAGTCCTTCTTCTTTCACTGCTTGTCCAGCCAGGCCACACTAGCATGCAAGCCTATTTGGAGCAAAGTGGGAAGCATTTCAACTCCCAGTGACAGGCCTACCCTTCCAGACTGACCAGTAAATCATCCACAGTGCCCTAGGGTACGGAGGATCTGATTGGCCCAGGTTTTGGATTATTGAATCTGCCATACCTGAAAATAAACCACCTCGGGAGGTGGCATACCATTTACAGAACTTACCTCGACAGAGTTGAATAATGTACATTATAATGTGAGAACAATATTCTGGAGATTCGATTTAATTGCTTAGAGGGACTGGTAAACTTCTTCTCGCCCTGAGTGCCTCCAAAATAGTTCAGTCAAACTCTACAATATCTAGCTCCACTTATGCCTCCATTAGGTGTCAGCTGTGGCTTAGTAGTAGCAATCTCACCTCTGAGTCAGAAGGTTGTGAGTTCAAGTCCTCTGGAGACGAGCACAAAATCTAGGCTGACACTTTAGTGCAGTACTGAGGGAATGCTGCACTGTCGGAGGTGCCGTCTTTTGAATGAGACATTAAACCAAGACTTCTGCCATCTGCCTTTTCAGGTGGACGTAAAATATCCCAGGGCACTATTTCGAAGAAGAGCAGGGGAGTACTCCCCTGTATGCTGGCCAATATTTGTCTCTCAACCAACATCACTAAAACAGATTATCTGGTCATTATCTCATTGCTGTTTGTGGGACCTTGCTGTGCCACGTTTCTTACATTACAACAGTGACTATACTTCACAAGTGCTTAGTTGGCTGTAAAGCTCTTTGGGATGTCCTGAGGTTGTGAAAGCCGTTGTATAAATGCAAGACTTTCTTTTATTATTCAAGTCTGGCCATTTGCTTTCTACAGGTGATATTTCCATAGTTTCTGCAGAACAGAAACCATGGAGTTCCTTCCATGATTGGCCTTAAATGGATTGTACGTTGTCAGCTCTTTGTTGTCACGGCCTATTTCTTACATCTGGTGAGGATATAAATGTCACTAGTGAGTTATCTCCCCTTCGGTCTCAAGGCACTCACAAGCACAATCAATTTAACACATTCCTCTTCCAAATTAACCGTATTCTATTGGGCTACACAGGACTCCAACAGCTGCACAATAGAATCTGGCCTGTTATACATAAAGGAAGAAAGCTCTATGCCATTCATGAACAGAAGAAATTTTACAGACAAGAAGAGGTCAATAAGCCCAACAAGGCTGTCATTTTTTGATAAATCCCAACCGTACCATATCACATCGAGGTGATTCCGTGCTCCCATTGGGGAACCGCACTCCCAGGGATCGCAGGTTGAAGATACGGCTACAGCACGAGCTCCGACTCAGTCACTGTGAACACAGCTCCGTGTTAGGAGCATGGGGGGTGCAGAATAACTGCTCATCTTCCTCAGTCCCTTTTTGCTCCAGAAATGCATCTAACACTGTTGGTAACGTCCACTTCAACGGCCATCCCTGGTAACTTATTTCAGAGGTTTGTTGCACTTCGCATAGAAAAATGTACCCCATGACTTTTCTTCTTACAACAAACTGCGTAATTTTTATTTGTGTCCCTTGGGGTTTGAACCCTTCACCATGTGGCCTTCTCAGTCTCCTTTTCCACCTTGAAAGCTTTAATGAGATACCAGAACATGCTTATTTAAAACACCGAAGAGTAGGATAGGTTCAGACAATTCACTAGAAAGCCACCAGTACGGTGGGGTTGGTTGGTCTACATCTAATATCTTGGTTCACATCCATTTTACCACAAAAATCTCCACAGGCTATATGGGTTCACTGAGAAACAAGTTTAGATAGACTCAAACCTAGTTCCCAGTGTGGACCTCCTGTGAGTTGTGCGTAAAGGCAAGTTGTTAGTGAAAAGTACATTTGGAGATAAATTACTGGAAGTTTTATGGTAGGTCATTCCTTCACAATAAGATTCTACCCTTCCCTCAAGTTACAGAACCACTTCAGAAGCAACACTGTGATACCCTATGCTCCATGTGCTGGCCAATCTGTCCCTTTTTATATAGTTGGGTGGATCCCACGGCACCTGAGCAACAGGCTAACAACTGCGTATGTTGAAGCTTGTACACGTGTGTGGTTGTTTAAAAGTCATGGTTTGTACCTTCATTTATAACTGCCGGATGGAGAAAAGTATACATAGTCCTGGGAAACTGCATTGCCAACCTTGGTACAGAAAAAGTTAGGGCCTTTCCCTTCAGGAACAATATTGCTATTAGTCGCTAAGGGTCTTGCTGTCTCCCAGGATAGCTGAAAATAAACCACCTCTGTAAGTGGGTCTTGGTGCCTCTGGAAGGCAGCAACATGACTTCATTTACTTTGCGGTGTTGCTGCAGAGATTGGGGAGGGGGAGAGAAGAGGAGGGGGAGGGAATTCTCCTCCTTGGAGTAGAGATGCCGCCACAGTACCAGGAGATCCAGTGATGGGCAGAAGTGCCCACAAAGGTCTGAAACGAAGACCAGCTGAAGGTAATTTCAGCAGGTAACTCGTTGGAGACAGAATGCCAGGAGAAGAACTCACTAAAAGCCCTCTCCCTCCAGGAGGACAATTTGCCACCGGTTCCTGAGGCGCCATTGGCACCTTCCCCCTGGTGGCCGTGGGAAGCACCGTTAACACATGCAGAAAGATGTAACATTTTCTGGGACCCAGACCCCGCGTCACCTGCCAGCATTTGCATGTGACGTGCAGCAAAAGAGTGGACAGTGGTTTTCCTGGATAGGGAATGGGACGGAAATCTCATTTGCGGGAGTAAGATGGTGCTAGGCCTCACCTCCCCATTTTCCGACCATTTCAGTCTCATTCCTGTCCAATTTCGGGCAGGATCTTGGGGGAAAATCCTCCTCCAGGTGTCCTGTTGGTGGCAGGAGAGGGGCCTTTTTTTTAGTCAGTCCTGTCAATGGACCATACTTGTTTTATTATTTTACTGAGCAGCATCATCACAGGAGAGGGGTGGAAAAGGACATAAATGGCAGGGGGCAAAATTCCCTCAGCGAATGGCTTGACTGAAAAAGCCCCATTTTGTACTCAAGGCAGCAGTCCACCATAATTGTTGGGGGGGATCTCATCTCTTCCATAGCGAGTTAGTAGAAGGGCTGACTGGCATCTAACAGTGGGGACACACTGTACAGCTGCAGTTAACAGAGCAGCCTGCTGATTGCTAAAAAGCTTGGCTCCAGATTTTAGATCAATGATCTGTGGAGAGGCTCAGAAATCCTTCCTCACACTTCCATTACTCAACTCTGCCCTGCTGCCTTCACCAAACAACAAAGGACCAATAAGTCTAGTGGACTATTTCTTCCCTAACTATTTGTTACTTGATGCCAGAAAGTGTGAATGTCTTGTTTCTTCTACTCAAAGATTAGACTTTGATTCTAGATCAGATTCGTTCACTGATTTAAATTGCAGATGGCTGTATTGAGTTTGCCTTGTCAGTACATTGTGGTTTTACTTGGAGCTGGTGTACTTGGTCATGGCCTTTGTCCCTTCCGACACGGCGCACTTGGCCACCACACCAGGCAGCAACAGCCGCACGGCGGCCTGGATCTCACGGGAGCTGATGGTCGAGCGCTCGTTGTAATGGGCCAGATGGGAAGCATCATCTGAAATGCACTCAAGAAAACATTGTTCACAAAGGAGCTTATGTTGGTTGTGGCCTAGAAGAAGGAAATGCTGGTGTCAGGGGGTCAACTTGCTTCATCACTTTGTAGATGTAGAAACTCCCCGACCTCAACCTTTTCCGCTTCTTGTCACCCCTTGCTGTCACTTTACTCACGGTATTCATGCCGCCTGTCTTGGGCGCTGCATTCTTCCCTGTTGTGTCCATGTATAATAAGACACAGACTGCAGGAGAACGGTACAACAGGTGTTTACTCAACGTGGCTCACACTGGAACTGATCTGTACAGATTACTACTCAGTACTATATACAGGTGTGGCCACTGCCGGTACTGCAGTATACATGAGCTGTAAAAGATAGTTCCCCCCTTAAAGGTATATACATTATAATTGCTCCCCTTTTAGATTAACAGTACCATAACACTCATTTAACAATTAAATATCAAACTAATTACAATTAACACTTTTAACATGCAACATTAGCTGAAAATAGTCTATTTATATATTCAGTCTTTGGGGAGGCTTCCTGATCCTTTCTGGATAGCGCCTTTGTAGTGTATGTACTTTGCAGAAGGAACTATATTCTGCAGCCCCTGTATACTGCAGTACCAGTAGTGACCACCCCTGTATATAAGCCTGTGTAGTAACTTTGCATAGTTAGTTCCAGTTTGTCTCCACTCAGTAAAGACCTGTTATAACCAACTCCTGCAGTCCATGTCTCAATTACACACGGACATAATACTGGCGACGAGCAGATCCGAACTTACCTACAGTCTGCACCACCTCATGGGGATCCATCCCTGAAGCGAAGTTGTAAGAGGTCGAGGCCAGAAGGAAGAAAGAAAAAGAAAAAAAAACAAACAGAAGAAACGGGCGTCAACCATGGGCAACCGCCTCTGATTCATCGGAGTTGAAGGTTTGCAGGAGAGGCTGTCAAGAGCGGGGCTTGGTTATCCTGTTGATGGTGTTCCAGCGAATCGGGCTGGTGGCAGGTAGTACACTGATCCTTCCTGGGCTGCGGCGGGCTAGAGCTTGATCGGGTGGCTTTTCAACGGGGCCGAGCAGCGTTGTCGGGAAGAGGAGAGAGAGAGAGAGAGGGTGGAGCACACAGGGCACGGCCGGTGCTACGAAGCCGGGCAGCGTACAGACCCGAGAAGAGGGAGGAAAGTGTCCCGTAGGGTTGCTCCGACGATGGGGAAATAAAAGAAATTAGAAGCGCAGAAAGCCGCGAGGAGCGGCAGTTTGCCACGGGAACCGCGGAGAGCGGCGTTAGCAGCAGCACGGGGGGAAGTGCGCGAAGACCATAGGGCGTCGCCATCAAGGCATGAAACGCCAGCAACAGCGCTAGCAGCAGCGGAGAAGACGGAAAGCGCAGGAGGCACCATTTTGTTAAATCGGGGAAGAAGGCAAAGCACGGGAGGCGCCATCTTAGATTTCCAAGATGCCGAAGACTGGCAATATCATTGCCTTCGATAATGCAATAGAAGACTGGACCACGTATGTGGAAAGAGTCGAATTATATTGCGAGGCAAACGAATTAGCCGATGAGAAAAAGGCATCGGTACTACTAAACTTAATGGGCGCAAGAACGTACGGCCTATTGCGGAACCTGATTACTCCAGCCAAACCGATGGCGAAGAGTTTTAACAAAATTGTTGATATCCTACAGGAACACCTAAATTCTACACCGCTGCTGATAGCAGAAAGATTTAAATTCCACAGGAGAAATCAGCATAAAGACGAGAGCAATGCTGATTATCCTACGAAACTACGCAGGCTATCAAAACACTGCCAGTTCGGAGCAGGACTGACAGATACTCTACGGGACAAATTTGTCTGTGGACTCCTGAGTGAAGGAACACAGAAAAGGTTACTCTCAGAGAAAGTGCTGACGCTAGATAAGGCTTTCAGCGTGGCAGTATCGTACGAAGCAGCAGCAAGGGGAGCTTCGGAAATACAGCAAAAGCCACAGGAATACGGCACCCATGAAATGACACGGGGATTTGAAAAATGTTATCGCTGCGGCAGAGCAACCCATGACCAGAAGGACTGCTGGTCCAAGGACAAAATATGCAGGCAATGTGGAAAGATGGGACACATTGCACGAGTTTGCAGGTCTGGGAAGAAGACTAATGGCAACAAAAAGGCTACTAAGGAACAGTACAGGAAAGTACAAAAGATGACGGACAGTAGTTCCGAAGACCAGATGAGCGATAGTGAATCCGGGAACAAGAGACTAAGCTGTCTCAAACTTCACAACGTAATCGCAAAAGAGGATCACCGAACCATTTTGGTCACCCTCACGATAGTAGGGTCCTAAGTCAAAATGGAATTGGATACAGGATCAGCCCTGACCGTCATGAATCAACGAGACTACGAGCGGCTATTCTCACACATACCCTTGAGAGAGACATCCATTGTCTTGAAGGGGCACAAAGTATACCCCAGAGGGAAAATAAGGGTGCCTGTCAAATACAACGGCAAGGAAATACAGAAATTGTATCTGTACATACTGCAAGATGGTGGACCACCGTTATTGGGATGTGAATGGATCAGAAAGATAAGTTTAGACTGGCACTCCATTCAGGCACTGACTGTGGCTGGTAAAAAGGATGATGACGTCACACCTGGACGATTGCAAAAATCTTAGCTAACGCCAAAGAGGTATTTCAACAAGAACTGGGAACTCTTAAAGGCGTAATCGCCTCGATAAAAATAGAAGTGAATGCAATTCCCAAGTTTTTCAAAGCAAGACCGGTACCATATGCAATTCGCCCAGCCGTCAAGGCAGAGCTGGAGAATCTGGAGAATGCAGGCATGTTATCTAAGGTAGACTGGAGCGAGTGGGCGACACTCATCGTTCCTGTCATGAAGAAAACGTTAAACAATAAGTCTGAGGAGCCAAGGAAGGTTCGCATCTGTGGGGACTTCAAGGTGACGGTGAACCCAGTCCTTCACACAGTACAATATCCTCTCCCGAGGATAGAAGATATTTTCGCCTCACCATCTGGAGGGAAGCGTTTTACAAAAATTGACCTAGCACAAGCATATTTGCAGATGGAGGTTGAAGAATCCTCTAGGAAGTATCTCACGATAAACACTCACAAAGGTCTTTACCAGTATAATCGACTGGTATTCGGAGTAGCATCAGCTCCGGCGATATGGCAAAGAGCGATGGAACAAGTCCTGCAAGGGATTCCAGGGACCCAGTGTTACTTAGACGACATCCTAGTGACAGGTGAAGATGACAGTGAACACCTTGCCAACCTAGAGCAGGTGCTCACTAGACTAAGAGAACATGGGCTACGAGCCAATCGCCCCAAGTGCGAGTTTTTTAAGAAACAGATATCGTATTGTGGCCATGTGATTGATGAAGAGGGGTTGCATAAGTCCCTTGACAAAATTGAAGCGGTAGTTAAGGCTCCAGCACCTGAAAATGTGTCGCAACTGAGGTCATTCCTCGGATTGGTGAATTACTACCATAAGTTTTTGCCGAATTTGTCCACAATTCTGCACCCACTGAACGCCCTACTACAAACTGGAGTAGCATGGAAATGGAGCGATGAATGTAAGCGGGCCTTTCAGAAGAGTAAAGACCTAATCACTTCAAGAGAAGTATTGGCTCACTACAACCCATCACTACCGATAAGATTGGCGTGTGATGCGTCTCCCTACGGCATTGGAGCGGTACTGTCACATAAATTCCTTGATGGTTCAGAGAGGCCGATAGCTTTTGCGTCACGCTCGTTAACTTCAGCCGAGCATAACTACGCCCAATTTGACAGAGAGGCCCTCAGCCTGGTGTGGGGTGTGAAGAAGTTCAATCACTACCTGCACGGTCAGAAATTTACTCTACTAACTGATCATCAGCCTCTTATCTCCATTTTCAACCCTCAGAAGGGCGTCCCAATAATGACAGCACAACGGCTACAGAGGTGGTCCCTTGTCCTAGGGGCACACCAATATGACATCGAGTAGAAAGGAACTAAACAGCATGGGAATGCTGATGGATTGTCGCGCCTACCGTTGCCGACAGTGGAAGAAGCACCTGCAGTGGATCCAGTTGAGATATTCCACTCGACTATAGTCGAATGTCTACCTGTGACGAATGCAAACATAGAAAATGAAACACGAAATGACCCGACACTCTCCTGGGTCTATGAGTTAACGGTGAAGGGATGGCCAGCACATGGCGAACCACTGTTGCCAGCATTCTCGCCGAGAAGAGAACAGCTGTCAGTGTGCAGAGGAACCTTGATGTGTGGATCCAGATTAGTAATTCCACCCAAATTGAAGGATAGAGTGCTCAATGAGCTTCATGAGGGTCATCTGGAAGGGGTAAAAATGAAGAACTTAGCCAGAGCATTTGTGTGGTGGCCGGGAATCGATAGAGAAATCGAAGAGATGACCAAGAGCTGTACAGGATGCCAGAAGGTCCAAAACTCCCCTCCACAAGCCCCTCCACATCCATGGGAGTGGCCCTCATCTCCATGGCAAAGGGTGCACATTGATTTTGCTGGTCCATTTATGGACTCGATGTTTTTAATTGCGGTGGATGCACATTCAAAAGTGGCCAGAGGTAATAAAAATGTCCTCAACCACCACAGAAAAAACTATCACAGTCTTACGAACCATATTCACCAGAAATGGGCTGCCTGAACAGATTTGCTCCGACAATGGACCACAGTTTGTGTCTGAAGAGCTCCGGAGGTTCTTAAAGAACAATGGTGTTAAGCATTACACATCCGCCCCATATCATCCAGCCACCAATGGATTGGCTGAGGGGTTCGTTCAAACATTCAAGAAGGCTATCAAGGCAATGTGTAATGAAGACATACCCCTGCAACACAAGGTGGATAACTTCTTGTTTGCCTACCGGAATGCGACACATGCGGTTACCAACCAAACTCCAGCCATGATGTTCTTCAATCGAAGACTACGATGCCGCTTGGATTTGGTTAAGCCAAACATCAGAAAAGATGTGGAGAACAGGCAGTTTCAGAATATGAATGAAAGGCCAACCAGGAGTTTTAAGATAGGTCAACCAGTTTTGGCCCGGGACTACCGCACAGAGAAATGGCAGCCAGGAACGATCTGTACACAGCAAGGACCTCTAATGTATACCGTGGACGTTGGAGAGATCATTGTAAGACTCCATGCTGACCAGATTTTAGAGTCACTGGAAAATGTCAATTCCACACCACGATCCGATACACCTGGTGATGAAACCGAAGTACCAATTGCATCTACCTCAGAATCGGGAATATTGGAAGCAGACGAACCCTACAACGACGTTGATTCCGAATCAACTCTGCCAGAAGTACCTGATACCCCAGAGGCGTTATCCAGACAGAATCAGGAAGCCTCCTCAAAGACTGAACTTATAATTGCTTAACTTCAGCTAATGTATATGACAACTGTAATTGTAAATATGTTATTTAATTATTAATCGAATGTTATGTACTGTTTAGCTAAAAGGGGAGGAATTGTACTGTATGTACTTTGCAGAAGGAACGATATTCTGCAGCCCCTGTATACTGCAGTACCAGTAGTGACCACCCCTGTATATAAGCCTGTGTAGTAACTTTGCATAGTTAGTTCCAGTTTGTCTCCACTCAGTAAAGACCTGTTATAACCAACTCCTGCAGTCCGTGTCTCAATTACACACGGACATAATAGCCTTTCCCGGGTGTCTTGCTCTTGGTGCGGAGGCGATTCTGGCCCCCTGTCGTCGGTTGGTTCATCAGCTTCCGATGCTACTGTTTCTGGGGTAGACGCGACCTGTACGTCGGGTTCATCACCAGGTACGTATGGGCGAGGCATGGGGTTGACTTGTTCCTGTGACTCAGGATCTGGTCGGCCTGGCGTCTCACGATGCTCTCCCCAACGTCCACTGTGTACATTAGTGGGACCTGCCGTGTGCATATCGTTCCTGGCTGCCATTTTTCTGTTCGGTAGTCGCGGGCCAAGACTGGTTGCCCTACATTGAAGCTCCTTGTTGGCTTCTCATGGATGTGCTGGAATTGCTTACTCTCAACATCTCTTCGTACGTTTGGTCTGAGCAAATCCAGGTGAGATCTTAACCTTCGGTTAAAGAACATCATGGCTGGGGCCTGGTTGGTGACTGCATGTGTCGCATTCCGGTAGGTGAACAGGAAATTGTCCACCTTGTGCTGCAGCGGAATGTTGTCATTGTACATAGCCTTTATTGCCTTCTTAAAGGTTTGTACGAACCTCTCAGCCAATCCATTTGTGGCTGGATGATACAGGGCGGATGTGTAATGCCTTACCCCATTCTTTTTCAAGAACCTCCGGAACTCTTCGGACACAAACTGTGGTCCGTTGTCAGAGCAAATCTGTTCTGGCAAGCCATTCCTGGCAAAAATGGTCCGTAGGACTGCAATAGGTTTCTCCGTGGTGGTGGAGGACATTTTGATGACCTGAGACCATTTCGAGTGCGCATCCACAGCTATTAAAAACATTGAGTCCATGAATGGACCAGCAAAATCAATATGCACCCGTTGCCATGGAGATGAGGGCCACTCCCATGGGTGTAGAGGGGCCTGTGGTGGTGCATTTTGGACTGTCTGGCATCCTGAGCAGCTCTTGGTCAGGTCCTCGATTTGTTTATCGATTCCCGGCCACCACACATAAGCCCTGGCTAGGCTTTTCATTTTTACCCCTCCCAGATGACCCTCATGAAGCTCATTGAGCAGTCTATTCCTTAACTTGGGTGGAATTACCACTCCGGATCCACACATCAAGGTCCCCCGGCACACTGACAGCTGTTCTCTCCTTGTCGAGAATGCTGGCAACAGTGAGTCGCCATGTGCTGGCCATCCCTTCACCTTCAAATCATATACCCGAGACAGTGTCGGGTCATTTCGGGTTTCCTTTTCGATACAAGCGTTAGTTATCGGTAGGTATTTAACTATAGTCGAATGGAATATTTCGACAGGATCCACTGCTGGTGCTTCCTCCGCAGTAGGCAGTGGCAGGCGTGATAGCCCATCAGCATTTCCATGCTGTTTCGTGCCCTTATATTCATTCTCATAGTGGTGCGCCCCGAGAAAAGTGACCATCTTTGTAGTCGTTGCGCAGTCATCACCGGAACGCCCTTTATTTCGGATTAAAAATGGAGACAAGAGGCTGGTGATCAGTCAGCAAGGTGAATTTCTGCCCGTGCAGATAGTGATTGAACTTTTTCACTCCCCACACTAGGCTGAGGGCCTCCCTGTCAATCTGGGCGTAGTTACGCTCGGCTGAGGTTAATGATCGTGACGCAAAGGCTATGGCCTCTCTGAGCCGTCCGAGAATTTGTGCGACAGCACCGCTCCAATGCCGTAGGGTGACGCATCACATGCCAACCGAATTGGTAATGCTGGGTTGTAATGGGCCAATACCTCTTTCGATGTGATTAGTGTTTTGCTCTTCTGGAAAGCACGTCTACATTCATCACTCCACTTCCATGGCACCCCAGTTTGCAGTAGGGTGTTCAGTGGGTGTAGTATTGTAGACAAATTTGGCAAGAACTTATGGTAGTAGTTTACCAGCCCAAGGAACGACCTCAGTTGTGATACATTTTCCGGTGCTGGAGCCTTGACTACTGCCTCAATCTTCTCTGGGGACTTATATAACCCCTCTTTATCGATAACGTGGCCCCAATACGAGATCTGTTTTCTAAAAAACTCGCATTTCGGGCGGTTAGCTCGGAGCCCATATTCCTGCAATCTAGTGAGCACCTGCTCCAGGTTGGCAAGGTGATCACTGTCATTTTCGCCCGTGACCAGGATGTCATCCAAATAACACTGGGTCCCTGGGATCCCTTGCAGGACTTGTTCCATTGCCCTCTGCCAAATAGCCGGAGCTGATGCTACCCCGAATACCAGCCGGTTGTATTGGTAGAGACCTTTATGGGTGATGATTGTGAGGTATTTTTTGATGCTTCTTCTACCTCCATTTGCAGATACGCCTGGGCCAGATCAATCTTAGTGAAGCGTTTCCCTCCAGATAGTGAGGCGAAAATATCTTCAATCCGCGGAAGTGGATATTGTACGGTGTGAAGGACCGGGTTCACTGTTACCTTAAAGTCCCCACAGATGCGAACCTTCCTTGGTTCCCCAGGCGTGCTGCTCAACGACCTTTTCATCACAGGGACGATGGGTGTAGCCCACTCACTCCAGTCTACCTTGGACAGTACACCTGAACGTTCCAGACTCTCCAGCTCTGCTTCGACGGCTGGACGGATTGCATAAGGTACCGGTCTGGCCTTAAAACATTTTGGGCTTGCGTTTTCTTCAATTTTAATCATTGCTGTCATGCCTTTTAGTGTTCCGAGTCCTTGCTGGAACACTTCTTTCGCGTCAGTTAGGATCTTTGACAGTCGCCCAGGTGTGACGTCGTCATCCTTTTTGTCAGCCACAGTCAGTGCCTGTATGGAATGCCAATCCAATTGTATTTTCCGGATCCATTCACGTCCCAGTAATGGTGGTGCTCCATCTTGCAATACATACAGGTCTAGTTTTGGTGTTTCCTTACCGTTATATATAACGCTCACCCTTATTTTTCCTTTGGGGTAGACTTTTTGCCCCGTGTACGTCTTCAAAATAATTTTTGTGTCTCTCAAGGGTATGTGTGAGAATAGCCGCTCGTAGTCCCGTCGGTTTATGACTGTTAGGGCTGATCCTGTGTCCAATTCCATCTTTACCTGGACTCCTGCTATCTTGAGAGTGACCCAAATGGTTCGGTGATCCTCCGATGTGATCACATTATGTAGTTTCAGACAACTCGGTTCCCTGCTTTCGGAGTCGTTATCACTCTTTTGTTCGTCTGAACTATTCTCCGTCATCTTATGTACCTTCTTGTACTTTTCTTTGGTAGGTTTCTTATTGCTGGTTTTCTTTCCCGACCTGCAGACTCGTGCTATGTGTCCTACTTTTCCACACTGTCTGCACACTTTGTCTTTGAACCAGCAATCATTCTGGTCGTGTGTTGTTCTGCCGCAGCGATAGCACTTCTCTGCTCTATATGACATTTCATTTGTGCCATATTCTTGCGGTCTCTGTTGTATCTCTGCAGCGCCCCGTGCTGCTGCTTCATATGATACTGCAATGCTGAAAGCCTTTTCCAGCGTACGGTCCTTTTCAGATAAAAGCCGTTTCTGGGTTCCTTCACTTTGAAGCCCACACACAAACGTGTCCCTTAATGTATCTGCCAGTCCCGCTCCAAACTGGCAGTGTTTCGATAGTTTGCGCAGTTCTGTTAAATAATCAGCATTGCTTTCATCCTTATGCTGGTTCCGTTTGTGAACTTGAATCTTTCTGCTATCAGCAGCGGTGTGGGGTTTAAATGTTCCTGTAGTACCATTACTATGTCTTCAAAACTCTTTTCCATTGGCTTCGTTGGGGATATTAGATTTCGTAATAAACCATATGTCTTTGCACCCATTAAATTTAACAATACCAACGCTTTCTTGTCATCTGACACCTCATTTGCCTTGCAGTATACCTCTATTCGTTCGACATATGTAGTCCAATCTTTGACTTCATTGTCAAATGCGGTGATACTGCCACTCTTCGGCATTTTACGTGTGGTTTAAAATGGCGTCTCCCAATGGCTTAAAATGGCGTCTCCCGCGCTTTCCTTCCTCCCCCGCTGCTGCCAACGCCGCTCCCGGCGGTTCTCGTGGCAATGGCGGCGCCCTGTAGGTTTCGCGCGCTTCTCCTGCGCTGCTGCCAACGCTGCTCTCGGCGGTCCTCTTGGCAATGGCGGCGCCTCGTGGGTTTCTGCGCATCTCTCTCTCCCTCTCTTCGATGCTGCTCGGCCCTGAACACCGGCTGCGTCCTGTGCGCTCTGCCCTCTCTCTCTCTCCCCCGTCGACGCTGCTCGGCCCTTTGCTGTGCCACTCGGTCGGGCTCTAGCCCGCTGCTGTCCGGGAAGGGTCTGCACACTACCTGTTGCCAGCCCGTTTCGCTGGACCACCTTGACTGGAAAGCCAAGCCTGGCTCTCGACAGCCTCCCCCGCAATTCTCGAGTCTCAGCTGGATGACTGGGCGGTTGCCCGTGGTCGACGCCCGAGTCTCTGGTCTTGACCTCCAATCCACTGATCTCTAGGAACGAATCCCCGGGAGGTGATGCAGAGTTGCAGGTAGGTTCGAACTTGCCTTGTCGCCAATGTTGTGTCCGTGTATAATAAGACACAGACTGCAGGAGAACGGTACAACAGATGTTTACTCAACGTGGCTCACACTGGAACTGATCTGTACAGATTACTACTCAGTACTATATACAGGTGTGGTCACTGCCGGTACTGCAGTATACATGAGCTGTAAAAGATAGTTCCCCCCTTAAAGGTATATACATTACATTCCCCTCTGGCATTTTCAAACTCGATTTCTGCATTGAGTAAGTAGCAGGGGTTTCTTGTGACTGGAAGAAATGTGTTTCTTCCATTACTGAGATTTTGATCCAATTAACCATTTGAACAGTGCGCACAATTTGACTTTGTAGGCCTCAATTTTAATTCCAGGTGGATTCCCCGCTCAGGCCAGAGTTAAAATTACAGTCGGGTCTCAATGATGTCATTAGGCCGCAACATGCATATGTAAAGATGGACCCTGTTGGCTCCGGGTGCGTATCCTTGCTGCCTGCTCAGGAGAGCAGGTTAAAATTGCAGATGTTGCAATCATGGCAGCTTTCAGACAGGTAAGAGCCAAGGCGATGTGGTGTATTTGGACTATCAGAAGGCTTTCGATAAGAGATTAGCATCCAAAGTTAAAGCACATGGGATTGGGGGTAAGGTACTGACTTGGGTAGACAGGAAGCAAAGAGTTGGAATAAACGGGTCTTTTTCCGAGTGGCAGGTGTAGTGTATGTAACTGTTCTACCTTTAAGAGAACTATTGTATGTAACCGTTCACCTTTAAGAGAACTATTTTAGGTGTGGCACTACTTTATCTTGGCTGCTGTATACTGTAATACCGATGGTGACCACACCGGTATATAAGTGCTGTGTCAGGATTTATTGGGCAGATTCGCCCTGACCTTCGAATAGTAAAGTCCTGTTAAAGTTACTCTTGTAGTCTGTGTATTAATTCGCCATAATACCTACAGACTTTACAGTGGCGACGAGTTCGATCTTCCCCTGCGGCAACAATACTTCCGAAGCAGTTAACGAGCGTCGAGAAGAGGCACCCGCCCTCGTCGTTCTGCTGAGAGAAAACTCGAGTCTGCAGAGCAAGGAAGAAGGAAGAATTCAGACACGAAGCCTTCCATCAGCAACAGGCACTGATTGTCCCTTCTGCCACGGTGGTGAGTGAGCCGATCAGCACGAGAAGCAAGTTGGCCACAGTGACTGTGAGTAAAGGGAAAATAAAAAAAATAAACGGAGAATAAGGGCGGTGAACTCGACCACGGTCGGGGGAAAGGAGCCGGACAGAAGTCGGGCCCAGAGGCGCTGAGACTGGGTCAGCGTGGAGCACGGAAGCCGCGGTACAAGCGGGCTGGGAGACGCAACGGCGTCGTGAGACAGCTAGACCGCGACCGGCGAAAAAGGCCGGGCAGCGACCGAGGCCACGAAGCGCTGCGACCGGGATCGTAAGGCGCGGGAAGATATAAAAATAAATAAATCGCGGAGAACTCTGCCGCAGCCGGGGAGGAAAGCACCGGACTGCGAGAGGGCTGGGAGGCGCGATTGGAAGCCGCTGAGGGAGAGACAGAGCCCGAGCGAGCGGGAGAGACAGAGCCCGAGCGAGGGAGACTGAGCGAGATCCAGACCAGCGGCTGAAACTGTTCGCCGTCAACGGGTTGTACCCAGCGCCGGTTGCCCTGCCGAGAAAAGGGAACAAAGAACGCACTGAAGCCGACGCGCAGGCTGCGAACCCCAAAAGCCAGCGGTCGTCGCCCGAGGGAAAAGCTTACCCCTCCCGCCAGGGGAAGAAACGCGGGAAGCCGCCAGTAGGCGGGGAAGAAGACAGAAGCGGGAAACCGCCATTTTGAAAGTGGGCGGGGAAAGAAGACAAGCGCGGGAAACCGCCATTTTGGAAAAAAAAAGTTAAAGAAATATTTCGTTGTTGTTTCTCAGGAAGAGGGTGAAGATGCCTAAGCGTAGTAACATCAACGGTTTCGATTCCGATGTGGAAGATTGGGCCACGTATGTAGAACGCATCGAGATATATTGTAAGGTCAATAAGATAGCAAATTATGACAAAGCTCTAACCTTACTAAACTCAATGGGTGCGAAGACATACGGGTTATTGAAGCATCTTCTATCACCAGCTAAACCGGCGGATCAGTCTTTCGCTTATATTGTTGTTGTCCTGAAGGATCATTTGAACCCTGCACCGCTGATGTTAGTGGAACGATCTAAATTTTATGTGAGAACGCAACTAAAAGAGGAAAGCAACGCAGAGTACCTGGTTGAACTGCGTAGACTAGCAAAATACTGCCAGTTTGGGGCAAATCTGTCAGAGGCACTGAGAGACAAGTTCGTGTGCGGAATGTCGAAGGAAGGAATACAAAAACGACTGCTCGAAGAGAACGATCTTACACTTGAGAAGGCTGTCCTTATTGCAGCATCGCACGAAGCCGCAGCGAGAGGCACGGCGGAAATGCAGCGGAAGACAGTGGTACTCAGTATGGATCAAATGACTTCAGGTACAACAAAATGTTATCGTTGTGGGAAGACAACACACGATCAGAACCAATGCTGGTTTAAAAACCAGGAATGTAGGAAATGTGGCAAGCCTGGTCACATAGCTAAAGTATGCCGGTCAGGAAAGAAGACCAGCAATAATAAGTCACCGCAGAAGAAGTACAGAAAGGTACATAAGGTGACTGGGAAGAGTGCAGATGAACAGAATTCGGATTCAGACTCCAACAGCAAGGAACTGGGTAGTCTGAGGATTCACAATGTGAGTAAAGAAGCTGACCGACAAACTATCTGGGTCACACTACAGATTGCAAAAGTCCAAGTGAAAATGGAAGTGGACGCCGGATCGGCGTTGACGGTCATGAATAAGCAAGATTACAAAAAGTTGTTCAAACATATTCCCCTACGGGATACGGAGATAGAATTGCAGACATACACGGGGCATAAAGTATACCCCATCAGAAAGATAAAAGTCAAGGTGAGACACAAGGGCAAAGATCACCGAGGACTGGACATGTATGTGCTACCCGAGGGAGGTCCACCACTTCTGGGACGGGAGTGGATCAGGAAAATAAAGATAGACTGGCACTCACTAAACACAATGACGGTAGATTCCGAAAAGGAAGATGTCAAACCTGGACGGTTGTCCAGAATATTGGGTGAAGCTAAAGAGGTATTTCAGCAAGGACTGGGAACACTGAGAGGAATTAAGGCAAAAATCAAGATTGCAGAACATGCAAGCCCAAAATTTTTCAAAGCCAGATCGGTACCTTACGCGATACGACCTGCTGTGGAGGCAGAACTGGAAGAGCTTGAACGTTCAGGGGTACTGTCTAAGGTGGACTGGAGTGAGTGGGCCACGCCCATTGTTCCCGTCATGAAGTCTTCATCAAGTAACAAGCCAGGGGGACCGGGAAAGGTCCGCATCTGCGGAGACTTCAAGATCACAGTTAATCCGGTGCTTCACACGGTACAATACCCGCTTCCGTGGATTGAGGATATTTTTGCTTCATTGTCTGGCGGGAAACACTTCACCAAGATAGACCTGGCACAAGCATACTTACAAATGGAAGTCGAGGAAGAGTCGCGCCAGTATCTCACAATCAACACACACAGAGGCTTGTATCGTTATAATAGACTGGTTTTTGGAGTAGCTTCGGCTCCAGCAATTTGGCAGAGGGCCATGGAGCAGGTCTTACAGGGGATTCCAAGCACTCAGTGTTACTTGGACGATATCCTGATTACAGGAGAGGACGAGGAGGAACACCTCGCAAATTTGAAACTGGTGCTCACCAGGTTGAAGGAATATGGCCTTCGAGTTAATCGCCAGAAATGTGAGTTCTTCCAGAAACGGATCTCGTACTGCGGTCATGTCATTGACCAAGAGGGGCTGCACAAGTCACCTGACAAGATAGAAGCTGTCGTGAAGGCCCCCGCTCCGGAAAATGTATCACAGTTGAGATCGTTTCTGGGGTTGATTAATTATTACCACAAGTTTCTGCCAAATCTATCCACGGTGCTGCATCCGCTGAATGCTCTGTTGCGGAAAGAAGTACCATGGAAGTGGAGCGAGGACTGTAAGAAGGCCTTTCGCAGAAGCAAGGCGTTGATTACCTCTGAGGAAGTGTTGGCTCATTTCAACCCAACGTTACCTCTTCGTCTAGCTTGTGATGCTTCCCCTTATGGAATTGGAGCAGTACTTTCACACAAGTTACCAAATGGCTTGGAAAGGCCAGTCGCATTTGCGTCCCGATCATTGAACTCCGCTGAGCGAAATTATGCTCAGATAGATAGGGAGGCCCTCAGCCTTGTGTGGGGAGTAAAGAAATTCAATCATTACCTGCAGGGCAAGAAGTTCACATTACTGACAGACCACCAGCCGTTGGTGTCCATATTCAACCCTAACAAGGCCGTTTCCACTATGACAGCGCAAAGGCTACAGAGGTGGTCCATGTTACTTGGGGCACACCAATATGACATCGAATACAAAAGGTCCAAACAGCATGGAAATGCTGATGGGTTATCGCGCCTACCGTTGCCAGTAGTAGAAGAGGCGGCTACAGTGGACCCGGTAGAGATGTTCCACTCATCCATAGTGGAATGTCTACCAGTAACAAATTCGATGATCGAAAATGAAACAAGAAATGATCCGACTCTCTCACGAGTCTACGATTTAACGGTGGAGGGATGGCCAGCACATGGCGAACCAACGTTGCCCGCATTTTCGCAAAGAAAAGAACAGCTGTCAGTGTGCCGAGGAACCTTGATGTGTGGATCTAGAGTGGTGATTCCACCCAAACTTCAGCATAAGGTGCTAAAGGAGCTTCACGAGGGGCATCTGGGTGGAGTGAAAATGAAGAACCTAGCAAGAGCGTTTGTGTGGTGGCCAGGTATTGATAGAGACATCGAAGAAATAACCAAGAGCTGTCTAGGATGCCAGAAGGTCCAAAACGCGCCACCACAAGCTCCTCTGCATCCATGGGAGTGGCCCTCATCTCCTTGGCAAAGGGTACACGTCGACTTTGCTGGTCCATTTATGGACTCAATGTTTCTAATCGCGGTGGATGCACACTCCAAGTGGCCGGAGGTAATAAAGATGTCCTCCACCACCACGGAAAACACCATCACAGTATTACGGACCATATTTGCTAGGAATGGCCTGCCGGAACAGATCTGTTCTGATAATGGACCGCAATTTGTGTCCGAAGAATTCAGGAAGTTCTTAAAAAGGCATGGGGTCAAGCACTACACGTCAGCCCCATACCATCCTGCCACCAATGGATTAGCTGAAAGGTTTGTCCAGACCTTCAAGAAGGCCATAAAGGCCATGGGTAATGAAGACATCAACCTACAACATAAGGTAGATAACTTCTTGTTGGCGTACAGGAATGCAACACATGCGGTCACAAACCAAACTCCCGCCATGATGTTTTTCAATAGAAGACTAAGATGCCGGCTGGATTTGATTAAGCCAAATGTCAGAAGGGACGTAGAGAACCGGCAATTTCAGGGCATGAATGAAAGGCCAACTAGATCCTTTCAGTTAGGTCAACAAGTTTTGGCCCAGGACTACCGTACCGAGAAATGGCAGCCTGGAACTATTGGGAAAAGGCTAGGGCCGCTGATGTATACCGTGGACATTGGTGACAGCATCATAAGGCGACATGTTGACCAGATCATAGGGTCATCCACAAAGGACCAACCTACTCCACAACCTTACATGGCTAATGTTGAAGCAGAGATACCCAGAGCACCTACCTCCGATCTGGTAATACTAGAATCAGATGAACCTGACACTGTCCTTCAAGCCGAATCGACCTTGCCAGAAGAACCTACTACCCCGCCGAAAACTACTACACCACCGAGGCGTTATCCGGACAGAGTCAGGAAGCCTCCAGAGAGACTGAATCTGTGAACTGTTTTGCATAAGTTGTATATATGTTATGATGTTATGTTAATGGGGAATAAGTATGTTGTAAGCTAAAAAGGGAGGATTGTAGTGTATGTAACTGTTCTACCTTTAAGAGAACTATTGTATGTAACCGTCCACCTTTAAGAGAACTATTTTAGGTGTGGCACTACTTTATCTTGGCTACTGTATACTGTAATACTGACGGTGACCACACCGGTATATAAGTGCTGTGTCAGGATTTATTGGGCAGATTCGCCCTGACCTTCGAATAGTAAAGTCCTGTTAAAGTTACTCTTGTAGTCTGTGTATTAATTCACCATAATACCTACAGACTTTACAGCAGGCAGTGACTAGTGGGGTACCGCAGGGATCAGTGCTAGGACCCCAGTTATTCACAATATATATTAATGATCTAGACGAGGGAACTAGATGTAATATCTCCAAGTTTGCAGATAACATGTGCTGTGAGGAGGATGCAGAGAAACTCCAGTATGATTTGGACAGGTTGGGTGATTGGGCAGATGCATGGCAGATGCAGTATAATATGGATAAGTGCGAGGTTATCCACTTTGGTGGCAAAAACAGGAAGGCAGATTATTATCTGAACGGCAATAGATTGGGAAAAGGGGAAGTGTAATGAGACCTGGGTGTCTTTGTGCACCAGTCACTGAAGGTAAGCATGCAGGTGCAGCAGGCGGTTAAGAAGGCAAATGGCGTGTTAGCCTTCATTGCGAGAGGATTCAAGTACAGGAGCAATGATGTCTTGCTGCAGTTGTACAGGGCCTTGGTGAAACCACACCTTGAGTATTGTGTGCAGTTTTGGTCACCTTATCTGAAGATGGATGTTGTTGCCATGGAGGGAGTGCAGCGAAGATTCACCAGACTGATACCTGGGATGGCAGGAATGACGTATGAAGAGAGATTGCGTCGATTAGGGTTATATTCGCTGGTGTTTAGAAGAATGAGGGGATCTCATTGAAACTTCTAAAATTCTAACAGGACTAGACAGACTAGATGCAGGAAGGATGTTCCCGATGTCGGGGGAGTCCAGAACCAGGGATCACAGTCTAAGGATAAGGGGTAAGCCATTTAGGACTGAGATGAGGAAGAATTTCTTCACCCAGAGCGTGGTGAACCTGTGGAATTCTCTATCACAGAAGGCAGTTGAGGCCAATTCATTAAATATTTTCAAGAAGGAGTTAGATATATTTCTTACGGCTAAAGGGATATGGGGAGAAAGCAGGGACAGGGTACTGAATTTGCCATGATCTCATTAAATGGCGGAATAGGTTCGAGGGGCCGAATGGCCTACTCTTGCTCCTATCTTCTATATTTTCTAACTGCACATCCACCAGGTTTCTATTAAGCGAGTAGGGTTAAAATCCTCCCCGATCTCCAGACGACGGGGTCCATTCTATTTGCATGTCTTGCAGTCTTTCTGCTGCCTTTAATTGGAATTATATGGTGGCTGATTGCTCGGGAAACCACCTGCAAACAATGTTATGTTACTTGGAAAGTTGCATAAGATATTAGAGAGCCAATTCTACACTCTCAGTGGAGAGCCACGCTCCAAACTCTGGCAAGTTGCAATCAAACTTTCTGGTGTCCACATCAATTGAAACTTGTTCAGTGAGCCACCTGAACAGTAATTTGCAGAACACTAGCTCCTCGCGAATGTTTCAAATTTGATTAGTGCTCGTGTAGAAAGAAAAGAAAGACTTGCATTTATAAAGCGCCCTTCACAAGCTCAACGCCCTTTACAGCCAATGAAGTACTTTTTGAGGTGTTGTCACGGTGGCAATGTAGGAAATGCAGCAGCCAAATTGCGCACAAAAAGGTTCCACAAACATCAGCGCGATCATAACCAGATTTATTTTTTTGGTGATGTTGGTTTAGGGATAAATATTGGCCAGGACACCAGGTAGAATTCCCCTGCTCTTCCACCACTAATATCACAGGATCTTTTACATTCACCTGAGAGGGCCTTGGTTTAACATCTCATCCTAAAGATGACAGTGCAGCATTCCCTCAGTACTGCATTGAAGTGTTAGCCTAGATTTTGTACTCAAGTCTCTGGAGTGGGACTTCGAACCCACAACCTTCTGACTCAGGCAAGAGTGCTACCCATTGAGCCACGGCTGACACTTTATAGAATTGCCTGATTGTCATGCAGTGTACAGAAACACCATAGGATGTATATAATACAATAACAACATTATACAGTATCGTATAGCCCTGACAGTGTAGTGCAATCAGTTCATATTGGGGCACATGAGTGAAATTAATAAATAAATTATAACATTATAATTTAAAATGACTATTAAAATTTAAAACTTATATTAAAAAAGGACAGAGACTAATATGGGACCTTCTATAATGTGCCCAAATTGAAGTACTGAAAAGTATCTCATTACACATTCAAACAGATTTTACCAGAAATCATACATCTGAAGTCTGCAGGTGATTCATTCTATTGAAGAAAGATTTACCAGTTCCAGTGCTAACTCTACACTATAAACTTTCACAAGTGTTGCTGCCCTGTCTTGTCTTGTTGTTTGAACTATTTTGTTTCCCAAATGCTCTGATGCCATATATCTCAAATATTTATACAATGTATAGAGGGCCTTGGCGAAGGGTTATCCTCAAAGTGTTAACCTGCCTCTGCTCTCCACTAATCTGTCGGGCCCGCCGTGTATTTCCAGCATCTTTTGTTTTTTCGTTCAGGTTTCCAGCACTGGATTATTTCCCATTTCAGTTACAAGGGGTAAAGGATGCTTTTCCTATTTTGCCTTTCATTTCCAATTTCCTTCCTTCCTGTCTTCGACTCACCCTGAGCTCCAGTTCCACAGGCACCAACCCCTCCCCCCACTCCCTGCAATATCCCCGCAGGCACCCTCGCCTCCCCCCACTCCCCGAAATATCCCCACAGGCACCAACCCCTTCCCCATTCCCCGCAATAGCGCCACAGGCACTAACCCCTCCCCCCACTCCCCAACACCTCCCCCCACTCCCCACAGGCACCAACCCCTCCCCCCACTCCCCACAATAGCCCCACAGGCACCAACCCCTCCCCCTCCCCCCAACACTCCCCTACAATACCTCACCCTGAGCTCCAGGTCCGCAGGCAGCAACCCTCCCCCCACCAACTTCCTGCAGTATCTCACCCTGAGCCCCAGGTCCACAGGCACCAACCCTCCCCAACCTCTCAGTATCTCAGCTAGGCAACAATTCTCCATGATGCCAGGCTATTCGGCTGCTGGAAGCACCGTACTCAAACTTGACCTTCTCCTCAACTAACACCCTCCTGCACGCACACTTTCCAATCTGGGTCACTGAGGAACAAATGCATCAGACACCTAGGCTGATTGTTTTTCTCCTTTCCCTAGTCCGGCAGCACTGTGGCCTGTTTATAGTATTATTACAATAGCTATTGGATAACAAGAAAGGGCACAGAGGAGATTTACTAGATTGGTACCAGGGATGAGGGGTTTCAGTTATGTGGAGAGATTAGAGAAGCTGAGATTATTCTCCTGTCAGTGCAGTGCTGAGGGATGAGACGTTAAATCTGCTCTCTCAGGTGGACGCAAAAGGTCCCATGGCACTATTTCGAAGAAGAGCAGAGGAGTTATCCCCGGTGTCCTGGCCAATATTTATCCCTCAACCAACATAACAAAAACAGATTATCTGGTCATTATCACATTGCTGTTTGTGTGACCTTGCTGTGCGCAAATTGGCTGCCGCATTTCCCACATTACAACAGTGACTCCACTTTAAAAGTTCTTCATTGGCTGTAAAGCGCTTTGAGATGTCCAGTCGTGAAAGGCGCTATATAAATGCAAGTCTTTCTTTCTGTTTTCCCTTAGAGAATAGAAGGTTAAAGGAAAATTTAATAGAGATGTTCAAAATTATGAAGGGTTTTGATAGAGTAAACAAGGAGAAATTATATCCACTGGCAGGAGGGTCAGTAACCAGAGGACACAGATTTACGATAATTGGCAAAAACTCCAGGGGGAGATGAGAATTTTTTTTACACAGCGAGTTGTTGTGATCTGGAATGCGTTGCCTGAAAGGGTGGTGGAAGCAAATTCAACAGTAACTTTCAACAGGCAATTGGATATACACTTGAAAAGGAAAAGATTGCAGGGCTATGGGGAGTGAGACTAATTGGTAGCTCTTTCAGAGTGCCAGCACAGGAACGATGGGCCGAATGGTCTCATTCTGTGCTGTCAGATTCTGTGATTCTGTAACAGCCATTCTTGCTGGGTTAATCTAACAGCATAGACCGGGGATTGAATCTAGAGCATTGACGGCTTGTGTGGCTCAGTACTGCACCAGACAATGCATTCACTGCAGAAGACATCGGGGGATCTGCCTATTTAAACACGATGACGTACACATTCTCCCCGATAGTTTGACCCGTAAATACAAATTTAACTACATTACTGTGATGGTAGACTGAATGGCCAATCAATCAGCAGCCATTGTAGATTAATAATAACATAGAAGAATAAAAGATCCCTATATCTGGTTTAACCAGTCACTTTTTTATATAGTTATGATCGCTGTTTGAACGTCACTGATTCAGTGGTATCTCTCAATCTGCATTGGCTTCTTGCTGTGATCTGATATCCACTCAAAGACCAAAAGGAGTTTTATTTAACACTTAACCATACATGCAAAATAGCCCAGGGCGGGACAGGTGGGGAGGGGGTGGTTGTACAATCGGTCTGATGCTGGCCTTTCAATCCAGCAAAAGTGAGGGGATGAAAATCTCTCCTGTCTGTTGGCCATAAGGATCCCACCTGAAATCAGTTTGGTCAGTCTCAACCAAGCTTCCATTGACCATGACGCAAAGATACCCAAAGTTGGCAATCTCACTCAGAGATTCCACAGGGGCATCTGGTGAAGGAAGTGACAAAAACGTCACACTGTCTCTGTAGATAGTGTTCTTTAAGTGTCAGCTTGGCCCAGTGGTCACACTCATACCTCAGAACAGAGAAGGTTAAGAAGAGATTTGATAGAGCTGTTTAAAATCATGAAGGGTTAAGATACAGCAAATAAAGATAAACTGTTTCCAATGGCTGAAGGGTCGATAACCAGAGGGCACCGAATTAAGGTGATTGGCAAAAGTACCAGAGGCAACATGAGGGAAAACTTTTTTTATGCAATGAGTGGTTAGGATTTGGAATGCACTGCCTGATAGGGTGGTAGATATAGATTCAATAGTAGCCTTCAAAAGGGAATTGGATAAATACTTGAATGAGAAAAAATTGCAGGGATATGGGAAAAGAGCAGGGGAGTGGGACTAACTGGATTGCTCTTCGAAGAAACTGCTGCAGACTCGTTGGGCTGAATGGCCTGCTTCTGTGCTGTAATATTCTATGATTCTATGGCCGGAATTTTGCAGGGGGTCAGCGGGCACGATCGGTGGTGGGTCGGGTGGGAAAGTGTTTTTTTCCCCCAGTGGGTCGCGACCCCGCTGTGAACCTGCCACCACGCGCCTTTCCCGATGTCGGGTCTATCAGCGCTGAGCGGGCCCAATTCAGGTAATTAGTGGCTTGTTTAGAGCCACTTAAGAATGATTTTCAGTTTATCTTTTGCATTTGACAGCTCGCCCACAGGGTCCACGCTAGTCGTGGACCACGTCTGTCACGCTGAGGTGGGAATTCAGTGGCCATTGAATCAACTGATGAATTGACAGCTTCAAATGTACAGTAAAAGCTCCCACCTTACAGAGATATCTTCCCTCAGCCACAAGCTCTTCCTCAATGCATTTCTACAACAGATTCACCACGCTGCAAGTCTTTACACAAGTCTCGATCCAGTCTGACCTCATTACCTCTCTCACCATTGACAGATCGCTTCTGTCATCTCTACTTCACCTGCCATCTATTCCATCAGCATGGGTGCCCTTTATACTCTCTCACCTTGGTCCTCAGAACCTCCCCACAATCAGCCTCAACACCAGCAGCACCAGGCACACCAGCAGCACCAGCAACAACACCACCAATCTTCTCCACAATCACCTAATGCTGCACAGGACATAGGGCATCAGCACCAGACCACATTGCTGCCCAGGAGGCCGGGGATGGCCCCACCATGGCCAGATTTACTTCATTTGATGCTGTACATCCTGTCTGCCACATGATGTACCAGGTTGGCACCACCCTACACCAACACTATAACGCATCCCTACAATGTCCAAGCCATTCCTTTCACACTCATCACCATTCTGGGGGGTGCCATTATGTCTCACCATTCACTACAACTCACTAAGCCACTTCCAAAGGTGCATACAAATCTGTTGTAAGGGTTTGCAAAAATCCTTTAAATCCCTGAAAATCGGAAAATATTGATGTACATCGTGGACGAAGAATTGTGTGATTTGAATTGTCTCTGGGTAGGACAATGTTTTAAAACATGCCCAGAACCGCAAAAGGCTGCATTGGGATGGACAGCACGTGGACAACACCAGAATCGAGGAACTTCGTGGAAAAATTCGCACACTTTAAGACAGTACATTTTAATAAAATTGTTCCCTGGAGTTTGGTAATTGTAAAGGGGTTTTAAAAATGGCCGTCAGAAAGCATAGCCAAAAAGGACAAAAGAAGCAGCTCGCAGCTCGTGGATGTCTGTGTAAGTGGGAGGATCAAGCAGTGGCAGTCAGACCTGCCAATCAAAGGGAGTTTCCCTTCTCAGAAGCAATCGATGTTTGTTTATTGACTTAAGGGATTATCCACTTGAGCAGTAACCGCAGAACAATCGGTTTCTGTTTTCACAGTAATCCAGCCCCATTCAAAGCCCTTACACACATTGAGACACAATGAAACTCCGAAAAAGGACTTTTGAAAGAGAACAGTTTGGATTGAATGGGTTTTTGAATCACCCATCACTGAACAATAAGGCAGTTGGATTCCCTTTTGTTTTAGCCCAGGTGAACTCCGGATGTGGGCGGGTACACTTCAGCCCCAGAAGGTAGACACATCCAAACCACTCCAACCACTTTGAATCAGCTAATCACAGCCTTTCTCTTGTGTATTCGGACTTTTGGGCGCGAATTTTGCACACAGACCCTTTTTTCAGCGCTAAACAGCAGGAGTTGGCAGGATATAAAGGTAGCTCCTGAGAAGCTATCTCTCTCTTACTTTCCTTGGACCCCAGGTGAGCAGGTCTCTGACTCCTCAGCAAGGCAATCTAGTTAGGGGGTGGTAATTTAGGGGAAATTGCTAAGATTGTTTAATTAACATTGTAGATATTTATCCCTCGTTTTTGCCGTCTGCCTTCCCCCATTTAAGCAATTTTACTGTAATTACTGTGTTCGTGTAGTATAGTTTAAAATTTGATTATAGTTTCTTTAGTTTAATAAAAGTTGACTTTCTCACATCCAGGTCAGTTGTCCGTTTTTAATATATCATTAATTATAGTTCCTCCAGTCAGAACTGGAAGGTGGGGTAGCGATTCGAAACCGCTGTTTAAATTGGTTTACAGTGTAGCAGCAAAAGGCTGCCTGACCAGGTGAATTACCGTAAACCAGGTAAAAGGTTGGAATTGGTCAGAATGCAGGCAAAGGCTGCTGACCAGGTAAATTACCGTAAACCACAGAAAAGATGCCCCCCTACACTGTCCAAGAACGCAAAGTGTTGAAAATAAAGGTTTCAATGTTTGATACCACATTAACAGAAACTTTACATGAACATTGCATAGAACACCCAAGTGGCTACCCTTGTGTGTTGTTAGTTGGTATGATTGCACTCGGATGAGGGTGAGGGGTGGCTAGTGAGATGGGGAAGTGTTAATATAGATAGAAAGGGATGGCTGGAGGTGCAAGGTAAGTTGGTGTGAGTAAGGATGGAGGTAGGTGAGTAAGGGAGTAAGGTAGGGAAGACAGAGTGATGGGGATGTAATGCGGGGCACAGCAGGATGAGGTTGAGTGTGGCTTTGTACTAATGTTTTGTGATCTACTGAGATCATTGAAACGTTTGCAGCACTGCACCCAGGTCCTCCTGATCACAAGCCTGCTTGTGCCCTCCTCTGCAATGTGCAACCAGGCTGTGTTGATCTCCTAGGGAGGTCTCTTCCGCCCATGGGAATGGAAGAGGACCTCCCTGTGAGCTGTGACTCCCTCCATAAGCTTGTGGAGGGAGTCATGAGAGAGCCTGGGTGTAGCCCTGTGCAGTCATTGTCAGTTCTTGTAGTACCTCAATGCTGTAGAACACTGACAACACAAGTGTCAAAATAAATTTGACCCTGGTCCCTTTAAGGAAACCGGCTGATGACGTGTCATCAAATGACATCACCAGACCCGCTTCTTAAAATTGGCTGGGAAATGCGCTGGGTGGGTTTAACAAGCACAATCAAGGGAAATTCATTCTACACAGCGGGATGGAGCGAGCAGCGGGGTCAGGACCCACCATTGACATTGCCCGCCATGGACCCGCCGAGGTTAGTAAAATCCTGGCCTATGAGTCAGAGGGTTGTGAGTTCAAGCCCCACTCCAGAACTTGAGCATATAATTTAGGCTGACACTTCAGTGCAGTGCTTGATGGAGTGCTGCATTGGGGGAGGTGATATCTTTTAAATGAGACGTTAACCCGAGGTTCCATTTGCCTTGTTCAGGTGGATGCAAAAAATCCCTTGGCACTATTTGAAGAAAAGAAGATGAGTCCTCCCAGTGTCCTGTCCAACATTTATCGTTCAATCAACTCTCAATGGTTGTCTATCTCATTGCTGTCAGTGGGAGCTTGCTATGTGCAATTTGACTGCCACATTTGCTGACAAAACAGCAAGTGTGCACTTCAAAAGCAATTCAGTGGTTGTGAAGTACTTTGGCACTTCCTGCGGATGTGAAAGGCACTATATAAATGCAAGTCTTTCTTAGATTGGGGCTGAGGTACATTGATAGGGTAGAGTATAAGTAGATTTACTGTGCATCCAATCATGTCACACATGACCCTGATGTCCCCCTCAGGGCCATTACCTTATTAAGCACAAAGGTCACTGGGAAGAGGAGTTAAAAATAAGAATACAATGTTCATGGTTGGAAATCCCTGCATTCAGTGCTGAGGTTGTGGTCAGCCCTCACTGTCAAGACACTGTACAGTACAATAAATCCTCCCAATTGACACCTGGAAACTGTTGTGGGTTTTAGGGCAAGTGTTACAAAAGGATTTGCAATAAAACTCCATGACGGATTCAAAGGAAGAATATTAAAATCAAAAGGACAAATGTTCACAAGTGTAACTTGACCTTGCGATGGTGATCCGAGATGGAGAGACTGGATCAGACTCCATCACAACTATATTTGACAAAACAAATTGGATAATCTAAGATGCAGGATATAATTTCCATTGCATGTTCAAGACATTATACATAATCACGATGCACAACAGAGTTGAAGGGAAAGGATATTTTTGAGACAGATATAACTGATTCGATGCTTCCAGTGACCATGAGATAATCGGTAAGTACCGATTGTCAAGGACATGTATTTTCAGACTGGGTGAAGTGTTAAGAGGATTTGTGAGAGGAAAACAATTAAAGTCACTCAGTTCTCGGCTCCTTGCAGGTATGTTGTGCCTTGAATTTTTATACCAGTGGCAGCTTGATGGAAAAAACACAAGGTGTGCGTGGATTAATTAAAGCCTCCTTCCAAAGTTATATTGACTCTGCCCTACAAGTTTATTTACATTACCTTACGTGTACTGTGTATTCGAAGCTGCCAATATGAGAGATTTTTCAAACACCAAGGGCGTGCCAGTAGATGAAAAGGAGTTATCCCATGACATTAATAGGATTCTGAATGGTGTAGGTGACCTTGAGTGAATTCTAATTTCTGTTTGGCAGTATAGTGAGCCAGGACTGTATATTTCTATCCTACCTTCGACACAACAATCTGACATTGAGTGTACCTACACACTGTCTAGATCGCTTGTGAGAGATTGTCCCAACTCTCATTCCGATCAGGAATAAGGTGACTTTTGCTTATGGATAAAATTTTAAAGTTTGCATTATAGTGTATTGAACCATTACATATTTTCTACCTTGACAGTTGATGTAGTGCATTGATCCATTCCATGTTTTCTACCCGATATTTGATGTAGTGCTTTGATCCATTCCATGTTTTCTACCCGATACTTGATGTAGTGCATGATCCGTTCCATGTTTTGTATCTGACATAGGTACATAGGAACTGCAAGACCAAGGTCCATCTAAGGGCACTATCTACCATCCTGGTAGCTGCACCATAGAATGATAATAGAGTTGTTGACTAATCAAGGCAATCAATCTCTATCAATTAATTTACAACAGACCCAGACAGGAGGTGGGGAAACTCCTAGTGGTGGAGAGCTTTGGGACACATAGGTCCAAAGTCACCTGTTCCTCCCAAGCATGCTACATTCACCACAAGTCATGTCTCAAATTACTCATATACTGTATCCTAAAATGTTATTTTCTGAAAAAAATCTACCTAATTTGCATTTGAGTGAATCAATGCTATCTGCTCCCACTGTGTCTCTAGGGACATTGTTAGATGGTTTGACCACTCACTGATATATTGTTTCCGCAGATTAGTTTTGATTTATACCCTCCTTCACATGCAGGCCGTGCCCTCTGGTTCTACTGTTCCAGAGAAGGTGAAATAGATTGTCATGGTCTACATTATCTTAATGTAGTGTATTGATCTATTCCATGTTTTGTATTTGTATGTTAAGCTAGAGATAGCAGGAAAGGGAATATTTGTCTAAGAGCTCAGAAGGTGGACCTTCTAATCCATGAAGTTCACTGAGGTCCTTGGACTACTTTCCTGTGTGCTACCATTACCTGTCTATCTTATAAGGACTAAAGCCTGTATAACAATAGCACACAAAGGAATGTGGTACAAGAGCACTAAGCATTTGTATGTGAACTTTGCAGATTGGAAGTTCCACTTCAGAGGCCGGAGGTGTAGAAGACCAGCAGGAGCTAGTTCGTACTGGCTGGGCAGTGAGTGTTTTTGAACAATATATTTGAACTCTTCTGAACTACAGGGGGGTAAATTTCCATCTTCACCACCCGGGCGGTAATCTGGCAGAGCGATTTCCTCGCCTGTTTTAGAACCCACCCGATTTTCATTCATTAAAATCAATGGGATGACAATCAGCGGGTTTACATAGAATTACATAGAATTTACAGCACAGAAATAGGCCATTCATAAGAACATAAGAAGTAGGAGCAGGAGTAGGCCATACGGCCCCTCGGGCTTGCTCCGCCATTCAATAGGATTATGGCTGATCCAAATCTAGACTCACGTCCACTTCCCTGCCCTCTCCCCGTAACCCCTAATTCCCTTATCTGCTAGGAAACTGTCTATCTCCATTTTAAATTTATTTAATGTTGCAGCTTCCACAGCTCTCTGGGGTAGCAAATTCCATAGATTTACTACCCTCTGAGTGAAGAAGTTTCTCCTCATCTCAGTTTTGAAAGGGCAGCCCCTTATTCTTAGATTATGCCCCCTAGTTCTAGTCTCACCCATCAGTGGAAACATCCTCCCCGCATCCACCCGATCAAGCCCCCTCACAATCTTATATGTTTCGATAAGATCGCCTCTCATTCTTCTGAACTCCAATGAGTAGAGTCCCAACCTACTCAACCTTTCCTCATACGTCAACCCCCTCATCTCTGGAATCAACCGAGTGAACCTTCTCTGAACCGCCTCGAGAGCAAGTATATCTTTTCTTAAATATGGAAACCAAAACTGCACGCAGTATTCCAGGTGTGGCCTCACCAATACCCTGTATAACTGCAGCAAGACTTCCCTGTTTTTATACTCCATCCCCCTTGCAATAAAAGCCAAGATTCCATTGGCCTTCCTGATCACCTGCTGTACCTGCATACTAACTTTTTGTGTTTCATGCACCAGGACCCCCAGATCCCTTTGTACTGTAGCACTTTGCAGTTTCTCTCCATTTAGATAATAACTTGCTCTTTGATTTTTTCTGCCAAAGTGCATAACCTCACACTTAACCAGCCCAACTGGTCCATGCTGGTGTTTATGCTCCACACGAGCCTCCTCCCACCCCTCTTATCTCACCCTATCAGCATATCCTTCTTTTCTCCCTCATGTGTTTATCTAGCTTCCCCTTAATGCATCTATACTATTCACCTCAACTACTCCACATGGTAGCAAGTTCCACATTCTCACCACTCTCTGGGTAAAGAAGTATCTCCTGAATTTTCTATTGGATTTATTAGTGACTATCTTATATTTATGACCCCTAGTTTTGTTTTTCCTCCACAAGTGGAAACATTTTCCCTATGTCTACCCCATCAAAGCCCTTCATAATTTTAAAGACCTCTATCAGGTCACCCCTCAGCCTTCTCTTTTCTAGAGAAAAGAGCCTCAGCCTGTTCAGTATTTCCTTTTAGATATAACTTCTCATTTCTGGTATTATCCTAGAAAATCTTTTTTGCTCCTTCTCCAGTGCCTCTATATCCTTTTTGTAATATGGAGACCAGAACTGTTCACCATGCTCCAAGTGTGGTCTAACCAAAATTTCACTCCTCACTGAATTTAAAATCCTCATCCTCATCTACTACTCACTACAGGACCTCACCTCATTCTCGCCTTACCCTCGCTACAACTACATTACAGCAAGGTGAGGCTGCTTATTCTAATTCTAATGTGGAAAGAGTGCAGCGATATAGAGGTTACTTTTCATCGGTGCAATGTTACGTAAAGCTGCCAGAACTACTTTCCTACTTAGTGCGCAGTGATTGAAAGTAGACCGGGCTCCACTGATATCACACTGCATACACCTGGCAATGCCCCGTTTAGTTCCCCATACACCACAGCCCACGATTCGCAATGTGTCCAATGTGACACTCACTTCTGCCTGGAAATGATCAAGCCAGCCAATCAGGAAGAAAAATCCACACAACCTCTTACAGAAAACATAGTGTACGGATAACTGTAGCTGTTGTAAAGACAGCGGGGTTTGATTGACAGCTGGTTGATGGCTGACGTCATATCCGGGGGCGGGATCTGACGCCATCTAGGCCATGCTTGAAGTACTGTACTAGGAGACACAGAGTCAGGACTGAATAAATGGCACTCCACTACAACTGCTTGTGAGACTCGTAATTACGTTATTAAGATAACATTACATGGTACCAGGATTTATAGAACTCATGATAAGGACATACTACAACAATGGAAGGAATAAAACCTCCGGCTAGCCTGCAACTAGAAGGAAATGTGGATGAAAATTGGCGTGTCTTCAAGCAACACTTTCTTCTCTACCTCACAGCGATTGACGCTTCGACTAGCTCTGGAACACGTAAAGTAGCTTTGTTACTAACAGTGGCTGGCTCGCAGGCAATCGAGCTGTTTAATACATTTACGTTTGCAGCCAAAGATGATAAAAATGATCAGGACAAGGTGATAGAACGGTTCGACGAATACTGCACTCCAAAAAAGAATGAAACGTATGAGAGATTTGTGTTTCACTCCCATGTGCAAAAGCAAGGAGAACCCTTTGATTTTTTTTTGACGGACTTGAAAATAAAAGCACAAACATGCATCTTTAGGGACCTGAAGGAATCGATGATACGCGATCAAGTCATTTTTGGAATACTCAACAAGAAGGTGAGGGAGAGAATGCTTAGAGACAATGACCTAAATTTGGATGCAGCAGTGAAAATATGTGAACTCTCAGCCATGCACACGAAAACATTCGAAGGGAGCAGCACAGCAGCGGGTGGGAGCGCCCTGGGGCTGAAAAACCTGCCGGTGGATGTGGTACACAAAAGGGACGCAAGAGGGCCCACGGAGTTCAAGACGATGACGCCTTATGAATGCAGACGGTGCGGTAATAAACACATAGCCAGACAGTGTCCTGCTTATGGGAAGAACTGTGCAAAATGTAAAGGCAGGAATCACTTTGCCAAGATGTGTTTTTGGGAAGAGAAAACTGAAGGTAAAAAGACAGTGCATGCTATTGAGACTGAAGAGACAGGAGCAGAGACTTTGTTTGTTGGAATGCTGCAAAATGAGTCAAAACAGGGCAAAAATGCTAATGAAGTGCACTCTGTAGGACCAAAGACTGAAGTTTGGATAGCTCCCTTGCTGGTAAATGGCACCATTGTTCCCTTTAAGCTAGATACAGGTGCTAAGGCAAACCTCATAAGTTGGAGTGATGCACGGAATCTCAAAGTACGACCTAAAATACTGAACAAGACACAGTCTTTGAAGGCATACAATGGACAAAGCATTGAAACAAAAGGAACGTGTAGGCTGAATGTTAAGGTAAAAAATCACATTCACCCTTTGACCTTTGTTATAGTGCCTGAAGGACATGAGTCACTGTTGGGGGATAAGGCCTGTGTGGATTTGGGCTTGGTAAAACGAGTCTATACTATCAATGAACTGAACTGTGTGCAGAGTGCCCCCCAAGATAGTACAAATCTGACTCATGAGACTATAGTACACAAATATGCAGATGTATTTCAGGGTTTCGGAGCACTGCCCTTTACATACTCCATCAAACTGAGAGAGGATGCACAACCTGTGATTCACGCACCCAGGAGAGTTCCAGTGGCACTCCGTGAAAAACTGAGGAAAGAGCTAGACCGCATGGAGGGACTAGCTGTCATAAAGAAGATTGAGGAACCGACTGACTGGGTAAATTCCATGGCCTGCGTCAATTCAAAGAAAACTGATAAATTGCGTGTCTGCATGGAGCCCAAGGACCTTAATGCCAATATCAAAAGAGAGCACTACCAAATTCCAAAGAGAGAGGAAATAGTCAGCGAAATGACAGAAGTGAAAGTCTTCTCCAAGATGGACGCCTCGCATGGTTTCTGACAGTTGAAACTTGATGAAGAAAGTGCTAAGCTGTGCACTTTTAACACCCCGTTTGGTCGATACTCCTACCAGTGTCTGCCCTTTGGTATTAGCTCCGCCCCAGAAATCTTTCACAGAGCAATGGAGCAAATCATCGAGGGCCTGGAGGGAGTGCGGGTGCACGTGGATGATCTGGTAGTATGGGGCTCCACTCAGGGGGAGCACGACACCAGACTGGAGAAAACACTTCAGAGAATACAGCAGTATGGACTCAAACTAAATAAAGACAAATGTCAGTTCAATGTCAATGAAATCACATTCCTCGGAGACAAGATCTCTACAGAGGGGATTCAGCCAGACAAGTCAAAGGTAAAGGCTCTACATGACATGGAGAAACCAAAGGACAAGAAAGGGGTTCAGCAGGCCCTTGGCATGGTTAACTACCTAGGAAAATTCATTCCAAATCTAGCAGTGAAAACTGTTCATCTGAGAAAACTGCTGCACCAAGAGACAGAGTTCCAATGGGGACATGAACATGAGAGAGAATGGAAGGGGCTGCCACACATTCTAGCAAGTGAATCCCTACTGAAGTTCTTCTGCCCTAAAAAGAGGACAAAAGTGTCCACAGATGCTTCTAAGAATGGATTAGGGGCTGTCCTTCTACAGGAAGATGAAGGAGAATGGCGACCAGTGGCGTATGCGTCACGCTCCATGACGGCTACAGAGTGCCGGTACGTGCAAATCGAGAAGGAGTGCCTTGGCTTGGCATTTGGGTGTGAAAAATTTCATACCTATGGTCTTCCCAAGGTTATCCTAAAAATGGACCATAAGCCACTGCTAGGGATCGCAAAGAAGAATCTGTGTGACATGTCACCACGGAGACAACGCCTAATGATGAGACTTCAGCGTTACGATTTTGAGCTAACATATGTGCCAGGGACACAAATGTTCATTGCAGATACACTATCCAGGGCTGCGCCTTACGCCACACAAAACAGTGAATCAGAAGAGGATGTGGCTCTTCATGTGGATATGGTCTATGCAGCATTGCCCGCCACACAGGAACAACTATCAGTGATAGTCACAGAGACATCAAAGGACCCAGTCCTGAGTAAATTAATGAGAAATCGTCAAGAGGGCTGGAAGAAAGGGTCATGCAAACAATATTATCACATTCAGTCTGAGCTCTCTGTGGTCAATGGACTACTGTTTAAGTGTGACAGGATAGTAGTGCCCACCTCTATGCGATGAGAAATGCTCAACAGGATACATGAAGGGCACCTGGGTGCAGAAAAGTCGAAAAGGAGAGCACGTGAGGCACTCTACTGGCCAAACATGAACTCTGATATTGACCAGTTGATCAGCGAGTGTGCTACATGTCAGGAGTATCACTACAAGCAAACAAAAGAGCCCCTCATTACCACAGAGCTCCCATCACAACCTTGGGAAAAGGTCGGAACTGATATATTTCACTATGAAGGAAAAGACTATTTGTTAGTTATTGATTATTATTCCAATTATCTGGAGATGGCTCTCTTGTCCAGTACCACATCAAGAGCTGTGATAACTCACCTGAAGTCAATCTTTGCCAGGCAGGGCATCCCTCTAACCCTGGTCTCTGATAATGGCCCTCCCTATGCCAGTCATGAGTTTCAGTCATTTGCTTCAGAGTATGAGTTTAATCATGTAACCTCCAGTCCGCTCTATCCACAGGCTAATGGAAAAGCGGAGAAGGGGGTACAGAATGAGAAAAGACTATTAAAGAAAGCAGCACACAGCAACACTGACCCATATCTGGCCCTGATGTCGTACATGGTGGGCCCGCTAGCAAGTGGCAAGTCTCCAGCTGAGCTCTTACTGGGTCGGAAAATCCATACACGACTTCCCAGTTATGTCACACCTGACTACAGAGATGAGGTGTGGGCAGACAAGGCTCGGAAACTACAACAGAAACAAAAAAACACTTCATGACCGCACAGCCACTACACTAGTGCCTCTACAGGAGAAGGATATAGTTCGCATTGAAGGGCCTGAGTCATGGCCTAAAAGAGCCACCGTTCTACAACAGGTCGCCCCCAGGTCATACAGTGTCATGACAGAGAACGGCAATGTGTTTCGCAGAAACAGGAGGCACCTACTGAAAACCACAGAGACCTTTCAGCCTCAGGAGGGCAGAGAGGAAGATGAGATGAGGGAAATGCCACAAAGAGACGAGATGAGGGAAATGCCACAAATTGATGAAGGACACAGTAGTGATAATGTGACAAGGGACCTGTGTGGTACAGACATGAACTTAAGGGATACAACTGGGGTGGTTCAGCAAACACCCATTCAGCCACGCAGGTCACAGCACACCAGAAAGCCTGTAGTTAAACTTGACCTGTAGACAGGGATTGATAAGACTGTAAACAGTTAATGGACTCCTGGGTGTGGGTAAGGTTTATACCTACCTGCAATTAGTTCAATGGTGTAGTTACACTGACTGTTTCTATATGATGTTAACAAGTGTTCTATGTGTTATGTTATGTTATGTTGTTACTGTGTTATGTCTTCATTGAAGGGGGAAGATGTACGGATAACCGTAGCTGTCGTAAAGACAGCGGGGTTTGATTGACAGCTGGTTGACAGCTGACGTCATATCCGGGGGCGGGATCCGACACCATCTTGGCCATGCTTGAAGTACTGTACTAGGAGACACAGAGTCAGGACTGAATAAATGGCACTCCACTACAACTGCTTGGGAGACTCATAATTACGTTATTAAGATAACATTACACATAGCTTGACCTCCAGGTGCATTGCCGGCACCCACTCCCAATCTCAAACAGCCGAAAGCTATCACCTAGTATCTACAGACAGGCCCTTTCCAGCTGGGGTCACTGGATAGTGAGCAGGAGCAGGAACACTGACTTGCTCTCCCCATCCTAGCCCAAGGGCACTGACACCAATTGTAGCAGTCCAACTGGGTGAGATCAGCTAACTCGGGGCAGAGCAGGGAGCAAACTTAGCACCTTCTACTCTGTCAGCCTCTATTTATAGGATATGATGTTATGTCAAGAGAATTTGAGGTGATGGATCCGCTGGCATGAATCATGAAAATCCTTATTACTGCAGTGCTATATTTAAAAATTGGTTATATTTCAAACTCTGATTCCATCTGTTAAACTCACACTGAATGAACAGTGCTGGGAGCCTGATGAAACCTAAGATTACAAAAGTGTCGGATTGCCAATAGCATCTGCTATATATAATGAGCACTCTGCATAAGGTGCCGGGTAAAATACTGACTTCATCGTTGCTTCAAATACCATGTGATGTAAGGGGATGGTGGCAAGAGGTTGGTGACCTGTGTAATATAGAGGATGATGTATCTGCTTCCCACTACACAAATCGCCCAGCTCGTACCATCATCTGCTTACATCACACATAAAGTGGGCAAATGGAGTAGAGGTGCCGATCAGCCATGCTTGTATCAGCCATGGCTCAGTGTTAGCACTCTTGCCTCTGAGACAGCAGGTTATGGGTTCAAGCCCCACTCCAGAGACTTGAGCACATAATCCGGGCCGACACTCCAGTGCAGTACTGAGGGAGTGCTGCACTCTTGGAGGTGTCATCTTTCAGATGAGACGTTAAACCGAGGCCCTATCTACCCTCTCAGGTGGCTGTAAAAGATCCCATGGCATTATTTCAAAGAAGGGCAAGGGAAGTTCTCCTATGTGTTTTAGCCAATATTTCTCCCTCAACAGACATTAGTAAACAGCAGATTATCTGGTCATTATCACATTGCTGTTTGTGGGACCCTGCTGTGTATAAATTGGCTGCCGTGTTTCCCTCATTACAACAGTGACGACCCTTCAAAAGCACTTAAAAGTAAAGTGCTTTGGAATGTCCAGAGGTCATGAAAGGCGCTATAGAAATACAAGTTCTTTCTATCTAATTAAATGCTTAGATTTTTGGATAATAAGGGAATCCAGGGATATGAGGATAGTGCAGGAAAGTGGAGATGAGGTACAAGATCAGCCATGATCTTACTGAATGGTGGAGCAGGCTTGAGGGGCCAAATGGCCTACTCCTGCTCCTCTTTCTTATGTTCTTATGCCTACTCCTGTTCCTATGTTTTAGTTTCCTCATTTTCTAACAATCTCTGGATTTCTCACTTTCCGTTTTTTGACTTTTTTCCACCTATCATGGTGAGGTATGTTGATGTTGGAAAATGGAGCATATTCCATTTTGGACAGTCACTGCCAACACCAAGCACTTTCAGAATCCAGCATGGTTCCATTCAGAGTAAAGCTCCTTCGACACTCCACCAACAACGTGCTGCACCCACAAAGTCAGCTTGGTTCAGTCAGGGGCACTCTTAACTATGTGTTAGAAGGTTATGGGTTCAATCCCCACTATGGACTTAAGCACATAATCTTGGCTAACACTTCAGTACACTACACTACTGAACGAGTGCTGTGTTGTCTCAGGTGCTTACTTTCGATGAGGTGTTAAAATGAGGCTGGATCTAATAGTTCAGTTGGATGTTAAAGACTCTATGGTACTATTTGGAAAAGAAAAATAGGACATTCTCCTGGTATCCTGACTAAATTTTTTTGCTCAGTCAACATCACCAAAAAAACAGACTAACTGGTCATTAATCTTATTGTTGTTCGTGAGATCTTATGTGCACAAATTGGCTGCTGCATTTGCCTGATAACAACAAACACCACACTAATTCATTGGCTGTGATGTGCTTTGGGATGTGTCTGGGGGATATGATGAGATGCTAAGGATAGAGAAAACAAGGGAAGAAGAATAGAACAAGAGAAAGGGTGGAGGGAGAGAGACTGGAAACTGGATGCAGGCAAAGGATTTCTGGAACTCCATCACCTGACCTGCAGGATTTTGAGTTCCTCTAAAACTTCCCAATGGAAAGGAGTGGATAATTGAGAATCTCCAACGTTTCGCCTTGCCTATATAGTGCAGAAATAAGGACAGTACAACACAAATAACATGAATTTAAACATTGAGATGTGAGAGTGATTGAAATGAATCAGGAGGAAATTGGTGTTCACAGTTGTGAATGTCACAGTAAACTACTTTAAGCTTGTCCCAGCCTCTTCTCCACAGCTAATGCTCCTTCCAAGGCTCATGCTTTTATTCTGCAAATGTCAGTTGCTGGAATATGTTGAGTTAATCTGATCTACTTACCCTGTTTAACCGGTAGACTGGGGTAACATTTTTGTTCAGTTTAATACTAGCTTTCACAGAAAACACAGTAAATGGCGAGCCACCTACAGTCGCTGGTATTTATGGAAGAATTTCAGTACAGGGATAAGTACAGTGAAATCGCCACATTCCACCATAATGAAGGGGAGCCTCTAGGGGAATAATGGAAATGTCGAAATAAGAGCAGAAAATGCTGAAAATATACAACAGGCCCAAAAAGCTTATCACAGGACAGGTTAACCTTTTAGGTATAGACCCTTCCTCAGATATGGAAACTAAAGGATAAGCAAGCTCCTTCTAGAAATGAACAAGACAAAGGAGGCAGAAGCGAGAACAATTAGAAGTAAAGGGCCAGGAATGCTGACTCCTGTCAGAGTCGCACTCTGTGGGTTAAACCTTGGCTCAGTAGTAGCACTCTCGCCTCTGAGCTTTAAATTATGGGTTCAAGCTCCGCTCCAGGATGTGAGCACATAATCTAGATTAACAATTGAAGAGGGGTAGGAGGAGGCTCGTGTGCAGCATAAATGCTGGCATTGACCAGTTGGGCTGAATGGCCTGTTTCTATGCTGTAGATTCTATGGAACCTCGCACAGGCGTTCGTCCAGAGAAGAAATTGTGGGATAATAAAAAAGCAGACAATTGGAGCCTGGATAATGGATGCTTCAATATATTGAGATTCTACGAGGAAACACTCGAGGGCATTATTCTCTCCGATTGCTGTGGGGGCCATTTTATTGGACCGGAATTTGCTGCCAAAATAACGGCGAGTTTAATGGCGCACTCCGTTATTAATATTGTCCAGCAACTTGTGGCGAGGAAGAGATACGGCATGAATTGCGAATTGCCACAGGTTGCAGGACGATTTGCGCCACTCCGTTGTTAGCCTCACAAAAACGGCAGCTCACCATCAAATACCTCGTCAGTCATAGATTTATACAGCACAGAAAGAGGCCCTTCGGCCCATCATGTCCACACTGGCCATCAAGACCTATCTATTCCAATCCCATTTTCTAGCACTTGGTCCGTAACCTTGTATGCTATGGCGTTTCAAGTGCTCATCTAAATGCTTCTTGAATGTTGTGAGGGTTCTTGCCTCTGCCACCCTTTCAGGCAGTGAGTTCCAGATTCCAACCACCCTCTGGGTGAAAAGTTTTTCCTCAAATCCCCTCTAAACCTCCTGCCCCTTACCTTGAAACTATGCCCCCTGATTATTTACCCCTAGGTTCTAGAAATTGCTGCATTTGCATTAATTACCAATTAAACTCACGGCAGAAAGTTAGGTCTGGTACCTAACAGCGTATGTACCTTTTTAAAGATGACATTTATGTTGCTGCAATGCCACTCAACCTCTCCGGCCCAGAAAGGGAACAATTGAAACTGTGTAGTCAATTGTTGTTAGGGATGTTTTAAATTTAAAATTTTATGGCCTAGAAATTCAGTATAGCCACGTTCGGGGCGCTACAGTCGGGCGGCCGCTAAAGTTTGCGCCCGGCGCAAGTTCGCGCCACCTTCGCCAATATTCAGTCGCATCGCCCCAAGAGGTTGCTGCTGCACTAAAACAGGTGATGCACGACTATCATTAGGCGCTAAGCTGGCGGTCCGGGACGATACCCCCAAGGGCGGGCGCAGCGCAGGTGCGGCGAGTTGCTGATTGACGCCAGACACTCTGGCGCCGGTCAGCTCTTAAAGGGGGAGGGTGGACTTGTCTGGCTGCCATGCCGTGCGCACTGCAGCCCTGAAGCAAGGCCTGACCAATGCTGGTTCATCAGTTCTACGCCCTGGACCATGGGGAAGCCCGCTATTCTTCCAAATCCCATTGTACGCTCTTGCTGCTTGTCCAGGGTCATGGGGAAGGAGATGTACTGATGTCTCCTTCTGAAAAGGGCATTGTTCACCTGTCGGATGCAGCAATGTACCGCAAACTGGGAGATGTTGGCAATGTCCCCAGTAGCGGATTGGAAGGAGCCGGTGGCATAGAAGTTGAGAGCCACCGTCACCTTCACTGCCACCGACAGAGACGTCCTGCTCCTCAACTGTGGCTGCAGATCTCTGCGAAGCAGGTGGCAGATCTCAGTGACCACCTCCCTTCTGAATCGCAGCCTCCGAACACACTGCTCCTCAGACATGTTCAGATATGAGAACTGCTGGCGGTATACCCTGGGTGGGTAAGGCCTCCTGTGCCGACACCTGTTGGCCCTTCTCCGTCTGGCCATGACTGGCACTCTCTCACGGCGTCTCTGATCCCTTTGAATGCAATGCAGAAAGCCAACGTTTCCACCCATTGTAGCCCCCATTACAGTATATGTGGTGACTCAAGGCTATGGCACTGAAAGTGAAATCCAAGTGCAAAGCTCTGGCCTGAAGCCAGAAGTACCTGTGAGAGCGCTGAGTCAAAGCAGAAAGCTCTCTGCCTTTGTCACTCACACAGAAGGATTGGCACAAAATGGCTGTCACTTGTAATGCAGGAGGAGTCCCCTTTAAATAGCGCCCCCCGCACCCCGCATCGACTGGGAACCGTTCCCCTCTACCAGTCGCTGGGGGCGCCAGGATCAAAGAAGGGCGGCGCCACTGAAGTTCCGGTTTGGGGCGCACAAAGGGTGTTGCGCGATGAAATGACGTCGGGATCTGCGCGCGCAGCTGAGCGCGCGCAAAGACTTTGCACTGACGCTAAATCTCTAGTGAAGTTGGGGAGAGGCGCAGATCGCGCTGCGCCCGGCCGCTAGCCGCCTAGCGCTCAACATCTCCTCCTCCTAAGGCGCTACCGGCTGGCGCAAGCAACTGAATTTCTAGGCCTAAATGTTTTAATTTTTTCTTACTTTTCCTTTCTGCCTCTTTTTTTCTCTCTCTCGGAATCCAATCTTCTTTTTCCCCTCTCTTCATTTCTCTTTCTGTACCTGATTTGACTCTAATTAATTCTATTTCCTTCTCCGTCGTTCCTGTTTCTTTCTCAGTCCTTAACTCTCATTGGTTAAGGAGATAGACTTTTGGCCCCATCGTTCTCCAAGGTCCCAGATGCTCTGTTGCCCTCGCCGTGCCGTTATCTACTCACACCTCCAGCAACTGTGACACAAATATTTTTCGAGCTGAAGGGTTAAGGAAAAAGTCTAAATAACAGGGCACTCCACGAGATGCCCCGCTCCAACAAGTTCTGGGCCAATGTGTTTTCATTTGTTTTTAGAGTGAGAGGTAACATGTGTGGGTGACAAAGACCCCCAGATCTTGCTGACTTAACTGGGAATGAAGCAGAAGCTGATTGTTGCAATTAAGATACATTATAAAGCCTAATTAGCCCTGATTACCTCTCATTTACAAACAACCCCTTCAGCCCCATCGCAGACAAAAGGAACCATTTAAGATCCCGCGGTTGGATAATTTAATGGAATGTTTACTGCACTAATTGTGTGTTGTGTTCAGACCCCTGCAATCAACTCTCTCACTCTGTCAACCCCTAATGCTGTGTCTCCAGATTAACTTATTAAATAGACGCAACGAACTTGAACTTGGCCTGGCAGACTGAACATTTTTGATGCCAGCACTTGTGCTGATCTTTCGGTGTGTGGGGGGTTAGAGAGAGATCATTAGGCGATGGAAATGGAGGGGGGAAAGAGCAAGATGAAAAGAAACAGCACGAGGGAGGGGAAAGGAGTTCAGCGGCGGTGAGAAATACAAGAGCGAGACAGCAGAAATGAAGAAGACAGAGACTAGAGAGAAAAAGAGAAAAGATGCCACATAAAGCAAAATAGAATCAGATAAGAAAAGTAGAGAGACTAAAAAGAGAGGCAATGGGAGTTGAAAAGTTACAAAAATATCGGAAAAGTAGAACAGAAACACAGGCAAAGTGCAGCGGGAAAGTTTTGATCAACAAGGCAGGTTTGATGAAGATAGTGAAATGGAAGTACAGATAATTGCCAAATCAGCAGGACACGTTTGTGCTTTGGACTTTGAGCGATTGTGAAGAGAATTCAGGATCCTCAAACCTATTTAATTTATTTAAATCAAGAAGCCCATGCAGGGCTCCACCAAAGAAAGAATGAATTTGCATGTATACAGCACCTTCTCCTCAGGATGACCAGCATTAAAATGGCAGACAGATAGAATTCCATAGAGTCTGCAGCACAGAAGCAAGCTGTTCAGCCCAATTGGCCAATGCCAGGGCTAATGCTCCACACGAGCCTCCTCCCACCCCACTTCATCTCACCTTATCGGCATAACCTTCCATTCCTTTCTCTCTTGTGTGTTTATCTAGCTTCCCCTTAAATTCATCTATGCTATTCGCCTCAACCACTCCACGTGGTAGCGAGTTCCACATTCTAACCGCTCTCTGATGGAGACGTTTCTCCTGAATTCCCAACTGGATTTATTAGTGATGATCTTATATTTATGGCCCCTATTTTTGGTCATATGAATGAATGCATTTGTTCGCTGGTGCCGCCAACAGCATTTTCTAAACAACACAAAAAGAGGAGATTGCACGTTTGTTGGATATGTCTTAATCTGCTCGGTTCTGTTAATATGCAAGCTTGTTGTCAGCGTTAACTTATTCATCTTCTCTTTTCAACATTGGCCGTGTCCTGCACTACAGAGCTTGGCCATTCACTTAGGCTTTGCAACTAAAAAATAGTCTCTGGTTTCTCCAATAATGTCAGGCAACAATTATGGAACTGAACATAGAAACACAGAAACATAGAAGATAGGAGCAGGAGTAGGCCATTCGGCCCTTCGAGCCTGCTCCGCCATTCAATGAGATCATGGCTGATCATCCAATTTCAGTACCCTGTCCCTGCCTTCTCCCCATATCCCTTGATCCCTTTAGCCTCAAGAAATATATCCAAATCTTTCCTGAATATATTTAATGAACTGGCCTCCACCGCCCTCTGTGGCAGAGAATTCCACAGGTTCACCACTCTCTGGGTGAAGAAATTCCTCCTCATTTCAGTCCTAAATGGCTTACCCCTTATCCTTAGACTATGACCCCTGGTTCTGGACTCCCCGGCCATCAGAAACATCCTTCCTGCATCTAGTCTGTCCAGACCTGAAACAATTTTATAGGTTTCGATGAGATCCCCTCTCAATCTTCTAAACTCCAGTGAGTACAAGTCCAATTGACACAATCTCTCCTCATACATCATTCCTGCCATCCCAGGTATCAGCCTGGTGAATCTTCGCTGCACTCCCTCCATGGCAAGAATGTCCTTCCTCAGGTAAGGTGACCAAAACTGCACACAATACTCAAGGTGTGGTCTCACCAAGGCCCTGTACAACTGTAGCAAGACATCCTTGTTCCTGTACTCGAACCCTCTTGCTACGAAGGCCAACATACCATTTGCCACCTTAACCGCCTGCTGCACCTGCATGCTTACCTTCAGCGACTGGTGCACAATAACACCCAGGTCTCTTTGCACTTCCCCTTCTCTCAATCTATTGCCATTCAAATAATAATCTGCCTTCCTGTTTTTGCCACCAAAGTGGATAACCTCACATTTATCCACATTATAGTGCATTTGCCATGTTTCTGCCCAATCACCCAACCTGTCCAAATCATACTGGAGTTTCACGATATCCTCCTCACAGCTTACTCTCCCACTCAGCTTTGTGTCATCTGCAAATTTGGAGCTATTACATCCAATTCCCTCGTCCAGATCATTAATATATATTGTGAACAGCTGGGGTCCTAGGACCGATCCTTGCGGTACCCCACTAGTCACTGCCTGCCACTCGGAAAACCACCCGTTTATTCCAACTCTTTGCTTTCTGTCCGCCAACCAGTTCTCTATCCAAGTCAATACCTTGCCCCCAATCCCATGTGCCTTAATTTTGCACGCTAATCTCTTATGTGGGACCTTACCGAAAGCCTTCTGAAACTCCAAATACACCACATCCACTGGTTCTCCCTTATCTATTTTACCAGTTACATCCTCAAAAAATTCCAGTAGATTAGTCAAGCATGATTTACCTTTTGTAAATCCATGTTGACTTTGTCCGATCCTGTCACTGCTTTCCAAGTGCTCTGCTATTACATCTTTTATAATAGACACTAGCATTTTCCCCACTACCGATGTCAGGTTTACCGGTCTATAATTCCCCGCTTTTTCTCTACCACCTTTTTTGAATAGTGGGGTAACATTAGCTACCCTTCAATCCATGTGTACCGTTCCAGAGTCTATCGAGTTCTGGGAGATGATCAGCAATGCATCTACTATCTCTAGGGCCACTTCCTTAAATACCCTGGGATGTAGACCATCAGGCCCTGGGGATTTATCGGCCTTCAGTCCCATCAATTTTCCTAACACCATTTCCTTACCAATACTGATTTCTTTCAGTTCCTCCCTTTCATCGGACCCTATGTTCCCCGGCATCTCTGAGAGGTTATTTGTGTCCTCCTTTGTGAAGACAGAACCAAAGTATGTATTTAGTTGGTCTGCCATTTCCTTGTTTCCCATTATAAATTCCCCTGATTCTGACTGTAAGGGACCTACGCTTGACTTCACCAATCTTTTTCTCTTCACATATCTATAAAAGCTTTTACAGTCAGTTTTTATGTTCCCTGCAAGCTTACTCTCATATTCTATTTTCCCTTTCTTAATTAATCCCTTTGTCCTCCTTTGTTAACTTCTAAACTGCTCCCAATCCTCAGGATTATTTCTTTTCCTGGCCAATTTATATGTCCTCTCCTTGGATCTTATGTTATCCCTAATTTCCCTTGTTAGCCACGGTTGAGTCACCTTTTTTGTTTTATTTTTATGCCAAACTGGGATGAACAAATTCTGTAGCTTATCCATTCGGTCTTTGAATGTTTGCCATTGCCTATCCACCGTCAACCCTTTGAGTGCCATTCCCCAATCAATCCTACCCAACTCGCTCCTCAGACCATCGTAGTTTCCTTTATTTAAATTGAGGACCCTTGTCTTTGAGTCAACTACTTCGTTCTCCATCTTAATGAAGAATTCGATCATATTATGATCGCTCTGATCCAAGGGGCCTCGTGCAACAAGATTGCTAATTAATCCTTTCTCATTACATAATACCCAGTCTAAGATGGCCTGATCTCTGGTTGGTTCCTCGACATATTGGTCCAGGAAACCATCCCGTAAACACTCCAGGAATTCCTCCTCCACAGTATTGTTACTAATTTGGTTGGCCCAATCTATATGCAGGTTAAAGTCACCCATGATGACTGCTGTGCCCTTATTGCACGCTTCTTTAATTTCCCTTTTAATGCCATCCCCAACCTCCGCCTTACTGTTTGGAGGTCTATATACCACTCCCACTAATGTTTTTTTCCCCTTAGTATTTCTCAATTCTACCCATATAGAGGTAATTCTACCCTTACAAAGAGTAAAGGTATATCGCCATCGTAATGTTTGCGTTAGAGGCCTGTTGGCGTTGGAGTTTGTTTTCAGAATCAGAATCAGAATTGGCGGTTGAATCTATCGAAGGGGTTACACATGAGGCAGCTAACTGGTGCAGACTTGAGCTCATAATACCAGGTTTATAGAGGGCCAATGTAAAAATCCTGTAACTGTCAAACAACCTCCTTGTGAAGGAATAACCTTTTTAGAAAAGTACACTATCTTATGAAAGAATTCTGGCCTTGTTGAGATAAGACAGTTGTTGACTCTGAATGAATGACCTTATTAAAACAGTAGAATGGATGGCTCTGAATGGGTGGCCTTGTTGGAACAGAACAATGGTCAACCCTGGTTAAATGATCTTAATTACACCTCTTAAAGATGACACATGAGATAAGGGACATCTGCCCTTCACACCTTCTATATGGTGAACCCAGAACACCTGGAGATGTGGCAGATTCTGGAATATTACAAGCTGATGTGGCAGTAAGAATTGCAGAAGTCAGCAGAAAGATGAATAGTGATAATTAACTTGGATCAGCAGAAACCTTAAGGAATACAACTGAAAAAGGGTATAATATTGAAGTCTCAAATGAGGTATCAGACTCGCTTTAATCGGGCAAAGCGATTCTCGACTACAGAGGCGGCTCTGTAGTCTTGCACTCTTTGTACCTCGGGGATCAAAGGTAATTTGATATTGATGGATATCCTGTATAGAAAATTTTAAGAACTATAATACTGTAGCGAAGTTAAGATTTAAAAGTAAGATTCTCTTAAAAAGATCGTATTTTTTCTCTTTTTAGAACTGTTAACGTTGCGATTGACTGATTCACCAACTGTAAATTGCATGTCGGTTCTTTTACTAAATCTCTATATATTTTTAGAATTGTCTCACATAAGTCTTCTGTATCAATAACTCGCATACCCAATCTCTGTACACTCTTTGGTGGGGAGATCTCTGGACCCTCATAATACCCGAGACGTTACAGTCTGGCTAAACTTATTAAAAGTGCTATCTGGAGGATGGTAACATTTTCGGGTTGCTCCTTTTTTTAGGGAGAGATAGCCCAGACCTTTAGACCCAGTTAAGCGTCTTTAGGATTCGGCTACCTCAAACTTTAGTTGAAAGTGAACATCTGAGAAATAGGCCTGATCTGGGATAGCCCCAAAGGGGCTAGGACTAGTAAATTATCCTTTCATCCTAACCCCAATATATATAGAATAACTGGAGCCATTTACCTTCTTTAGGAGGGTCCTCTCTTAGGAACATAAGAGCATTAGGAACAGGAGTAGGCCATTCAGCCCTTGGAGCCTGCTCTGTCATTCAATTAGATTATGGCTGATCGGTACCTCAACTCTATTTACCCACCTTTGTTCCATATCCCTTGATACTCTTACCTAACAAATATCTATCGACCTCTGTCTTCTCGAAAGCTCCAATTTTCCCAGCATCACAGCTTTTTGGGGGCGAGAGTTCCAGGTTTCTACTACACTTTGTGTGAAAAAGTGCTTCTTATTGTTGTGGCTAAACAGCCTAGCTCTAAGTTTAAGATTATATCCCCTCGTTCTTGTCTCTCTCTTGTGTAATACAGCAGAGTGCGAGATGAAATCGAACAGGCACTTTCAATGGGGATGTGAGTGCTGCACTGAAATTATTTTCCACTTTTTGATGATTCCAGTGTTACAGATCACTTAAATACAGTAACATAACAGACTGGCAAGTTCTTACACAACACAGGCTCCTGTAAGGGTGAGGGACCAATGAATTGCTACTCTCTCAACCCAGAGTTCGATGGGTGAGACCGGAAATACAATCTGGGGACTTTGGGTGGCATCCAGTGGTGCTTCCATCCACTAAACTGAGGAGGACAATCGTTGATGACTGAAGTTATTGTATTTATTTTGCAAGATGAAAATCGGAACTGAAGTCTAAATTTCCCTATTGCACGTTTCTAGAGTGAAGCTTCACCCTCATGGGAGCATATGTCTAGGAAAACCGTGGCTGTGCGCACACGATTACTCAATATAGAATTATAGAAACATACAGCACAGAAGGATGCCATTCGGCCCATTGTGCCTGTGCCAGCTCTTTGAAAGAGCAGTCTTACTTAGTTCCACATCCCCACTTTGGGCTGGATTTTCTGAATGGAGGTGAGTGGGAGGCGGGACAGTTGCTTGTCGTGTCAATGTCCTGCCTCCATCCAGCCAGAGGGATTTTCCCCTGATTGAGCTTGTTAAGCCTGCCCTGCGGGTTCAGCAGGCCAATTAGGGAGGAAGTCACTGACAGATCACGTCAACGTCAGACGTGCTATCTGTCAAGACTTCTTCAAAGAAGAAATGTCAGTGTTTGACAGCTCTGTGAAGCTGTCAAACACTGACATTCTCTTTAGTTTGATGAGCCATTGTGTTCAGGACTCATCAAACCTTTCAAATTTGTAATTTTCACATGGCTGTAGGAATGGAGGTTCTAACAGCCATTCTGTGAAATTGACAAGGAGGATGTCGGCTCTCCCGATCCACCGCTGCTAAAGGCTGTAGGAAGAAAATAAGGTAAGTGAACACTTTTTTAAACTTATCACTCGCCTTGCATACTTACCACTCCACACTTGCACCCGTCACTCACCTCTACAACTTACTTCCAGGTGCCTCCGACCACCGCAGACCTCCTCCACATCTCCTCCAACCCGACGGGGTTCTCCGAGGTCGGGAAGCCTTCACCTGTGAAGGTAAAATGTCAGTAATCCTTTTTTCTGCCTGTTAATTATCTGTTAACAGGCAGTTAAAAGGATTAAATGCCTTTCCCGCCTCCAGGTGACGGGACCCGAAGCTGCACATCTTCCCGCCTCCTGGCAAAAGGGCAAGGAGGCGGGATGGGGTGGCTTTGCCATCCGCCCCCACTTTCTCCGAGTTTACCGGCTGTCCCGCCTCCATGCCCGCCTCCTCAGGGATTGGAAAATCCAGCCCTTTATGTCCATAACCCTGGAGGTTCCTCATCCTCAAGTACCTGTCCAACTCCCTTTTAAAATTATTTCTGGAATCAGCTTCCACCACCTTTTCAGGTAGAGTGTTCCAGATCCTGACAACCCTGAGTGAAAAAAATTCTCCTCATTTCCCCTCAACATCTTTTGCCAATGATTTTGAATCTATGACCTCTGGTTATTGACTCACTCACCAGAGGGAATCATTTTTCTCTATCAACTCTATCAAAAAAGGTATGAGGGAAAAATTTAGTTGCTCTGCGCCTCCCATTAGCGCCCCGAGGGGGCGCAACGCAACTAATGCCCGGGTGCAGCGCTGCTAATGCCTCCCACAAAATTCAGCAGGCGGTTAGTGGCGGCAGTAGACGGTAGTGCCGCAAACTTGGCTCACGCCCCCTGACCTACTGCGGTATGCTATGTCTGACAGGGTCAGGGTGGTGTTTTTGTGGCGGGGCGGTGATAATTAAAGGGCAGGTGCCGGGCATCCATTTTTTTTGGATGGCCTGCCAGCACCTGCCCCCTCTGGCCTCCTGCTGCGGGCTGCTGGCCGTGATCCGTCAGCCCGGCACTCCTCTTGAGTGCCGGGCTCTTTTGCTGGCACCCTGCTCCCCAGTGGTCCAGCAAGGCCCCGGTGCACGCTGCACAAGACCCCTCCCCTTTAATCAGAGGGGGGGAGGCCTGCAGAACCGCACCACTACGTGCCGACGCGCGTGGCACTGCTGCAAGTAGTGCCACGATATTCAATGGGAGCACCTCAAGAGGGAGGGGGAGTACTTCTAGTAGTGCCCCACCTCCTGATTGGGGCGCTACCATTGAATTTCCGGCACGGGGCGCTAACTTTTTGGGGTGCTAAAAGTAGCGCCCCAGTGAAGTATCGCCCCAAAGCGAGTGTGAGCCAATTCTCTCCCCTGTGTGTTCCCAACGTCAAGGTCCCGTCCCCACAATTGCGCAGTGGGAAAAATTACCCTTAAATTTTTTGTGAGGACTGAAATGAAAATGAGTGAACTTGTAATTTTTGGAAGATGTTGGAAATTGAAATAGAGGCATAAAGTTTCAGTTCTCACTGAAGCCCTAGCTCATTATTTTTCAGCAGGATAGATTTTAGATACTATCATTCCCATCACATCGCTTCATAGGAACAGGAATAGGCCATTCAACCCCTTGAGCTTGTTCCGCGATTCAGTCAGATCATCGCTGATCTGTATCTTAACTCCACCTACCCGCCTTGGGTCTATATCCTTTATCCAACAAAAATCTATCACTCTCAGTTCTGAAATTTTCAACTGACCCCCAGCCTCAACAAAATGTTGGAGTTCCAGATTTCCACTACCCTTTGTGTGAAGAAGTGCTTCCTGATATCACCCATGAATGGCCGAGCTTTAATTTTAATTTTAAGGTTATAACCCCTTGTTCTGGACTCTCCGATCAGAGGAAATTGTTTCTCTCGATCTATCCTATCAAATCCTTTAATTATCTTAAACACCTCAATTAGATCACCCCTTAATTTTCTTTACAGTGTCAGCTGTGGCTCAGTGGGTAGCACACTCGCCTCTAAGTCAGAAGGTTGTGGATTCAAGTCCCACTCCACACTCCAGGAACTTGAGCATATAAATCTCGGCTGACACTCCAGTGCAATACCGAGAGAGTGCTGCACTGTCAGAGGTGCTGTCTTTTGGATGAGACATTAAACCGAGACCCTGTCTGCTCAATCAGGTGGATGTAAAAGATCCCATGGCACTATTTCGAAGAAGAGCAGGGGAGTTATCCCCGGTGTCCTGGCCAATAGTTATCCCTCAATCCACGTAACAAAAACAGATTACCTGGTCATTATCACACTGCTGTTTGTGGGAGCTTGCTGTGCGCAAACTCACATTTGTCACTTCATTGGCTGTAAAGCGCTTTGAGACGTCCGGTGGTTGTGAAAGACGCTATATAAATGCATGTCTTTTCACTCAGGACTAGTCTATGCAACCTATCCTCATAATTTCATCCTTTTAGTCTCGGTTTCATTCTGGTGAATCTGCACTGCACTCCCTCCAAGGCCACTATATCCTTCCTGAGGTGCGATGGCTAGAACTGATGCTGCATTACAGCAGGTTGGCGGGGGGTGGGTGTGGTGAAGCAGGGTGATGAACGTCTGCATAGACTTCCATTGTTTAATTTTTGAACTTCCAGCACATTTATTCTGGACTTGAGAGGTTTAAACAAGGTCTGGGCACACAGGCCTTTCATTCTGCATGTCCCGTTCACTTGTTTCCTGGACGTAGTCTCAAGTGCATTTGACCACTGTGAATTATTAATAAAAAAAAATATTTCCTTCACTGGATGGAGCACTGCATGGTACTTAAGGACTTGTTAACAGATGTTGCTGTGATATTGCTGTCACGTGGGGAGGGTGTAAGGCTGAGACACTATCAATTATTGACTTTCGCTTGGCCTGCTATGGAGCGTTAACCGAGGCAGCGGTTTGCGCAGAGCTAGTTGATCTCAGCCTCACCTTGCAGGGTTAAAGAGAGGGGAGGAAAACATCAGCCAGGGTCCCACTCCTAATTGTTGTCCAGTGACTCCTGCCGGAAAGTGTGCATTGTGAATGTCGGGTGATGGCAGGATTAAACTCAGCGACGATGCTCCCCCCAGTTAGAGGGTACGGTAGTATTGTAGGAGTCTCTGCACTCCTAGCAAAGAATCTATAAACTCACTAGTAGTTAACAAACTGGGTTTAATGTACTAAAACTTTACAAAACAGGAAAATGCAGGCGAAGCTCTAAACAGGTCTATTCACTATCACTCCACACGAGGACTAGCTGGAAACACCCTCCACCTCTGACGTCATGGCGTCATCACGTTTCCTGTTGTTGGGATGTCACATGACCCACGTGATGACGTCATCGCGTCAGATCGCGATTTTGTCGATCTAGCTCTGTTTAACCAGAGCCAACATTAAAAGGTAATAAACATGATTAAAGGCAATTCTACAAGTCACTGTGAGAGTCTCTTAGTGGCTTTGCCACATACGCCCCCCCAGAATTGTCTTTAATGAGAAGAGTCAATCGCTGAGGAGGTCGGACAAGTCTGTTGGACCGACTCCTAAATTCCCGGAGGGGAAAACGCTGAGCAGGTGGCGAGCTGGCAGGTAGGCAATGTCAGGTGTGGTGGTGGCCAGTGGCCGGCCATGGCGCGGAGGCTGCGCCAGCTTGATTGGTCGTTCGAGGTCCAGGTGCGCAGGCTTAAGGCGATCGACAGAGATGTGATCAGGCTTGCCCCCGATGTCGATCACGAAACTCTTGTCCCCTGCCTGCAAAACCTGGAAGGGCCCTGCATAAGGAGGTGCGAGCGGGGTACGATGGCCGTCTTGGCGCACAAAAACGAACTTGGCCTTCGACAACTCCCCCGGGATGTTGGACGAAGGCAAACTGTGCTGTGAGGTCGGAACTGGGTGGAAACAGTGGGCTGCATCCCGGTGGGTCTCTCTTTGCCTGTGTAGGGGACGGCAGGAATTCACCCGGAACTCGAAGTGGTTGCCTGTAAACCATCTCCGCCGCCGACGACTGGAGATCTTCCTTCGGCGCCGTGCGGAGTCCCAACATCACCCACGGCAGTTTGTCGACCCAGGATGCATCCAGAAGGCTGGCCCTGAGCGACGCCTTCAAGGAACGGTGGAACCGCTCGCACAAGCCGTTTGCTTGTGGGTGATAGGCCGTAGTGCGGTGGAGTTTAACGGCCAACACGGAAACCACCTCATTCCACAGTTCGGACAAAAATTGCGGCCCACGATCCGACGAAATATCCGCAGGGACACCAAACCGGGCTACCCATGATGAAACGAAAGCTCGAACAACATCCACAGAGGTGATGGACATCATGGGGACTGCCTCCGGCCACCTCGTGGTGCGATCCACCATTGTCAAAAGGTACGTAAAGCCCCGGGACGGTGGAAGCAGGTCCACTAAGTCAATGTGAATGTGATTGAATCGCTGCTCCGGGACCTCGAAGATGGCGAGCGGGGCCCTGACATGCCGCTGCACCTTGGCCCGTTGGCAAACAACACAAGTGTTCACCCAGTCTCTAATGTCTTTGCGTATTCCCCTCCATACGAATTTGAAGACCAGCAGCTTTTGCGACGCCCGCACTCCAGGATGCGATAGGCCGTGTATGGCATCGAAAACAGCCCAGCGCCATTTAGATGGGACAATCGGATGGGGTGCACCCAACGAAACATCGCAGAGCAGAGTAGTACCTGCGGAATGGAACGGCACATCCCTCAGCTGGAGGCTGGCTGGAACCGAACGAAAACCCTGGGTCTCCGGGTCGGCCGCTTGGTCAGCCGCCATCTGTGTGTAGTCAATGCCCAATTGGACGGCCTGGACGGTGGCGCGGGATAAGCAATCGGCGACGACGTTGTCCTTACCGGCCACATGCCGGATGTCGGTGGTGAACTCCGATATGTACGTCAGCTGCCTTTGCTGCCGAGCCGGCCATGGTTCCGCAGACTTGGCCATTGCGAACGTCAATGGCTTATGGTCAACAAACGCGATGAAGCGGTGCCCTTCGAGGAGGAAGCGAAAATGGCGGATGGCCAAAAACAAAGCCAACAGCTCTTGGTCGAAAGTACTGTACCGGCGCTCATACCGTTGTAGCTGGCGGCTAAAAAAGGCCAGAGGTTGCCACGCGCCATCGACCCACTGCTCCTGGACGGCCCCCACCGCGTAGTCTGACGCGTCCATTGTGAGGGCGAGGGTGGCTCCCGGCAGGGGGTGTGCCAACATGGCCGCGTTGGCGAGCGCAGTCTTCGTCTCCTCGAAGGCGCGATCCATGTCTTGCGACCATACCACGGGCTCCTTTCCCGTTGTGCCCCTGAGGGCCTCGTAGAGCGGACGCATGAGCTGCGCTGCCCTGGGGATGAAACGATGATAGAAGTTCACCATCCCCAGGAACTCCTGTAAGGCTTTCACGGATTTCGGTTTCGGGAACTCCGCGATCGCCTCCACCTTGACTCGAAGTGGCATTGCCCCCGCAGGGGTTATACGGTGGCCCAGGAAATCAAGTTGCGCTAGGCCGAAACGGCATTTGTCCGGGTTAACAATGAAGCCGTGCTGCTGAAGCAGTCGAAAAAGGACCCGAAGGTGCTCGAGGTGTTCCTCCTTGGAGGTGCTGGCAATCAGAATATCATCCAAATAAACAAATAAAAAATCAAGGTCCCGCAGGACTGAATCCATGAGGCACTGAAACGTCTGCGCCGCGTTTTTAAGTCCGAAGGGCATTCGTAGGAATTCAAAAAGTCCAAAGGGGGTAATGACCGCTGTCTTTTCGACATCTTGAGGGTGCACTGGCACCTGGTGGTAACTGCGGACGAGGTCGACTTTCGAGAAGATGGACGTCCCCGCCAAATGTGCTGAGAAGTCCTGTATATGGGGAATGGGGTAACGGTCGGGCGTCGTTATCTCATTGAGGCGGCGATAATCACCACAGGGCCGCCATCCCCCGCCGGGCTTGGGGACGATGTGGAGCGGGGAGGACCAGGGACTACTGGACCGACGGATGATCCCCATTTTCTCCATCACGGTGAACTCCGCCTTCGCCGCCGCTAGCTTGCTGGGCTCTAAACGTCGCGCCCTGGCGTAAACGGGAGAGCCGGTAGTCGAAATATGATGCTCCACCCTATGCTTGACGGTCGAAGCCGAAAAGGTGGACTTCGTCAGCTCGGGGAACTCCTCGAGAAGACGTGCGAAATTGTCGGGCGGTGGCCGCGCACATGAAATCGTGTGTGACGCAGCCATGCTGCGCGCCCCTGAAATATCGTCGAGCGTGGTGGCGTGAATGAGGCGTCGATTTTTCATGTCCACCAACAGGCCGTTGGCGCCCAAAAAGTCGGAACCCAACAGGGCCTGCGAGATTTGAGCGGTGATGAAATTCCAGGTGAAAAACTGTCCACCGAAACAGACTTGGACGAGCCGCTTTCCGCAAGTGCAGATCGAACCCCCATTGGCCGCTTCTAGAGGGGGACCCCGTCCGCCGGACCGAAGGTCGATGACCGAGGCGGGAAGTATGCTGCATTGCGCCCCCGTGTCGCATAGAAAACGATGGCCCGAGATGGAGTCGGTTAAGTAGGTGAGATTCCCGGAAGCGTCGATCGCCATCGTGGCCGCGGGGGAAGTACCGGGACCGGCGTGCTTGACTCACGGCGGTCTATTTGACGGTCTGGTAACGAAACTGCACGGTGGGTGGCAGCAGCGGGCCTTCGGGCCGAAACGAGCATGGTAGTAACAGTAACCGGTCGTCGGAGGCGCCGTGGTCGGAGCCGGGGCCGGGCTCCTCGTGGCGGGGCATTGCGCGATGGCGCAGTGTTGTTGCCGGACTTCATAAATCTTATCCGCCTCTTCGGCGAGCGCGACGCAGTCTGTGGTTTCTGCTCAGGCGAGGGCTGCTTAGACTTGCTCGGGGAGCTGAGTAAGGAACAGCTCGTGAAACAGAAAGCACTGGGGCTCGGACCCCAGGAGAGTCAGCATGTGGCTCATAAGCTCCGAGGGTTTGGATTCACCTAACCCTGGTAGCGTCAGTAAACAGCAAGCGCGCTACGCTTTGGTAAAACCAAATACCTGCAGCAATCGTGTCTTGATGGCTACATACTTTTCAGCATTCGGGGGACTCTCCAGAAGGCTGATGATTCTCGACGCCGTCGAGCTATCGAGGGCGGAGACCACATGGAGATATCTGGTCTGGTCCTGTACGACGTTGCGGAGTTCAAATTGTGCCTCGGCTTGCACAAACCAAGAGGCCGCCTGTTGTTCCCAGAATTGGGGAAGCTTCAAGGCCACTGCATTGGCCTCCATTACTGGCCCGTTCTCTGCGTTCACCGCGAAAAACGATCGCGAGGATTCGGGGTCACCAATGTAGGAGTCTCTGCACTCCTAGCAAAGAATCTATAAACTCAGTAGTAGTTAACAAACTGGGTTTAATGCACTAAAACTTTACAAAACAAGAAAATGCAGGCGATGCTCTAAACAGGTCTATTCACTATCACTCCACACGAGGACTAGCTGGAAACGCCCTCCACCTCTGACGTCATGGCGTCATCACGTTTCCCGCCATTGGGACGTCACATGACCCACGTGATGACGTCATCGCGTCAGATCGCGGTTTTGTTGATCTAGCTCTGTTTAACCAGAGCCAACATTAAAAGGTAATAAACATGATTAAAGACAATTGTACAAGTCACTGTGAGAGCCTCTTAGTGGCTTTGCCACAGTATAGTGATTATGTTACTGGACTAGTAATCCAGCGACGTGAGTTCAAATCCCACCATGGCAGCAGGGGAATTTAAATTCAGTTAATTAAATAAATCTGGAATAAAAAGCTAGTATCAGTAATGGTGACCATGAAACTACCGGATTGTCGTAAAAACCCATCTGGTTTACTAATGTCCTTTAGGGAAGGAAATCTGGCGTCCTTACCCGGTCTGGCCTATATGTGACTCCAGACCCACAGCAATGTGGTTGACTCTTAACTGCCTTCTGAATGGCCCAACAAGCCTGATTTTTCCCCCTGGGTTGCTCACAGCGGTGTCCCGGAGATTAATCATCAATTCCTGGAGACTCCAGGCTAATCCCGAAGGGTTGGTAACCCCTAAGCACTCCCCAGTCTCTGCTGCACTGGACAGTCTACCTGTGCGGGGCTCAAACGCACGACATTCTGACCCAGAGGCGAGAGTGACACCAGTGGAGCCAAGCTGTCGAGCAGATAAACGCATAAAACAGAAGAACAATTCACAGTGGCCATCTTGACCATTTCTTGCACCAGACTTACTGTATTCAAGAAGGTGACTCACCACCCCTTCTCGAGGGCAATTAGGGATGGGAAATAAATGCTTGCCTTGCCAGCGATGCCCACATCCCGTGAATGAATAAAAATAAAAGTTGAAGTTTATAGCTTGCCAATACTCACTACCTGGAATCACACATATAAAGGGGACCAAATGGTGCTCGAAGGATGGAAAGGGGACCAGTTGAAGGATGGATGTCCTTGGGGAACCTTACGCCAACTTTATTTAGCACAGAGGAGGCAAGAAAATTGGAGAGAGAGACGGAAAGAGCAGTAACAAAGGCTGGAGACATGGCTGCAAAAGGAATTAGGGAGATCGACCAGGAACAGGAAATGAGAATGGAACAAACAAAGACAGAACAGAGTAGGAATAGCAGGTGGAGGAAACAGAGCTGGGAAAGGTCTTGAAGAACTGGAATATAGTGGAAAATATCAGGAGGGGTAAAACAGTGGGGTAATATTGTGAAAGCAAAAGTGAATAAGCAGATGTGACGTGCAGGCAGGAGAGAAATTATGGAGCAACAGTAAAGTCAGATACAGCTGGGATTGGAAACACTGAGGTAAGTGTTAATCCAGCAAAGGGGGCCCGTTGAACTGGGGGAAGAAGCGGAATTCAGGCAGATTTGAGAAGGAAAGGAAGACCTGCACATATACAGTGCCTTCTCACATCTCGCAAACATCTCTAACCTCTTCACATACATTGAAAAGCAGCGACTTGTTATTCATCCAAAATGCAGCAAGATCCCACAAACAGTCATAAGATGAATGCCCAGTGAACTGGTTTCTGGTGGTGTTGGCTGAAGGAGGAATTCTGGCCAGGACACCACCTTCCCAACATGAGCCACAGGAAAAGGTCGTCAGAATCTCAGATTTAACATCTCATCCAAAGGGCAGCACCTCCCACAATGCAGCATTCCCAGGGCTGCCAACTCTGGTTGGACGTATTTCTGAAGGTTTTGTCACATGACCTTCCACCTACAACCGCCCCACCCCCACGATCCCACAATTGGTTGCCCACCACATCCATCTTCACGGCGCACCAACTTCCCCCACCAATTGGGAAGCAGGCTCTTTGTTACCCGATTGGATTATGTCAGTCTCTTTTCCCTATCTTCAATAGTTTTATAAGTAATAAGCAAAACTGTTCAAAGAAAATGGATGTTTTTAATGCCCTGATGATTTTTCTCCCTGGGTTGCTCACAGTAGATTAATCATCAATTCCTGGAGACTCCAGGGTAATCCCGGAGGGTTGGTAACCCCTAAGCACTCCCCCAGTGCTGCACTGGACAGTCTGCCTGTGCGAGGCTCAAACGCACGACGTTCTGACCCAGAGGCGAGAGTGACACCAGTGGAGCCAAGCTGTCGAGCAGATAAACGCATAAAACAGAAGAACAATTCACAGTGGCCATCTTGACCATTTCTTGCACCAGACTTACTCTGCATGTTGAGACAAGCACCATGGAATTGAAGCTAATGAGCCCTGCAGTGCGATCTCTGACCAAAAAAAAATTACATTAAAATCAACGATATTAATAATTTTTGCTGGTCTCTTTATTACTTTGGGAGGAGGGAGGATGCGGAGAAGCGAGCAATAACTAATAAAATTGCTAAAACTAAGAACTAATGACAAGGCTATTTCATGCATGGTAAAATTGGAAACAGCTTTCCAGAAAAGCCATCTCTAGCAAATGACCTTTAAAGGCTCTCAAAGCCAAACCTTTTGTTCATCCCCATTGGAGTCCATGCAGTTAGGCTCTCAATCACCATAATCAGGCACAGATGCAATTACTCACTGAGCACTGAGGAGCTCTGTATACAGATCCATTTAGTCATCAGAACCACTTAAGGGGAAAATGGACTCTGGAGGAATTGCTGCTGTTCGAGCACTCAGGAGAGAAGACCAGTGCTAAATAAAGCATTGCTGAACAGAGGTATGATTTGCATACTGTGTGGAAGCCAGTCTAGAGAACTGCAGCATCCACAAGCTCGACGGGTCTCTCAGCTCACCCGCATGCATCGAAAGGCGCTGTTGTTTTAACCCTCTCCTTCCTGTGGTGGTACTTGCTGTTTCCCCTATGCTCAACCCTTCACACAACACCTGGAATAGGACAAATTCAACAGAATGGTGGTTGAGTTGGCAACAGAAGCGTCCGGACCATGAGGGTTCAATCCCCAGGTTGTGTGAGGTTTACCTGATCCCAGGTGAGGGGGGAGGAAAAAAAAATCAGACTTCAATTTACTTAGGGGATGATTTTGCCAATGGGGAGCTTTTGGAGGCGGGACTCCCACTTGTTGGGTTTCAGTCCCGCCTCCATCAACTTCTGGCCAACCCACACTATTTTCCCTTGATTGACCTTGTTAAGCTCGCCCAGCATTTTGACAGATGAATTGTCATTGTTTGACAACTCTGTGAAGCTGTCAAACAGTGACATTCTCTGTAGTTTGATGAGGTCTTGAATTCAAGACCTCATCAAACCTCATTCTTTTGCAGAAATGAGATGGTTGTTGCATTGGAGAATGCAGTGGCCATCTGTCATCTCCATCGTGGAGGTGTGAGACTCTCTGCATACCCACCGACTGTAGCCTGCAGGAAGAAACAAAGGTAAGTACACTTTTTCTAACACTTTGCACTTACCTCAGATACTCACCTCTCCACACTTGCACCCATCACTCACCTTAACAGCACACTTTTGGACCCCTCCAATCCCCACAGACCCACTGCTCGCCTCGCTGACCTGGCGGGTTTCGGAGCCTTCGGGAAGCCCGCACTTGTGAGGGCAAAAATGGGATAATCCTATTTTCTGCCTGTTAACTACCTGTTAACAGGCAGTTATGTGGCTTTAATCCCTTCCCGCCTCCAAGGAGACAGGACCTGGCGCAGGACGGCTACCCGCCTCCTCGCAAGATGGCGTGGAGGCGGGTTGGGCACCCGCCCCCAAATTCTGCCATTTTCCCGGCAGTCCTGCCTCCATACCCGCCTCCCCAGGGCTGGCAAAATCGCTCCCATAGTATCTCAAAGCACTTCACCGACAATTAATTACTTTGTAGTGCAATACTGTAGTTGTATGTAGGTAACAATGATGGAATAAGGTGGGAGAAGGCTCGTATGGAGCATGAACACCTGCATAGACCTGCTGGGCCGACTGGCCTGTGTCTGAGCTGTAAATATTCTATGTAAAAGGTGCTGCATTGATCTCAGCATCCCCAGGTTATAGAGAGACAGGGTTCCTGCTCCTAATTGCCAACCAATGTTCCATGTTGGAAAATGAATGCATGTGAGGAGTGGTTCAGGTTCAGATGTGATTATTACTCACACATGAAGAAAAGCCCCTTGGGTGAGGTGCCTGAGTGATGAGCACCCAGACACAGTGTAAAATTGACAAAGGTTTAGGTACAGGTTGTGTATGTGTCCTGACGGACTGGTGTCTGGCACAGGGGGGAGGGCAGGTGAAACCAAGATGGGGTGAACTAGCATAAGAAGGAAAAACAGAATTTGCACACATGCTAAGATGACATGAGCAAGTGTTGTAATAACCGCTAACTCCCTTGATAGCTAGTCAATAAATGCACCATGTGGTGTGATGCTAAGCTATATGGAACAGAAAGCTGACAAAAGGTAAGCTTGATTTTGTTAGTATCAATCTTGACCTTGAGTCAGAAGGTTATGGATTCAGGGCCCTCCCTAGACTTGAGCACATAATCTAGACTGACACTTCTCTGCGGTACTGAGGGAGTGCTGCATTGTCAGAGTTTGCAGCTCTCGGATGAGATGTTTAAGTGAGATGTCTGACTATGTAAACAATCCCAGGTACTACTATTAGCAGACATACATGATCTGGTCCCTCACTAATTGGCTATTTGTGAGACCTTGCTATATGCAGAATGGCTGGCACATTGGTCTGTATAGCAACAGCCACTGTACTTCAAGAAGTAATTTATTGGTTGTAAATTTTGGAACTTCCAGAGGATAAGGTGCTGTTGCAAGTTCTTTCTTTCAATCACTGGTCTGTGCTGAATTAGCTGGCCTGTGTATTACTATAGTTGGCCTCACTGTCCCACAGCTAGTGAGGGAATTGAGGTTACAGCTGTTTGCTATCCAGTGACCTCTGTTGGACAGGAAATGTACGTGTACACACATCAGGCAAGGACAGGTTTGAGCTCACCTGTGATGCCACTCTTTGTAGAATAGCCTACCAACATTTACAGGTAAATTCAGTGCTCCCAGCCTGGAGTCGCACTGAAGGGGAGTGTCAGTCAGAAATAAGATCACCTGCACTCTCTTTGAGTGCAGGTCAACACTGGGAGGCCTAGAAATTCATCTCGGGCGATGGTGCAAAATGGGCGGTATCGACTCGGCCGCCAGTTATACGCAGCGCTTGATATTCAGTTCCACTGACTGCCACTGGCCGAGCCGAATTTCTAGGCCTGAGTATTTTAATTCACACATAAAGAATGGTCCCTTGGATGAGATACCACAGGGTTGCTGAAGCCTGGCACGAGTCAGCACTTTCCAGAGAGAGGGGGGAGAAATGCCTCAACCACTTGGACTACAATGATAAAACTAAATCCCAATAAATGTCAAAATAGTTTGACAAGAAACTATGCCTGGAGCAGGAACTCTATAATCTGCATTGAGTAGGGAAGTCCTGTACCTCAGTGGATTCAGCAATTCAATCTCAATATAAACAGAGGGGGCATTACACATAAACATCATTGACATTTATTGCAATTAAGTTGTGTCATTCCACTCCTGTTGCGCTGATGCTAAGCAATTGTTGTCCACAGAGTATGAAACCATTGTTGTCTAGCAACACATAGTCACATGGCTGCATTGTTAACAATGTCACAGGATTTTCTAACCAAGGCGCAATGGGAAGGGGGCGCGTATGAACAGCTAAATCTTCTTCAATATGGTACATAATGTAGCAGCATTCTTTTATGCTGCTACACAAGCAAAGAACCCAGTGGTGCCAGTGCTGTCATCCTAGGGCTGGCGTGATACTGTCATTTCTATTTTCAATGCTTGAAAAATAAGCAGCCTCAGGAAGCTTGCCCACAACTTGGCAGTGGCTTATTGTCATTTGCAATTAATATATTGCGCCTTAAAACAGTGCCAAGTTAGCGGGGAATGTCCCTTTAAGTCCTATTGACATGTTTCACCATTGCTACCCAATGCTCCAGGACATAAATGCTGGTGCTGGCAGTAAAGGGCATGGGTAGATCAAAGGAATTAGGATTCTTGCAACTGATGGTACACACTGAATAAAACATGTTTTCAAACAAATTGTATGAATTTTGTGCTCTTCGAGGTGAGTTGTGCTGGCTAATGGGACAATTTGCATTTCAGACACCTTCTACTCTGTCCGCAACAATGTGCTTCAGCCCGAATGTCAGAAGAGCAGTCCCATCTTGTGACAGTGTACATCAGCCAATCTGTGGTTTCTCAGAGTGAGATTATCAATTCTTCCCCAAGGTGAGGACAGTTTTGTGCTGTGGGCCCGAATCCACTTGGGGCTGGATTACAACTGTCAAAACACATTTCTTGTAGAACTAAATACCCTGCAGACCAGATTAAACTTTCATCCCATTAGGCCTGATGGGGATTTGAACCCAAGTCCCAAAAGGCCAGCACCTAACCTACTGCACTAGCCAATCAACCATCAAATATGCTTGTAACCTCTTTGGCCTTTTAATAGCCACTAGAATTATAATTTGTGAAATAGTGTGGTGAAAGTAAAATCTTTCCATCAGACTTCCACAATGTGAAGTGATGGATTGAATTTAATGAGCTGAGCGTTATAAAAGAGCAAACATGTTTTGCTTTGATCAAGAGTTTGTCCTCCAGTATTGTGGCATTGTATGTAAAGGAAATGAAGAGTCGACTGGTATGCTGCACCGCAAAACATGGAACTGGCCCACTGATGTTCTAATATTGAATGGGGAGGGGTTTGGTCCAATAGAATGGTATACAATGGAGGAAAAGAGGAATTTTCTTTTTATTGATAAATCTAACCTGAGACCCCTTTTACATGTCACCACCAAGGCTGAAAAAAGGACAGAAAATGAGGTGAATCAAAAAGTAGCAGTTACGTCATGGCAAGCTTGTGTTTTAAAAAGCCTGTGAATTATAGCAGGAAGAGCAGACTGAGGGAGGTAAGGAGCTGGAGATCCTTGGAAAAAATGAGTTAGAGTAGGAGAGAGTACACTGGGTCTTAATTTTGACACTTTAAGAATGTAGAGAGAAGAAAGAGCATGTAGACGGTTTATTTGGCGCTTCGGCATAATAAAGGAGGAAAGTTCAGATGAGCAATCACCATAGTTACAGTAGGATTTGGTTTAGTTTTTCCACTGGGAGTAAGTAACAAGGCTGCAATTTCATCAAGGGGTGGTCTCAGTCAGTGAGAGCACAGCTTGGCCTGTTCATGGCTATCATCTACACTAAATTACACTCATTTTAAATAATGTGAACTCTAATAATCTCTTATTGTTAATTTGTAATATTTCATAATATTGACAATAAAGTCTAGTGGCTGCAGATTAAACTGATCTAGACATTTCACTGATTAAACACTCTAACTAGCTGTTATGATGTGATAACTACAGAATAATATTTTTTCATGTTTCACATGAAGTTATTATGAGGCAGGAAATTATTTTATAGTGTTAATGCAGCAAGGAAACAAAGAGCCTATTACATCTATTTTAAAATATTCATGGGTAGCACCACAGATTCTGTAGAACTATCCATTTTTTACAAGGAATAATGTGAGCAGGAAAGTCTTGCATTTGGATAGCACGTAATCACATCTGTCAGAAACATCACAAAGCACTTAGCATAGAATGAATTACATTGCCCAGTTACTGTTATTCCGTGGGTAAACATGGTCAAGAGAATAGACCAAGTCCCTGTCTGCCTGCTCAGGTAGTTTTAACGATCCCTTGGAATTATTAAAAAAGGAGCAGCGAGTTCTCCTTGTGTCCTACCCAAAAGTCCTTGCACAAACAATACAATATTGCTGTTTGTGGGATCTTGCTATGTGGAAAATGGCCACCATGTTGTCTGCGTGTATTTGCACCGTGTGTTGGCAGGAACAGATTTTAAACAGCAATAAGATTAATGAGCTGTTAATCTGTTTATTTTGGTGGCATTGTTTATGCGAGGACTGCTGGATAGGACACCAAGAGAACTCCCGGATCCTCTTCTATAAATTCCAAGGGATCTTTAAGACTACCTGAGCAGGCAGACAGACAGGGACATGGGGGGGAGAAATTCATGAGCGCCCCAAGGCTGGAAAAATTAGCGCCAGGCGCTAATGATTCCCAGCTTTCTCTAAATTCGATGTTAGCGCTCCGGGAAGGAAGTGGAGCACTAAATCAAGCACTCCACTTCCTTCCTGGAGTGCTAAAGGACGCAGGCAGGGCGGTAGGTGTGCAGCGCTGCTGCAATCTGAGGCCCCTTCCCTCCCTTAAAGGGAAGGGCCATCGCTGCAGGCTCTGCATTGCGACCAGTTAGCTGGTCGCCAACGGCAGCCACGATCCGACCCGATCAGCTCCATGCACTCCAGCAGAGTGCCGGGCTGATTGATCGCGGCCAAAGAAAAATGGAAAAAATTGAAATAATGGATTGCAACAATTTTTATACAAACAGCACCAACATCCCCTTTAACTTGCACCCCCAAAGCGCCCAGCCTCTTGAACAACACCTCCTGCAGCTGTCGGTGTTGTCGCCCAGCGATGCTGCAGGGGGTGGAACTGAAGTTCAGGTCCGGGTTGCTACCGGGGCAATGCACAGGACAATGACGTCACGATCTCCGGGCGCAGGAGATCGTGGTGCAATGTGTTACCGCCGCCGCAAACTTCTCGGCCAATTTAGCGGGATTCATTAATTTTGCCATGCCTGGTCGGTAAATCATTAGCGCCCCGTTATCGACCCCGAGAGGCGATAATGGGAGGCGCTGAGGAGGACAATTTCTAGGCCCCGATCTATTCTCTTGACCAAAGAAAAGAAAGAAATCACGTTGATATACCACCATTCAAGACCTCAAGGTGTCCCAAAATGCTTCACAGGGCAGGACTTTAGTCAATGCAGAGCTCCCTTAGTATCTTAGTATTAGTCTGAGTTGTCAATTTAGATTATGTACTCAAGTTCTAAAGTGGGGCTTAAATCCATAGCCTTCTAACTCATAATTCTTCTTCTTAGGCAGTCCCTTGGAACCGAGGATGACTTGCTTCCACATTAAAAATGAGTTCGCAGGTGACTGATGATTCCAATGCGGGACCTACAGTCTCTGTCACAGGTGGGGCAGACGGTGGTTGAAGGGGCGGGTGGGTGAGGTGCTTGGGTTGACGTGCGCTCCTTGCGCTGCCTGCGCTTGGCTTCCGCTTGCTCCCGGCAGAGAGAGTCCAGGGGCTGGATTTTCATTGAGGAGTCGGGTAGGAGGCGGGACTACAATGTTTGGGGCTGTAGTCCCGCCTCCATCGAGTTCTAGCCAACCCACGCGATTTTGACTTGATTGACCTTGTTGAGCCCGCCCAGCGGGCTCAGCAGGCCAATTAAGGGCCACCCGGCAACAGGTGACATCACAGATTGAAATTTCAACAGGCAGTTAATTGGCACTAATCCCCTTCCTGCCTCGGGGAGGTGGGTTCCATTGCGGGGCGGGGACCCGCCTCCTTTGAAACTGGCATGGAGGCGGGTTGGGGGCGGGACCTCTGATTTCAGGATTTTAAACCCCCACACACCTCCAATCTTGACTCCACGGCCCAATGAAAATCCAGCCCGAGGTGTTCGGCACCTTCCCGGATGCTTCTCCTCCACTTTGTGCGGTCTTGGGCCAGGGATTCCCAGGTGTCGGTGGGGATGTTGCACTTTTTCAAGGAGGCTTTGAGAGCGTCCTTGAAGCATTTCCTCTGCCCACCTGGGGCTCTCTTGCCGTGCCGGAGCTCCGAGTAGAACGCTTGTTTTGGGAGTCTCGTATCGGGCATGCGGACAATGTGACCCGTCCATCGGAGCTGATTGAGCGTGGTCAAAGCTTCGATGCTGGGGATGTTGGCCTGAGCAAGAACATTGACGTTGGTGCGCCTATCCTGCCAATGGATTTGCAGGATCTTGCGGAGGCAGCGATGGTGGTACCTCTCCAGTACTTTGAGGTGCCTGCTGTACATGGTCCATGTATCTGAGGCATACAGCAGGGCAGGTATCACTGCTGCTGTGTAGACCATGAGCTTAGTGCTGGGTTTGAGGTCCTGGTCTTCAAACACTCTCTTCCTCAAGCGACCGAAGGCTGCACTGGCACACTGAAGGCGGTGTTGGACTTCGTCGTCGACATCTGCCCTTGTTGACAGTAGGCTCCCGAGGTATGGAAAGTGGTCCACGTTGTCCAAGGCCTTGTCATGGATTTTGATAATCGGGGGGCAGTACTGAAGTTTAATCTGTGGCTAGTTACCTCTCAACAGATTAACTGAGTTGGTAAGAATCCACAATAAGGAAGATTGCACATGGTTTGCAAAGGAAGGAGTCAGAGGAGCCAATAGGTGTTTTCTCATCATTAATGCTCTGGTTGACTAGGGAAAAATTATATTTTGGGCTTCCTTAGAATTCTTCTGCAGTGGCCAGTTACGACCTACTTCACACCAAAGTTGTATATTTATCATTGTGCCTTTGCTGCCCCAGACCAGCTGGAGAGGTTCCCCACAATCATGTGCTGCCAGTTCTGACGAGCCACCGGTTAGAGTTGAGTCTAGTGTGGAGGTCCTTGGGGCAAAAATTCAGTTGGTTAGTGCCTCCCGTTAGCACGGGGGCGAGGCGAATCCAGCGACACACGGCAAATCCCAACCCCCGTTGCGCCACCGGTACAAGGTACCACCGGGGACTTCAAGGGCAGAGAGATCATGACGTCAGTGCAATGCTCACTGAGTGCCCGATCTGTAAAAATGATTTTTGCCACTTACCTTTGCGCCTCCACCAGACAATGACAGGGAGAGGAGGTGCACAGCTGCAGGACGTTGGCTCCAGGCAGGTTATTTAAAGGTATCTGCATTAATCACTCACAGCTGTCAGGGCAAGTTAGTTTCAGTGATTTCTTGTCAGTTTCAGCTAGTGGATCACTTTGTATGAGTAATTTCAAGATTCTTTTTTATCAGCAGTGTTCTGACAAGTGCAAAGTGCCTACATTTATTGTTCAAAGGTTCAAACTGTTACACTTGGTGACATTAATGGGGGCTGTGCCAGCATGCCACCTTGCCCTCCAGGATCTACGGTGGAGGGAGCGTAGGCAGATGAACATACAGGAACATATGCGCAGCGGGATGAGGAGGGACATCAGGGCTCTCACCAGGAGGCCTTGTCCTCCAAGGGTATTCCGACAACACCTTTCCTACCTACAATTAAGCGAGGAGCAGTGTATTTGATGGCTCAGCATTACCAAGGTGGTGGTCACAGAACTCTAGCACCTCCTCCAAACTGACCTCCAGCCTCACCCCAGGATGACTTAAACCCCAGATCCCTTTTGCTCACCACATGCCCATCATACCATTCCCTGTGTCATGCCATATCACAGCATCCTCCTAGGTGCAAAGGTGAAATGAGAGAGACCATTAGATATTGCAAACTCCATTAATAAATTAATGCTAAACATATCACACATATCACATTCATTCCAAAAACTAATGACCCTTGTGCCTGTCATAGCTGAATAGCTATCATTGTGCGCAAGGCGTGAGATGTGGGTGTGAGTGTTGGTAGGTAGAGATTGTTGGTGGGTGAGTGCTGGGGGTGTGGTGCTTTGGGTAATGTGTGAAACTTGTGGTACAGATGGTGGAATGTAGCATTCATTGAAGCATTCAATCACCCTGACCACCCGACTGAGGTGGATCTGCCATGAGCACACCTGCTTCAGTCCTCCGGCTCCTTCTCCTTGTTGTGCTTCTCCTTGCTGAGGCAGCTGCACAGCCAGCAATGCTGAGAATGAGGTGCTGCAGTATCATGAAGCTCCCTGGGAAAAGCCTGTGGCAATGGTGAGTTGAGATTGTGACGGAATAAGCCATATTTCAAGAGATATACCATAATATGAACAGAATTCTGATATTTATTAATACATGATATACTGGGTTTAAAAATCTAAAACCTCAGAGGCACAAGCTGTAAACAGAAAACAGGCTTCTGAGATAAAGATCAGTTGTTAACAAAATTGTAAACACAAGCTTTGAAATGGGAATTGATTGTTAATGCTAATACAAAGGCCCTATTGAAATAGCAGTTTGGCGCTTCCAAAAGGTCTGGAGTTTGTGAGAAACACAATGGAATGACCCAAGTAAGGTGTTATAAACTAACACATTGAACAGAAACAGAATATTAAAAGAAGCATGTGCCTTTGAAAAGATGACATCAAGTAAAAGAAACACCTGCTGGTCAAATAATTTTTATGTTAAACTTGGAAGACAGGAAACATAAGATTAAATATGCAACCAATTGAGATAGCTAGAAAACAAGCAACCACCCTAGTTGAAGTGTCTTTAATTTACATGCAGTAAATATGATACCTGCAGAACACTTTGAAGATATAACTTCAATAGATACGCCAAGCAATTACATTGTTTTTGTATTGAACTTGGAACACCACGAAGTCACAACGTCTGCTAAAACCAGTTAAGCCAATATTAAGAATTGAATGAAAGGCCTTTGATAAGAATGGCATCAAATAAATACTATTGTCATATTGTTTTTATGATAACTATTGAACACCTAAAGGTAGAGACAGAAGTCTGAGAGTTGGCAGCTGAAATGGCAGTAAGAATAGAAATAATTCAACAGGGAGAATGAATAAGATGATTAGCTTACATCAGCAGAAAACTTCAAAGAATATACCATTCAAAAAAGGGTATAAAAATAAGAGCTTTTCAAACAGGAAGTCAGAAGTCGCTCGAGACAAGCAAGCGATTCTCGGCTTCAGAACCACTCTGTAATCTACAACTCTGAGTCTTGGGTAATCAAGGTATTTGATTTTGGTGGATATTCTGGATTAAGAATAAGTAGAAGTGTGGAAATGTAACGAAGTTAAGATTTGAGAATAAGGATCTCTGATAAGAAATGTAAGCTATTTGTATTTTGAATTGTTAATGTTGCGACTGACTCAACAGATGTTAACTGAATGTCGGCTCTTAAATAAAACTATATCTTTTTAGAAGTGTCTCACAGAGTATTTCTGTATCAATCTCGCAAACCCAATTTCTGTACACTCCTTTTAAGGAGTTGCAGAATTCTGAGGGGTATTCCAGACCCTCATAATATCCAGAAGGTTACAGTCTAGCTAAAATTATTAAAAGTGCTAGCCGGAGGATGGTAACATCTTCATGTCGTTCCTTTCCTTTAGGGAGAGATAGTCTGAACCTTTAGACCTATTTAAGCGTCTTATAGAATTTGGCTATCTTTAACTTTAGTTGAAGGTGAACGTCTGGGGAATACGCCTGATCTGGGGTAGCCCGAAAAGGGCTAGGACTTGTAATTATCCCTTCAAGATTAGACAGCGCCCGATATTGGTGTAACACCTTTTGAGTGTAATGCCACTGAGCGAGGCCTTTAAGACTGGATTTAACGCCCCAATCATTTCTTTGAGCAGTGAGAATGAATTTTGCGTGCAGTCTAAAGCATTAGTGCCTGGCACTAATTCTCAAACTTTTCTAAAGATACCGCCCATTCCTGGGCTATAATGAATTCCTAGCCTCATGTATCAGACCACCCAGGACTCTGTCAAGGGTGTGGTATACTTGACTCAGAGGTACAACTCATGCACAAAGACCGCTTATCATGGGTAATGGGGTTACCTTGTCCCAAACATTCTTATGTACTTCATGTTACATTGTTCGATCCAAGTTCTTCCTTACATTATATTCTTAACCTTTATAAATTGGGTTTCAAGTCCCATGAAAATAAATTTTAGGAAACTTTTTCATTTTGGGTAAACACGCCAAGACAAAATAAGTAGAGTTGAATCCTGATATAAGTGCACTCGTTTTCTCCTGAGAATGTTTTGCTTGGTCGAAGACCATACTGGGATCAGGATTTGGAGAAAGTGTAGATAAGAACGGCCAATTGGGAAGTCTTTGTATCACAGTTCATTTAATCACTAATGTGGCATTCGAATTGAGACAAAACAGAAATATTTCAATAACGTGTACATGCAATGAAATTTAGCAGTGAATGCATTGGATGTGTTGTGTTGTGAATTAAAATGAGATCATTAAGAAACTGATCATCTTGTATGAAGATTTTATATTTAAAGTTCAGACCTGTATTAAAATTCTATATAATCAAATAAACAGCAAATTGACTGATTCAGTGGGGTTTTATACAACAAGAGTGAATGGGGAGGGGTTTAATTCCATTGGAGTTTTAAGCAAAGAGAGTGAATGCATTGCAGTTTATGTTGGAATTCTACATTGCTGCATTTGTCTAAAATTCTTCTCTGTTATTCTAACAAAAGGCATCAAACCACTTAAAATAAATCTATTAACATATTTACTACTAATATCGCATGCCACAATTTCAAAGCCCATAGCAGCTGTTTGAGTGTACAACTGATCCCAGTGAGAATGAGGTAGGCCTTTCTAAAACTGAGGCAAGTCTGACAGAGGTCAGCATCAGCGTAACTGAAAAAAGGATTGGTCTCCTCTAGGGATGGGTCTGTGATACCAGGAACCAGTTCCTCTAACATTTGTACCTAACCTGTTGATGGTGAAGCTCATCTTACTTGGGATTGGAGCTGTTAAAAATACGGGGCTCAATTAAGTGAAAAAAATATTTTTGAACAGCAATGGGCCTTAAAAAACTAAAATGAGAAAAAGGCACAGTAAAAAGGATAAGTTTAATGGAGTGGTGCCGTATAGGGTGAGTTTATTAAGGAGAGGAAGGCTGATGATTAGGAAAATGTAATGGCCCAGAAATTCGTGTCGGAGGCTTCCCGCGGGTGCAAGCCTCCGACCTGCACTTAACTAGCGCACCGGCCGTTGAGCTGTGGGCCCGCGTGGGATTCCGATCCTGGGCCTCCTCCAACTGCTGGCGTGCAGTGCTTGCGTATCCCAGGGGCACAGTTAGTTCGATGCGTCCCCTGGGATCACGTGGGCCATGGAGAGCCAATGGCAGCAGGGAATGCTTCATTCATAAGTTTGACAGGAAGAGTTGTCATACCTATAAATACTATAAGCCCCAAAACATCACTAAAACATCAAATAATTTTTCTTTAAAATCACATTTTTAAAATAACTATAAATTAAATGAAATAACTATTTTAAACAATAATTTAAATTTTCGAAAAAATTAATTACATTTTCTAACGGGGCTAAAAATAAACCTACCTTTAAAGTATTAAAAAATAATAAACCTGTGGAAAAAATGTTTTAATTTTAATTAATTCACCACTTACCTTATTAAAAGCAGGCCTTGCGCCTGCTTTTTAAAAGTGTAACTGTTGGAGACTTACCCTCCCAGAGAGCCCTGCAAAGAAACCGTAAGTTCAATGCGCATGCGCTGCCTCTCCGGCGCACGCGTTCCACCTATCAACCCCTTCTTTCAGGGGAACGGAAGTGCCGGTTTCCCGCGCATGTGCAGTGCATGCACGAAACCGGCACTTTCGTTGGGCCTACGCGTGAGTACCCAGTGCGTACTCATGCGTTGGGACCCGAATTTCTGGGCCAACAAGAAAAGGAAATATTCGTTTAAGTGTGTGACTTTAAAAAGTGCGTGCTGTTTCATGCTGTTTCCTACCTAAACCGAGTCTATAAGATTACCAAATCAATACGGGTGGAGAAGGCCATTCAGCCCATTTTAGTTTATCCAGCCCGAGAGAACCGACAGTCCTCTCCCTTTGATGTCCGATGGTTTCTTTAATGATTCCAGGGTTTTCACCCCTTCCTTAGACAGAAGTCCATTCCGTGTTTTGACCGCTCCCTGTGGGAAAATTCCGTTTACCAACTGAGCCATGGGAAAAGTAATATCGCATTAAGTGTAAATATATATCAAAAATACTGCAAAATTCTGTTGTTTCCATTTTTTTTTTAAATCATGAGCTTTGGCTCAGCGCTATGCATGAATATCCAATAATTCAAAATAGAGAACTGTGATTTTTTAGTATCTGGATACGTACCTACGCAATTTCCAAACTAAGCCGATAATGTTTGAATCTCTCCAGACATGCACACAACAAACCAGTGAGAATGGATAGTAAGCAGTGAAAGGTAACGGGGCGTAGATCGGTAGCTGGCCAGCACAAGCTTTCCCTGAGCTAAGAAATTGCTTTCAATTTGCACAGCCAAAGAAAATAAAGATTGAAAAGCAAGGTTATGCAAATCGGAAGGCTGCCGTCAAGTGATAGTCGTGGAGCCGTGGACAAGGAAGCCCCGCAGATGGTAAACCGCTTCGCTTACCTTGGCTTCACCGGCACGCAAAACGAGTAAATGAAGGGTGCATTGAGCATCTGCATCGATAAAGCAGACGGAATACAAAAGCAAAGTACTGCGGATGCTGGAAATCTGAAATAAAAACAGAGAATGCTGGAAATACTCAGCCGATCAGGCAGCATCTGTGGAGAGAGAAACAGAGTTAACATTTCAGGTTGATGACCTTTCGCCAGAAAGGAGACGGAATCTTTGATGTTAGTGAAAGTTAACATTAAAGAAATGGCAATGAGATTAAAGGGGTAGCAACTGGGTGGTGCGGTGGGTTAGACACCTAGGGGGGAATTTTCCCAGCCCTGGGGAGACGGGTATTGAGGCGGGACTGCCGGGAAAATGGCAGAATCTGGGAGCGGGTACTGACCCCGCTCCCAACCTGCCTCCGTGCCATCTTCCCAGGCGATGGGTCCCCGACTAACGCAGGGACCCATCTCCTCAAGGCGGGAAAGGGATTAGAGCCAATTAACTGCCTGTTAACAGGTAGTTTACAGGCAGTTTTGAGACTTATCCCCATTTTACCCCTGCAAGTGTAGGCTTCCCGACGGCTGCAAACCTCACCAGGGTCAGCGAGGCGAGCAGTGGGTCTACGGGGGTGAGAGGGATCGAAAAGTCTGCTGTAGAGGTGAGTGATGGGTGCAAGTGTGGAGAAGTAAGTATGAGAGGTGAGTGTTGATGTGCCAAGTAACCTCATGGATTCAGGCTGTTATAAGTTAAAACTAAAGGCTTTTATTAAGTAAGAATCTTGGCATCAAGTTAACACAGGGCAACCATCATTCATCACCAACCCAGCCCTTATGAATAAAACCCAGCTCTTATAAATAAGACTCACACCAATCACAAAGATCCATAAAGGCGGAGCTAGTGAGGAACATTAGTGGTTACACCTGTAAAACATTTACAGACATTAACAAGTACAGCAACAGACAATCCAGAACACAGAGTTATTTCATCACAAGTGTAAAGTGTTGGAAAAAGTTTCCTTACCTTTGCTTCTTTCTGCAGGCTTCAACCTTTGAAGATCCGGAGGTGCCTCATCTCAATGACAGAGATGGCAGAATGGCTGCTGCATTCTCAGATGCAGCAGCCATCTGCTTTCTGCTGAGGAGAGAGGTTTTGGTGAGCCTTCTGTGCAAGGGCTCATCTTAGAACAGAGATTGTCAGAGTTTGACAGCTTCTCAAAGCTGACAATTCATGTGTCAAAAAATTTTCGGAGAAGAAACGTCATATGCTGACGTCCTCTGTCACCGGCTTTCCCTTAATTGGCCGGTAAGCCCGCAGGGTGGGCTTAACAAGGTCAATCAAGGGAAAATAGCATGGGTTGGTCAGACATCTTTGGGGGCGGGACTGAAACCCACAAACCAGCAGTCCCGCGCCCAACGCATCCCCATTGACAAAATCCAGCCCTGGGTTTCCATCTGTGGGACCTGGGTTCAAGTCAAGTCCAGCCATTCCTCATGGGTTGAATGTCCGCTGGCTGTGAGAGTCCTATGTGAAATGAGTTTGGGCAGTCTCACCACAGTAGAAACTGGCACTAATTGTCATTTCCCCTAAGGCAATCTACCACAAATGCAGTATATCAATACAATTATGTGTCCACTCTGAGATTGGAGTTAAGGCACCTTGGGCTAGAAATTCAGTAGGCTTTGCGCCCAGTTTTCGCCCAAAGAGGGCTTTTGCGCCACTTGCTGAGCTTTCGCCGATATTCAGCGCTGCGGTAATGGTGGCGTTAGCCAGTAGCGCTGCACCGCCACCGATGACGTCATCGGTGTGCGCAGTGCCCCGCTACCGCCCCGCTACCGGCCCGACCGCCATATTTAGTTGTGGCTGCCCCTTCCGCAGCGGCCGCAAACAGCGATCAGAAAACGGGGCCGTCCTGTAGCGTTAGTGGGGCGAGTTAAGGCGGAGGTGCGGTCGGCCGCTTTTTCGGCGGCCGCCTGCCCGCACCTCCTTCCCCGGCCTCCTCCACCCCACCCCCCCACGGCATTGCCGGCTGTTTTCCAGGAGCCCGGCACTTCTCCGTGGTGCCGGGCTCATTTGCCGGCACTAGCGAGCGGCGATCTCGCTGATGCAGGCACCTCCCCCTTAAGAGAGGGAGGAAGGCCTGCAGTACCGCAGCCTGCCGCTCCGCAGCGGGTGGCGCTGCGGCACCTAGCGCGCCGATATTCAGTCTCAGCGCCCCAAGCGGGGGCGCCGAAACCCTTGAATAGCGGCCGCCTTCGAGTTGGGGCGCTGAAACTGAATTTCCGGCGGGCGCAAGTGGCTCCGCGCGCAGCGGTACTTTCTGGGCGCGAGCGAGCTGGCCGCCCCAAACTGAATTTCTAGGCCCTTGTTTGAGGTAGATTTAGGGGGATTTGTTCTGCATCTGGCTCTGTTCTACATGGGAGTGCTAGATACTGACACTGGATGCTTGAAATGGAAAGAACTTGTATCTTTCAGGACATCTCAAAGTGCTTTGTGCTTCAGACAAGCTATTTGCACCAATCTTCTGCCAAAAGAATCAAGTATATTATCCTTCTTGACCTCTCCTAAGGTTCCCACCACTGATGCCAGTCTTCAGCCAATTTGATTCACTCCCCACATGACATCAAGAAACTGCTGAGGGCAACAACAACTTACGCACATTTAACGTAGTAAAACATCTCTAGGCACAGGAGCGTTACCAGACAAAGTTTGACACTGAACTACATGAGGTATTAGGACAGAGAAGAGCTTGGTTTTAAGAACCATCTTAAAGGAGGAGATGTAGAGAGGTGGAGAGGTTTAGGGAGGGAGTTCCATGGCTTGGGGCCTAGGCACAGTCGCCAGTGGTAGGGTGAAGTAAATCAGGGATACACAAGAGGCCAGAATTGGAGAATGCAGAGTTCATGGGTGGTTATAGGGCTGGAGGAGGTTACAAGAGCAAAACCTTTGAGGGATTTGAACACACGAATGAGAATTTTAAAATTTGGGGTGTTGCTGGACCAGGAGCCAATGCAGGGCAGCGAGCAGAGTGGGGCAGCAAAAGCTGCAGGCCCCGACAACATCCTGGCTGTCGTGCTGAAGACCTCTGCTCCAGAACTAGCCGCGCCTCTAACCAAGCTGTTCCAGTTCAGCTACAACACTGTCCTCTACCTGACAATGTGGAAAATTGCCCAGGTATGTCCTGTCCACAAAAAGCAGGGCAAATCCAACCCGGCCAATTACCTACCCTATCAACCTATCGCAATTATCAGCAAAGTGATGGAAGGAGTCATCAACAGTGCTATCGAGCAGCTCTTACCAATAACCTGCCCACTGATGCTCAGTTTGGGTTCCGCCAGGGTGGTTGTGCTTGTTGGACGCCAATCATAGCATCCTGTAGATAGTACACACTGCAGCCACAGTACGCCAATTGTGGAGGGAGTGGATATTTATGTTAGTAAATGGGGTGTCGATGAATCGGAATGCTTTGACCTGGATTGTGTCGAGCTTCTTGAGTGTTGTTGTATTTTGCACCCATTCAGGGAGGTGGAGAGCATACCATCACACTCCTGATTTGTGCCTTGTACATGGTGGAGAGGCTTTGGGGAGTCAGGAGGTGAGCCACTCACCACAGCATACCCAACCTCTGACCTACTCTAGTAGCCATGGCATTTATGTGGCTGTTGAGTTGAGTTTACGGTCGATGGTGACCCCCAGGATGTTGATGGTGGGGGATTTGGTGATGCAATGATAGTGCCATTGAATGTGGTTAGGCTCTCTCTTATTGGAGATGGTCATTGCCTGACACTTGTGTGGTGCAAATCTTACTTGCCACTTATTAGCCCAAGTCTGGGTGTTGTCCATGCCTTGCTACAGATGGGCATGGACTGCTTCATTATCTGATGAATTATGAATGGAGCTGAACACTGCAATCATCAGCAAACACTGCTGATGTTATAATGGAGGGAAGGTCATTGATGAAGCAGCTGAAGATAGTTGGGCATGGAGTTGAGGTACAGATCATCCATGATTAATTGAATGGCGGAATAGGTTCGAGAGGCTGAATGGCCTACTGACGTTCCTATGCTCCTAACTAACAGCATTGTGGGAGTACATTCACTACATGGACTGCAGTGGTTCAAGGAAAAGGCCCACCAGCACCTTCTCAAGGGCAACTAGGGATGGGTAATAAATGCTGGCCTTGCCAGCAATGCCCACATACCTAGAATGAATAAAAAAGTCATTATGTTATATAGGGAAACACAGCAGCCAATTTGCTTACAGCAAGATCCCACAAATAGCAGTGAGATTAATGAGCAGTTAACATGTTTTTTAGTGATGATGGTTGAGTATAAATATTGACCAAGACATCAGGAGAACTCCCCTGCTGTTCTTCAAAAAGTGCCATGGGATCTTTACGTCCATCTGAGAGGGCAGGTGGGGCTTTGGTTTAATGTCTCATCTGAAAGTCGTCACCTCTGACAGTGCAGCACTCCCTCAGTACTGCACTGGAGTGTCAGCCTAGATTATGTGCTCAAGTCTCAGGAGTGGGGTTTGAACCTATGCCCTTCTTACAACAGTGACTACACTCCAAAATACTGTTCTGACGAAGGGTCATCGACCTGAAACATTAACTCTGTTTCTCTCTCCATAGATGCTGCTTCAACTGCTGAGTACTTCCAGCATTTTCTGTTTTTATTGCAAAATATTTCATTGGCTGTAAAGTGCTTTGAGACGTCTGCTGGTCGTGAAAGGCGCTATATAAATGCAAGTCTTTCTTTCTTTCTTTCTGGCTCAGAGATGAGAGTGCTATTGTTGAGCCCAGGCTGAAAATGTTTTGTTCTCTCATATTGCTCATCTTGAAAAGAATAAGAATATCTGGGGGAAATTAAGGTCAGAAATTAGTGTTCCCATCTGCATTACTGCACAGGATGGAAACCTAAAGTTTTGATGGAGTGAGGTGGTATGGAAGATGATGCCTTTGGTCATCGATGTCTCAGGACACTCAAGGATTACACATTGAAAATCAATAATGAAGGTCTCCAGTTTGTGCTGAATTATTTGATTTCATCCAGGACAGTGCCTGTCCTTACCCAATGCCCACCCATACTCGCCTTCAGCTGTGGGTGCTGGATAAAACCCTGGCTGATTTCCCTGACCCCAAACCCAACCCACGGGTTCTGGTGCCAATTGTAGCAGCTCCTATTACTGCTCCGGCTGTGATCAGCTGACTCAACTCAATGTGGGGATTGGATCTGACATTTTCCTGGTTCGTAGAGGTAAATTACCCATTGAATAAACCTGCTGAACCTTGGAGAAGGGAAAGTTTACTTGGTATTCTATGTACAGAAGGGTGGAGAGCTTTTACCCTGAACTCACTGTCTTACGTTTAAAGCACAATTTGACACAACACTGGGAGCAATTTAAACCTAATCCATCTGCCAGGAAACTGACAGGATCGGGTGCAACGCTGGTTTCACACCTCGCCCGATTTTACTGTCTATTGAAAGAAAGAAAAAAAGAATTACATTTCTATAGAGCCTTTCACGACCACCAGATATCTGAAAGCGCTTTACAGCCAATGAAGTATTTTGGAGTGTAGTCACTGTTGTAATGTGGGAAACACGGCAGCCAATTTGCGCACAGCAAGCTCCCACAAACAGCAATATGATAATGACCAGATAATCTGTTTTTAGTGATGTTGACTGAGGGATAAATATTGGCCAGGACATCGGGATTAACTCCCCTGCTCTTCTTTCAAATAGTGCCATGGGATCTTTTACATCCACCTGAGCGGTTTAATGTCTCATCCGAAAGACAGCACCTCCGACAGTGCAGCACTCCCTCAGCATTGCACTGGAGTGTCAACCTAGATTTATGTGCTCAAGGCCCTAGAGTGGGACTTCAACCCACTGTAGTGCATGTACCTTTAATAGAGAACTACTTTTACAGCTCCTGTATACTGTAGTACCAGCAGTGACCACACCTGTATATAAGCCTTGAGCATGCCTCTGTACCCCCAGTCTTGAGACTACCCTACTCCAGTAAACACCTGTTGATTGTTAAGTTACAGCATCCGTGTAGTTATTGGAAAACATCATACTCTCAGAATCACGGATCTAACACCCACAACCTTCTAACTCAGAGACAAGCTGAAGACAGGGAACAGTAGCATGGTGTTTACTGGATTGTAATCCAGAGGCTTGGACTAATGATCTGGAGATGTGAAACATAGAAACATAGAAGATAGGAGCAGGAGTAGGCCATTCGGCCCCTCAAGCCTGCTCCGCCATTCAATGAGATCAAGGCTGATCATCCAAACTCAGTACCCTGTCCCTGCCTTCTCCCCATATCCCTTGATCCCTTTAGCATTAAGAAATATATATAACTCCTTCTTGAATATATTTAATGAATTGGCCTCAACTGCCTTCTGTGGTAGAGAATTCCACAGGTTCACCACTCTCTGGGTGAAGAAATTCCTCCTCATCTCTGTCCTAAATGGCTTACCCCTTTTCCTTAGACTGTGACCCCTGGTTCTGGACTCCCCCGCCATCGGGAACATCCTTCCTGCATCTTGTCTGTCTAGTCCTGTTAGAATTTTATAAGTTTCAATGAGATCCACTCTCATCAAAACTTTAGCGAATATAAGCCTAATCGACCAAATCTCTTCTCATACGTCATTCCTGCCATCCCAGGTATCAGTCTGGTGAATCTTCGCTGCACTCTCTCCATGGCAAGAACATCCTTCCTCAGATAAGGCGACCAAAACTGCACACAATACTCAAGGTGTGGTCTCACCAAGACCCTGTACAACTGCAGCAAGACATCCTTGTTCCTGTACTCGAACGCTCTCGCTACGAAGGCCAACATACCATTTGCCTTCTTAACCACCTGCTGCACCTGCATACTTACCTTCAGCGACTGGTGCATAAGGACACCCAGGTCTCGTTGCACTTCCCCCTCTCCCAATCTATTGCCGTTCAGATAATAATCTGCCTTCCTGTTTTTGCCAGCAAAATGGATAACCTCGCATTTATCCACATCATACTGCATCTGCCATGCATCTGCCCAATCACCCAACCTGTCTAAATCATACTGGAGTTTCTCGGCATCATCCTCACAGCACACACGCCCACCCAGCTTTGTGTCGTCTGCAAACTTGGAGATATTACATCTAGTTCCCTCGTCTAGATCATTAATATATATTGTGAATAGCTGGGGTCCTAGCACCGATCCCTACGGTGCCCCACTAGTCACTGCCTGCCACTCGAAAAAAGACCCGTTTATTCCAACTCTTTGCTTCCTGTCTGCCAACCAGTTCTCTATCCAAGTCAATACCTTGCCCCAATCCCATGTGCCTTAACTTTACATGCTACTCTCTTATGCAGGACCTTATCAAAAGCCTTCTGAAAGTCCAAATACACCACATCCACTGGTTCTCCCTTATCTATTCTACCAGTTACATCCTCAAAAAATTCCAGTAGATTAGTCAAGCACGATTTACCTTTTGTAAATCCATATTGACTTTGTCTGATCCTATCACTGTTTTCCAAGTGCTCTGCTATTACATCTTTTATAATGGACTCTAGCATTTTCCCCACTACCAATGTCAGGCTTACCGGTCTATAATTCCCCATTTTCTCTCTACCACCTTTTTTGAATAGTGGGGTAACATTAGCTACCCTCCAATCCATGGGAACTGTTACAGAATCTATAGAAATTTGGAAGATGACCAGCAATGCATCTACTATTTCTCGGGCCACTTCCTTAAGTACCCTAGGATGTAGATTATCAGGCCCTGGGGATTTATCGGCCTTCAATCCCGTCAATTTCCCCAACACCATTTCCCTACAAATACTGATTTCATTCAGTTCCTCCCTCTCATTAGACCCTATGTTCCCCGACAATTCTGGGAGGTTATTTGTGTCCTCCTTTGTGAAGACAGAACCAAAGGATGTATTTAATTGGTATGCCATTTCTTTGTTCCCCATTATAATTCCCCTGATTCTGACTGCAAGGGACCTACGCTTGACTTCACCAATCTTTTTCTCTTCACATATCTGTAGAAGCTTTTACAGTCAGTTTTTATGTTCCCTGCAAGCTTACTCTCATACTCTAATTTCCCCCGCTTAATTAATCCCTTTGTCCTCCTTTGCTGAATCCTAAACTGCTCCCAATCCTCAGGTTTACTGCTTTTTCTGGCCAATTTATATGTCCTCTCCTTGGATCTTATGCTACCCCTAATTTCCCTTGTTAGCCACGGTTGAGTCACCTTTTTTGTTTTAATTTTTATGCCAAACAGGGATGAACAAATTCTGTAGTTCATCCATGTGATCTTTAAATGTTTGCCATTGACTATCCACCGTCAACCCTTTGAGTAACATTCCCCAATCAATCTTACCCAACTCGCGCCTCATACCATCGTAGTTTCCTTTATTTAAATTCATGACCCTAGTCTCTGATTCAACTACTTCACTCTCCATCTTAAGGAAGAATTCTATCATATTATGATCGCTCCACCCCAAGGGGCCTCACACAACAAGATTGCTAATTATTCATTTCTCATTACATAATACCCAGTCTAAGATAGCCTGATCTCTAGTTGGTTCCACACGGCAGCTGGGGAATTTAAATTCAGTTAATTAAATAAATCTGGAATTAAAAAGCTAGTATCAGTAATGGTGACCATGAAACTATCAGATTGTTGTAAAACCCATCTGGTTCACTAATGTCCTTTAGGGAAGGAAATCTGCCATCCTTACCTGGTCTGGCCTATATGTGACTCCAGCCCCACAGCAATGTGGTTGACTCTTAACTGCCCTCTGAAATGGCCTAGCAAGCCATTCGTTTGTAAAATATCGCTACGAGAAACAGTAAGAATAAAACCAGTGTAGGGTTCTCAAAATTCTCACATTCCCCAAAAGTTATGGATAAAGGGACCCTGTATGGACAAGTTATTAAAAAGGGTACCCAAAATGGTCCTGAGACCTCGTGGCCAAAACCGACAGGATTTTAAAAGCAAGGCCCTGCAAAAAGGCAGGCCCTGAAACGAAACCTAACATGCATGGATCTGTGAAAGACTTTGTAAAGCCAGACAGCTAGGTAAACACAGAATATGCATTCTTCACCTTGGAACAGATCAAGTCAGGATGGCCCTAATCTTAAGGCCATCAACTTCTCGCATAAATAATCGGTAACAGCTCACAGGCAGCTGCCAAGCCAGGAAAGACGATTAAGTTTCATAAATAACAAACAGCCAGGATATCGAAGCCATTAAACAAGGAGACAACCGCCCCAGAAGTCGTTAAAGTAAATGGCTGTAATCATTTTAGGCGAGCCCTCCAAAAGTTAGACAAAGAACTGACCTGATTTGCCGCGCAGATAAGGGGTGAAGAACCGGGTATGCTCGGTCTCTTGTCGCTTGCCTCTCTTGCTCTTGCCTCCTGCCTCTTGCTCTCGCTTTGTGCCTCGTTGCGGGCCCTCTTCTCCCTCCCCGCGCCGCTCGACACCAAGGATGCCCATTACTACACCGGGGCCCAAACGCGGGAGGAGAATGAGACCCGAATCGAAAACGCACAAGACACACGGGGCCACGAACGAACAGACGAGACGAGACGAGAAAAATGGTAAAACCGGTAAAGGCAGAGAAGGGCAGCGGAAAGACGCGTTGGGGGACAAATGGCCTAGTTATAAGCTGGCGTTTGATGAATAAGTTGGCATTTGAAGCATGGACAGTGAAATCAAGACAAACAGCCTAGTTATAAGCTGACGTTTGATGCTTGGACAGTAAAGCCCAATTAAGAATAAACTGGCGTTCGAAGCTTGGGTGGGAAAATCTCATTAACGGTAAAAACCGCCAACCGAACCCCAACCGTAGTAATACCGTCGGCGACCGCCCGAAGAAGAAGAAGGCCATCGCGACAAAGTACTCAACGAGACGTTAACGGAGGAAACAGAGGGTGCTTCGCATAAACAACTCCATCGCCGTGCCCTGTGACCACGTGATGACGACGAGCCCCAAAGGACAACAAGAGTGAACCTCAAAACCCACAACCAGTTAAATCAACAGGTTTCGAATTGGTGAGCATGAATTCCTGGCCCCTTGTAGCTTAATCTAGTTAGGTAGTGGGGGTGGGATAAGGACAAGGGAATTTTTAATGTATTTGTGTCCCTCGATGTGCCGTGTGTTCCCCATTCCCATATAAGTGTAATTGTTTATGCCTGTAATTATTTCAGTAATTCTCAGTAAGATTGTGTTTTATTGTGCCTTTAATAAAAATTGTGGTTTTCTTCAAACCACTTGTCTACTCGATTTTCTGTATCGCCGCCTGTACCTAAGTCTGGTGTCTAGAACCGAGGGGTGTGGGAGCGATTTGAACCGCTCAGAGACAGTCAGGGGCAGAGCTGACTGGGCACATGCCACCCCCTACACCAGACAGACCACCCGGAATCGACCTCAGCACTGGCTACAGACATGACAATGGCGCACCCAGCCTAGTCGATCCTGCAAAGTCCTTCTCACCAATATCTGGGGACCTGTGCCAAAATTGGGAGAGCTGTCCCACTGACTAGTCAAGCAACAGCCTGACATAGTCATACTCTCCGAATCATACCTTTCAACCAATGTCCCGAACTCCTCCATCATCATCCCCATCATCCACAGGCAGGACAAACCCACCAGGGGTGATGGCACCGTGTTATACAGTCAGAAAGTAGTGGCGCAGGGAGTCCTCAACATTGACTCCGGACCCCATGAAGTCTCATGGCTTCAGGTCAAGTATGGGCAAGGAAACTTCTTGCTGATTATCACCAACTGCCCTCCCTCAGCTGATGAATCGGTACTCCTCCATGTTGAACACCACTTCGAAGAAGCTCTGAGAGTAGCAAGGGCACAGAATGTACTCTGGGTGGGGGACTTCAATGTCCATCACCAAGAGTGGCTCAGTAGTACCTCTACTGACCAAACTGGTTGAGTCCTGAGGGTTTTGGTGCCAGTCTGGGCCTGTGACAGGTGGTGAGAGACCCAACACGAGGGAAAACCTACTTGCCCTCATCCTCACCAATTGACTTGTCGCAGATGCATCTGTCCATGACAGCATTGATAGCAGCAGCCACCGCATAGTCATTGTGGAGACGAAGTCCCGTCTTCACACTGAGAACACCCTCCATCATGTTGTGTGGCACTACCACTGTGCTAAATGGGATAGATTCAGAACAGTTCTAGCAGCTCAAAACTGGGTATCCGTGAGGCACTGTGGACCATCAGCAGCAGCAGAATTGTATTCCACCACAACCTGTAACCTCATGGCCCAGCATATCCCTCACTGTACCATTACCATCAAGCCAGGGGACCAACCCTGGTTCAATATGGAGTGTAGAAAAGCATGCCAGGAGCAGCGCCAGGTATACCTAAAAATGCGGTGCCAACCTGGGAAGCTGCAAAACATCACATTCATGCTAAACAGCAGAAGCAGCATGCTATAGACAGAGCTAAGCGATCCCACAATCAACGGATGAGATCAAAGCTCTGCAGTCCTGCCACATCCAGTCATGAATGGTGGTGGACCATTAAACAACTAACGGGAGGAGGAGGCTCCATGAATATTCCCATCCTCAATGATAATGGAGCCCAGCACGTGAGTGCAAAAGACAAAGCTGAAGTGTTTGGCATAAAAATAAAACAAAAAAGATGATTCAACCATGGCTAACAAGGGAAATTAGGGGTAGCATAAGATCCAAGGAGAGAACATATAAATTGGCCAGGAAAAGTGGTAAACCTGAGGATTGGGAGCAGTTTAGGATTCAACAAAGGAGGACAAAGGGATTAATTAAGAAGGGGAAAATAGAATATGAGAGTAAGCTTTCAGGGAACATAAAAACTGACTGTAAAAGCTTTTATAGATATGTGAAGAGAAAATGATTGGTGAAGTCAAACGGAGGTGCCTTGCTATCAGAATCAGGGGAATTTATAATGGGGAACAAAGAAATGGCAGACCAATTAAATACATATTTTGGTTCTGTCTTCACAAAGGAGAACACAAATAACCTCCGAGAGATGTCGGGGAACATAGGGTCTGATGAAAGGGCGGAACTGAAAGAAATCAGTATTTGTAGGGAAATGATGTTAGGGATAATGATGGGATTGAAGGTTGATACATCCCCAGGGCCTGATAATCTACATCCTAGGGTACTTAAGGAAGTGGCCCTAGAAATAGTAGATGCATTGCTGATCATCTTCCAACATTCGATGGAATCTGGAACAGTACCCATGGATTGGAGGGTAGCTAAAGTTACCCCACTATTCAAAAAAGGTGGTAGAAAGAAAACATGGAATTACAGACCGGTAAGCCTGACATCGGTAGTGGGGAAAATGCTAGAGTCCATTATAAAAGATGTAATAGCAGAGCACTTGGAAAACAGTGACAGGATCAGACAAAGTCAACATGGGTTTACAAACGGTAAATCGTGCTTGACTAATCTACTGGAATTTTTGAGGATGTAACTGGTAAAATAGATAAGGGAGAACCAGTGGATGTGGTGTATTTGGACTTTCAGAAGGCTTTTGATAAGGTCCTGCATAAGAGAGTAGCATGTAAAGTTAAGGCACATGGGATTGGGGCAAGGTATTGACTTGGATAGAGAACTGGTTGGCAGACAGAAAGCGAAGAGTTGGAATAAACGGGTCTTTTTCCGAGTGGCAGGCAGTGACTAGTGGGGTCGGTACCGCAGGGATCGGTCCTTGGACCCCTGCTATTCACAATATATACTAATGATCTAGACAAGGGAACTAGATGTAATATCTCCAAGTTTGGTGATGACACAAAGCTGGGTGGGCGTGTGTGCTGTGAGGAGGATGCCGAGATACTCTAGGATGACTTGGACAGGTTGGGTGATTGGGCAGAAGCGTGGCAGATGCAATATAACGTGGATAAATGCGAGGTTATCCACTTTGGTGGCAAAAACAGGAAGGCAGATTATTATCTGAATGGCAATAGATTTGGAAAGGGGGAAGTGCAACGAGACCTGGGTGTCCTTGTGCACCAGTCGCTGAAGGTAAGCATGCAGGTGCAGCAGGTGGTTAAGAAGGCAAATGGTATGTTGGCCTTCGTGGCGAGAGGGTTTGAGTACAGGAACAAGGATGTCTTGCTGCAGTTGTACAGGGCCTTGGTGAGACCACATCTTGAGTATTGTGTGCAGTTTTGGTCGTCTTATCTGAGGAAGGATGTTCTTGCCATGGAAGGAGTTCAGCGAAGATTCACCAGGCTGATACGTGGGATGGCAGAAATGACGTATGAGGAGAGTTTGGGTCCATTGGACTTATACTCGCTGGAGTTTAGAAGAATGAGAGGGGATCTCATTGAAACTTATAAAATTCTGACAGGTCTGGACAGACTAGATGCAGGAAGGATGTTCCCGATGGTCGGGGAGTCCAGAACCAGGGGTCACAGTCTAAGGATAGGGGGTAAGTCATTTAGGACAGAAATTAGGAGGAATCTCTTCACCCAAAGAGTGGTGAACCTGTGGAATTCTCTACCACAGAAGGAAGTAGAGACCAATTCATTAAATATATTCAAGAAAGAGTTGGATATATTTCTTAAGGCTAAAGGGATCAAGGGGTATGCGGTGAAAGCAGGGACAGAGTACTGAATTTGGATGATCAGTCATGATCGCATTGAATGGCGGAGCAGGCTCGAGGGGCCGAATGGCCTACTCCTGCTCCTATCTTCTACGTTTCTATGTTTGCAACCATCTTCAGACAGAAGTGCTGAGTGGATGATCCATATCGGCCTCCTCCTGAGGTCCCCACCACCACAGAAGCCAGTCTTCAGCCAATTCGATTTGCTCCACATGATATTAAGAAACAGCTGAGCGCACTGGATACAGCAAAGACTATGGACCCTGACAACATCCTGGCTGTCGTGCTGAAGACTTGTGCTCAAGAACTAGCCATGCCTCTAGCCAAGCTGTTCCAGTACAGCTACAACACTGGCATCTATCCGACAATGTGGATAACTGCCCAGATATGTCCTGTCCACAAAAAGCAGGACAAATCAAATCCGGCCAATTACCGCCTCATCAGTCTACTCTCAATCATCAGCAAAGTGATGGAAGCTGTCATCGACAGTGCTATCAAGCAGCACTTGCTCACCAATAACCTGCTCACTGATGCCCAGTTTGGGTTCCACCAGGACCACTCGGCTTCAGACCTCTTTACAGCCATGGTTCAAACATGGACAAAAGAGCTGAATTCCAGAGGTGAGGTGGGAGTAACTGCCCTTGACATCAAGGCAGCAGTTGACCGAGTGTGGCATCAAGGGGCCCGAGTAAAACTGAAGTCAATGGGAATCGGGGGGGAAAACTCTGCACCAGCTGGAGTCATACCTAGCACAAAGGAAGATGGTTGTGGTGGTTGGAGGTCAATCATCTCAGCCCCAGGACATCGCTGCAGGAGTTTCTCAGGGCAGTGTCCTAGGTGCAACCATCTTCAGCTGTTTCATCAATGACCTTCCCTGCATCGTAAGGTGAGAAGTGGGGATGTTCGCTGATGACTGCACAGTGTTCAGTACCATTCACAACTCCTCAGATAATGAAGCAGCCCATGTCGCATGCAACAAGAACTGGATGACATTCAGGCTTGGGCTGATAAGTGGCAGGTAGCATTCGTGCCACAGAAGTGCCAGGCAATGACTATCTCCAGAAAGCGAGCGTCTAACCACTGCCCATTGACATTCAACAGCATTTCCATCACTGATTCCCCCACCATCAATATCCTGGGGGTCACCATTGACCAGAAACTTAAATGGACCAGCCACATAAATACTGTGGCAACAAGAATAGGTCAGAGGCTGGGTATTCTGCTGCGAGTGTCTCACCTCCTGACTCCGCAAGCCTTTCCATCATTTACAAGGCACAAGTCAGGAGTGTGATGGAATACTTTCCACCTGCCTGGATGAGTGCAGCTCCAACAACACTCAAGAAGTTCGACACCATGCAAGACAAAGCAGCCCATTTGTTTGGCACTCCATCCACCACCTTAAACATTCACTTCCTCTACCACCGGCGTACCGTGGCTGCAGTGTATACCATCTACAAGATGCACTGCAGCAACTCACCAAGGCTTCTTCAGCAGCACCTCCCAAACTCGCAACCTCTACCACCTAGAAGGACAAGGGCAGCAGGTGCATGGGAACACCACCACCTCCAAGTTCCCCTCCAAGTCACACACCATCCTGACTTAGAAGTATATCGCCATTCCTTCATCGTCGTTGGATCAAAATCCTGGAACTCCCTCCCTAACAGCACTGTGGGAGTACCTCCACCGCACAGATGGCAGCGGTTCAAGAAGGTGGCTCACCACCACCACCTTCTCAAGGGCAATTAGGGATGGGCAATAAATGCTGTCCTTGTTAGTGATGCCCACATCCCATGAACGAATAATAAAATAGTCAGTGTAGATTAATATTGGGCGGGGTGTTAAACTGGTGTTCCACCCAATCTCGTGGGTTTTCCGCCTGGCGATTTTGATTAATATTACCCCCAGTGTGACATGACATGATAGAACAGTGTTAAAATTAGACTCTTCCCTCCAAGCTCCTTTAATAGCTTTTGACCAGTGAACACACTAAGAGGACTAAAAGGGTTTACTACCCTCAGGCAACCATGACAACCCACAGACAGTGAATCTTAACAGCAGATCTATAATTTCACAGGGAAGGCTGCTTCAAATACAATGGGCACATGTAATGGAGAGCTGTGGCATTTTGTACAGGAGGTTTAAAATGTCTGAGATGTTGAAGTACCTCAGTCTCCCATCAGCCAAACAGCTTGCCCTTCTCTCAAATGCTACACCAAACAAGCCTCTATCACCAGCACAACACAACACATTTTCAAATCCTGACTTCATCATCTGATGTGCCTCAATAATTCCGAGACTCGAAGTTAGCAGAACAAAAACAAGGCTTTTATTAACTTAGAAAGTAACACGTAAGAGAGAGAGATGTCTTCCTTCTGGAGACTGAGGCCAGACTGAAGCTAGCTTACAAACGGGGCCAGGTATGGGCGGAGCCCTACACACAGCACATTCCAGCATATTCCAGTATACAATACAGCACATTCCAGTACACAATACAATGAGGTCTGGGGGAAGGGAAATGACACTGAAACTGATCTCAGTCACAGGCAGTGGTGAATGGAATATTTCATCACATTCACCCCTTCTATAGATTTAGTCTGTTCGGGGGTTTGATAGTCCTCTGCGACCGACGTGGCTGTTGCGGTGCCACGGGTGTCGGCTGGGTGTCCCCGGTAGCCTCCTGGGTCTCTGCCGGGGGTGCCGCCAGGGTTGTTGGAGGGGTAGTTGGTGGGGGTGCCGTTGTTCGGTGTTCTTCCGGGGGTGATGAAAGAATAGTGGGTGGGTAAGAGTTGCTGTGATCGTCGTTGCCGCTATTGCCGTGGTTGTTGTCGATGCTGGCTGGGGCGACGTCTTTTATGGACACGGTGTCCTCCCTTCCGTCGGCGTGCCGGACATATGCGTATTGGGGGTTGGCGTGGAGTAGGTGTACTGGCTCCACGAGAGGGTCCGTCTTGTGGCCCCTCACATGCCTTTGCACGAGTACCGGACCTGGGGTGGAGAGCCATGACGGCATGGATACGCCTGAGGTGGATTTCCGGGGAAAGACAAACATTCGTTCATGAGGCGTGGTATTAGTGGCCGTACACAATAGCGACCGTATCGAATGGAGCACATCCGAGAGGACTTCCTGCCAGCGGGAGATAGGGAGGCCCTTGGTCCTTAGAGCTAGAGTGACTGCTTTCCATACTGTCCCGTTCTCTCGCTCCACTTGGCCGTTACCCCGGGGGTTGTAGCTGGTGGTACGGCTCGTGGCGATCCCCTTGGACAGCATGTACTGGCGTAGCTCTTCACTCATGAAGGACGCCCCCCTATCCGTATGGATGTAGCTCGGCATACTGAACAGGCAGAACAGGCTGTTGAGGCATTTAATGACCGTGGCGCTGGTCATGTCTGGGCAGGGGAAGGCGAATGGGAACCAGGAGTATTCGTCCACAATGTTCAGGAAGTAAACATTGCGGTCGACGGACGGGAGGGGGCCCTTGAAATCTAAGCTGAGCCGCTCAAAGGGCCGTGTAGCTTTGATTAAGTGGGCTCTATCTGGGCGGTAGAACCGAGGCTTGCACTCAGCGCAAGTGCGGCAGTTCCTGGTCAGGGACCGAACTTCCTCAATCGAGTAGGGTAAGTTACGGGACTTTATGAAGTGGAACAGCCGCGTGACCCCTGGGTGGCAGAGGTCGTTGTGGAGGGTCTGTAGCCGATCCCCGGTGGCGCTGGCACACATCCCTCGTGAGAGGGCGTCAGGGGATTCGTTAAGGGCCCCTGGCCGGTAAATGATGTCGTACTCGAAGGTGGAGAGCTCGATCCGCCACCTAAGAATCTTATCATTTTTAATCTTCCCCCTCTGTTTATTATTGAACATAAACGCTACCGACCGCTGGTCGGTAAGTAGGGCGAAGCGTTTGCCGGCTAGGTAGTGGCGCCAGTGGCGCACTGCCTCCACGATGGCTTGGGCCTCCTTTTCCACGGAGGAGTGTCTGATCTTGGGCCCTTGGAGGGTCCTCGAGAAGAAAGCTACGGGCCACCCTGCCTGGTTGAGGGTGGCCGCCAAGGCGAAGTCAGACGCATCACTTTCCATTTGAAATGGAGTGTTCTCGTCCACTGCCTGTAGCGTGGCCCGCTCAATATCCTGCTTAATGCTTTTGAAGGTGGCGTGGGCCTCAGCAGAGAGCGGGAAAGAGGATGCTTTCAAGAGGGGGCGGGCTTTGTCGGAGTAGTTGGGGACCCATTGGGAATAATAAGAAAATAACCCCAGGCACCTTTTCAGGGCTTTGGGAGTGTTGGGCAGGGGCAGCTCCCGTAGGGGGCGCAATCGGTCGGGGTCTGGCCCGATTTCCCCATTCTCCACCACGCTGCCTAGTATGCAGAGCCGCGTGGTGTTGTAAACGCACTTGTCCTCGTTGTAGGTGAGGTTGAGTTTTTGTGCGGTTTTCAGGAACCTCTCGAGGTTCGAGTCGTGATCCTGCTGATTGTGACCGCAGATGGTGACGTTGTCGAGGTAGGGGAAGGTTGCCTGCAAGTGATGGTCATCGACCATGCGGTCCATCTCCCTCTGGAAGACCGAGACCCCATTCGTCACCCCAAAGGGGACTCTGAGGAATTGGTAGAGGCGTCCGTTCGCCTCGAAGGCGGTGTACGGGCGGTCCTCTGGTCTGATAGGGAGCTGGTGGTACGCTGACTTGAGGTCGATGGTGGAGAACACCCGGTATTGGGCGATTTGGTTCACCATTTCTGATATGCGGGGTAGCGGGTAGGCGTCTAGTAGGGTGTACCTGTTGATCGTTTGACTATAGTCGATCACCATCCGTTTCTTCTCGCTACCCCTTACCACTACCACTTGGGCGCGCCACGGGCTGTTGCTGCGTTCAATAATGCGCTCTTTCAGGAGCCTGTCTACCTCGGTCGCGATAAACCGCCTGTCCTCCCAGCTGTACCTCCTGCTTTTGATCGCTATTGGCTGGCAGTTAGGGGTAAGGTTCGCGAATAGCGAAGGCGTCTTTACCTTCAGGGTAGCCAGACCGCACACTGTGAGGCGCGGCTGGGACCCACCGTACTTGAGCGTGATGCTTTGGTGGTTGCACTGGAAATCCAGGCCCAAGATCACGCTCGCACATAGGTTCTTCATGATTAATACTTTAAAATTATCATATACAGTTCCGTTAACGCACAATTGTACCGTGCAGTAACCCAGAATGGTCGATGTCTGGGTTTTATCAGCCATAGAGATGGTACCCTGAGTAGGGACCACCTTTAGGGAGAGTTGTTGTGCCAGTTCTGGGTGGATAAAGCTCTCCGTGCTTCCACTGTCAATTAAGCATTTAACCCGGCACCCGTTTACCTCGATGTCCACCATTGATCTGGATAGCGGGTGCGGCCTGGTCTGGTCCACTGTGACCGATGCCACTGTAGGGCCCTGATCGATACAAGATGGTGTCCACGCTGTCTGCTCACAAGATGGCGGACCCCACGAGGTCGGGCAAGATGGCGTCCAAGATGGCCGCTCCCACGGCGCACACGCAGCGGTGGCGGGTTTTCCGGCGGTTGGTTTTCCGGCGGGGTTCCCTCTGCACACCTTCCCGAAGTGCCCCTTCTTACCGCACTTAAAGCAGGTGGTGCCTTTCGCCGGGCACAGGTTTCTGGTGTGCTTTGGCTGCCCGCAGAAGTAGCAGTTGGGTCCCTGACGCGTCGCGGCTGTCGTAGGGCTTCTGGGGGGAGAGCGGGGCCCAGCCGGTGTCGGGCTGTCGGGCGGGGAAGATGCCTTCCAAGATGGCGGCGCCCTCGGTGCACACGTGGCGGCGTGGACGGCGCGGGCTGAAGAGTAGGCGTCCGAGTTTCTCTGGGCCACATCCAGGGATCGCGCGGTGTCCGCAGCCTGTTTCAGGTCCAACCCCGTTTTTTCCAGCAGTCTTTGCCGGATGTAAGTGGAGCTGAGGCCTGTGATGAAGGCATCGCGAACAAGCTCGTCAGTGTACACTGCGGCTTTTACATCTCGGCACTTGCAGTCTTTGCCAAGCATTTTCAGGGTGCTTAGGAACTCCTCCACCGATTCCCCAGGTCGCTGTGCGCGGGTAGCGAGCAGGTGCCTAGCATACACCTCATTCGTAGGCTGCTGGTAATGCGCCTTTAAGATGTCGCAGGCGGCCAGGTACGTCTCGGCGTCTTGGATGAGGGGGTAAACCCGGTGGCTTACCCAATTCCGCAGAATTCCGAGTCTCATCCTCGCAGCGTCCGTAGCGTCTTTGACGGCTGCGGAATTGTCCAGGAAGAATTCCATACACTCAAACCAGTGTCCGAAGCGTGCTGATGCGTCCGGAGCATGTTGATCCAAATCCAAACGTTCGGGTTTCAGGAGTTGATCCATAGTGTTGAAAAATAAGTTAATAAAATTGATGTGCCTCAATAATTCCAAGACTCGAAGTTAGCAGAACAAAAACAAGGCTTTTATTAACTTAGAAATTAACACGTAAGAGAGAGAGATGTCTTCCTTCTGGAGACTGAGGCCAGACTGCAGCTAGCTTACAAACGGGGCCAGGTATGGGCGGAGCCCTACACACAGCACATTCCAGCACATTCCAGTATACAATACAGCACGTTCCAGTACACAATACAATGAGGTCTGGGGGAAGGGAAATGACACTGAAACCGATCTCAGTCACAGGCAGTGGTGAATGGAATATTTCATCACATCATCCATAGTAAAGTCTTTATTTAAATACTGGTGGTGAACACGGATCTTAAGGCAGCATGAGACATTAAACCGAAGCCCTGTCTGCCCTCTCAGTTGGATGCAAAAGATCCCATGGCATTATTTTGAAGAGAGGGCGATTTCTTCCCGGTGACCTGGCCAATATTTATCCCTCAAACAACATCACTAAAACTCATTATCACATTGCTGTCTGTGGGACCTTGCTGTGCGCAAGTTGGTTGCCGTGTTGTTCTACATTACAAGAGTGACTACACTTCAAAAGTACTTTGTTGGCTGTAAAGCACCTTGGGACGTCCTGAGGTCGTGAAAGACACAATAGAAATGCAAGGCTTTCAAGTCTTTTTTTTTGCATCACACAGACCGAGAGCTGATGGTGAGGCAAACACTGACCATGCAGTATCGGATGGGTGTGAATTATTGGGGGTAATTTTGACCTTTGGCGATAGTGTAAAATGGGCGATATCGATTCATCCGCTCATTTTACATCTCTTCTGAGTTTCATTTCATTGACTTCAAAGGATTATAACTCAAATTTAAAATGTCACAACACATACACCACCCTCACAAAGTGCTGCACAGTCCCTGCCTAGTTCCACTGACTTCCCTGAAATTCTCCATGTCTTCAGTCCACCCTAATTTAGTGATCTTCTCCAGTGTAAGTCCCCAGGCACAGCTTAAAGGGACAGGACAAATTAAACCCAGCTTCATCTAAACCATTAAATCGCGCTCTTGACTGTAGACTATCTGTGAGCAATGTCATGGAGATCAGGTAGTCTATAATAGAAGACCGAAATCTTCATGAATGTCAGCAAAATAAAACATTACATTTGAGTAAAGAAAGATTTGATCATGATAGGTGAAGATTCACCTGATGGCTTTAGAGTATAAATGGATTTTTATAATAGTGAGCAGTACAGACCTGGTTCAATCCCTGATCTGCACTGGGGTAGCACTGAAGCACTGCAATTAGCCTCAGAGTCCCCAAACAGGGAAAGGACGAATCAGCCAGGGTTCCTGGAAGCTGTGTGCACTTTGGAGGAAGTCAGGTTCAGTGGTGATGCCCCTTATAGCAGAAAAGCCTACCAGCACTAATTGCCTTGGCACCCATATGAAGATTGGTCATTTGGCCTGATTGCATCTCAGTACAAATCACTTCCTTCAGGGCAGGAGAAGGGTCAACCAAAAAGAAAATCACGGTTAATTCACTGTTTTAAGGTATATATTTGTCAGTGATTTCCCATGTTGGTCCCAGTGAGGGATGTTAGTGCTGTGAAAGAGAGAATTTTTCCAGTCTTGGCACCAAGTGGCATCACCACCACGTAGCCCCACCACGTATCTCCAGGTAAAGAATAACATGCAGGCAGGTACAGCAAGTAATTAGGGAGGCTAATGGAATGTTGGCCTTTATTACAAGGGATATGGAATATAAAATTAGGGAAGTTTTGATGCAACTTTACAGGGCGCTGGTGAGACCACACCTGGAATACTGCGTACAGTTGTGGTCTCCATATTTAAGGAAGGATATACTTGCATTGGAGGCAGTGCAGAGAAGGTTCGCTAGGTTGATTCCTGGGATGAAGGGGTTGACATATGATGGAAGGTTGAGCAGGTTAGGCCTATACTCATTGGAGTTTAGAAGAATGAGAGGTGATCTTATTGAAACATATAAGATTCTGAGGGGGATTGACAGGGTGGATGCTGAGAGGATGTTTCCCCTAGTGGGGGTATCTAGAACTAGGGGGCATAGTTTCAGAATAAGGGATTGCCCATTTAAGACGGAGATGAGGAGGAATTTCTTCTCTCAAAGGGTCGTGAATCTTTGGAATTCTCTACCCCAGAGAGCTGTGGAGGTTGAGTCATTGAATATATTCCAGGCGGAGATTGACAGATATTTGAACTACAAGGGAGTCAAGGGGTATGGGGAGAGAGCGGGAAAGTGGTGTTGACCTCAAGATTGGATCAGCCATGATCTTACTGAATGGCGGAGCAGGCTCGAGGGGCCGGTTGGCCTACTCCTGCTCCTGTTTCTTATGTTCTTATGGCATTGGGAAATATCCCTCTTATCTGCACCAAGGATGGGTCCCAATGTGAAACTCCTTCCGCACCCATGAGACATTTCTATTTCCCATACAAACCATCCTTATAGACTTTCTAAATTAGGTTTTCTTTAAATCGAAAAACTCAGGTGAAGGTGCCTGGCCCAGAGTACAGGACACCACACCACAGAGGTTCAAAAAGAGTAAGAGAGATGAGGTAGATCAAGAAGTAATGGTAAGGTGACACGAAGCCTGGGTTTTAATAGCCTGTGTATTATAGGAGAAAGGGCAGACTGACAGGAATAGGCTATTGACCCATTGAGCTCACTTTGGCATTTCTTTTCGGCTAAATCAGCTCTGCATTTTTAATCCCAGTTCCATAGTTTGGAGATCCTCAGAAATAATTAGTTAGAGTTGGGGCATGGTGCGATGGGTTTTGATTTCAACACAATGTGGGGGAGGATGAAAAAGTGCGGGCAGTTTTAATGGTGCCTGGCAGGAATGAGAGAGGAAAGTTCAGAAGAAAGCTGAGGAATTGCCAATTTTACCAAATTATGGACAACCTTGTCCTAGAAAGGGAAAAGGCAAGAAGCTGGCCCCAGTATTGCACACAGCCCTCGCGTCCTTTCATTTTCTTACTTTTGACAATTGCCATTAATTGGCTGCGTGCCACATTTTGGGAGTATTTTACTGCCAGGCATCAGATCTGATTTCAGGACATATCTTGCGGTTTGTACCCATTCAGTTGGTTACCTCCCAAAGGCAACAACATCCAACGGAATAGCAGCCCTGAAACTCAGCAGGTGCCACGAGTCATCCTGAATATTTCATGCAAATACATTCAGAAACATCACATGTTTCCATTTTCAAATAACTTCTGCTTCCAAAACAGCATAAATGATAGATATTGTTTGAATTTGCTGCGTTTGACTTGAAGCATTCCCATTAAACTGACAACAGGTCTGGAGAGGATTATGTCGTTCTGCATTGAAGCACATCGACAGACTGCAAAGTGGAGGCTGCTCCTGCTCAGTGACTTCATTTTTGCTCAGCATTCCTGAATAAAAGAGTTGTACACTTATCATATGTCAGCTATGGCTCAGTTGGTAGCACTCTCGCCTCTGATTCACGAATGTCGTGGGTTCGAGCCCCACTCCAGACACATAACCCAGGTCGACACTCCCAGGGCAGCGCAGCACAGTTGGAGGTGCTGTATTTCGGATGAGACATTAGACTGAGGCCCCTTCTGCCCTCTCTGGTGGATGTAAAAGATCCCACGGCACTATGTGAAGAGGAGCAACAACAACAAAAAACCTGCATTTATATAATGCCTTTAATGTGGTATAAATGTCCCAAGGTGCTTCACAGGAGTGTTATCAGACAAAAACATGGTCAAAGAGGTATGTTTTAATGGAGCGCCTTAAAGGAGGAGAGAGAGGAGGATAGGTTTAGGGAGGGAATTCCAGAGCTTAGGGCTGAGGTGGCTGAACGCACGGCCACCAATGGCAGATCGATTAAAATCGTGGATGCAAAAGAGGCCAGAATTGGAGAAGTGCAGATATCTCGGAGGGTTGTGGGGCTGGAGGAGATTACAGAGATAGGGAGGGGCGAGGCCATGGAGGGATTTGAAAACAAGGATGAGAATTTTAAAATCCAGGCGTTGCCAGATCGGCTTCCAATGTAGGCTAGCGAGCACAGGGGTGATGGGTGAATGAGACTTGGTGCGAGTTAGGACACGGGCGGCAGAGTTTTGGATGAGCTCAAGTTTATGGGCGGAGTTCCAGAGCATGAGGCCTAGGTAGCTGAAGGCACGACCGACAATGCTGAGTGATTAAAATCGGTGATGCGCAAGTGGCCAGAACTGGTGGAATGCAGAGGTTGTAGGGCCCTAAGCTCTGAAATTCTCTTCTTAAGGGAGTTCTCCCCGATGTCCTGTCCAATTTGGCTGCCGCGTTCCCTCTGACTTTATTGGCTGTAAAGCGCTTTGGGACGTTCTGAAGTCATGAAAAACGCAAGTTCTTTCTTTTTTCCCAACTTGTCACTACGGCTTTGAAGAGTGTTGATCGATGATTGTTAAAAGACTTACCCTCCTTCCTTAATCATTCTTTTCTTCACGGTCCACGCCGTTCTCTCTCACCATCTTTATAGGCTTCAAAATCAACAGCTGTACAACCTTCTCCTCCTGTCAGAATATCTCAGGCATGTCGCGGCACCCTACAAGCCATTCAGAGAGTGTTGGATGTCTGCTCGTTTCTCTACTGGCCACCTGCAGACTGCTGATAGCCCGATTCATCCCTCTCGCTCTTGCAGACAGGAGCAAAAGAATTCAGTCTCCCACATCTTCCTGATGTATTTGTGTCTCAGGCAGCCCACCTCATAATCCCTTAGACGTTAGCATTAAATGCCAGTAGGTGTGGGCCTCCTTTGCACCATTGCTGCTATTTTCCCTCCTGCCCAGATGGTAAGGATCACTTTTCCAACATTTATAACACAACCATCAGCGTCGCTTGTGTTTGATTTCTATGCATCTGTCATTCATTAACAGGTTATTTTCAATTCCTTCATGTAGAATATTGCTGGTGTGTAGCACCTCAAACTGAAGGGGAAAATTGGAAGTTTACTGCACGGCAGAAGCTCCGTGGTGATGTCAGAATACCAATTACTTGCTGTCGACACCAGTGCCAGGGAAGTGGAACTTTAAACAGACGGTTGCAATTCTTCTTCTTTCTCTTCAGCCTTCTCCTGTAGGCACTGACTTGCATTAGGGTGCGCACTTGTCATGTGCTGCTTGAGTCCCAGTACCTCAGCCAAGCGACTCTAATGCATGCACCAGTGAGTGCTGGCAAGGCCAAAAATGACCTTCTCCTCACACAATGTCAACAGACATGCACTTTTCAGCATGGGTCATTGGATAGTGATTGGGAGCAGTAACCCTTGCCTGATTTTTCCACATCCCTATATTAGGCCATTTTCCCTGAGGGCAAATGCAGCTCTCCAGCTGAGACCTGCAAACTTAGCGCAAGGTCGGGATCAGATCTGAGACCTCCATGATCGATATGGATCAGTATCACCCTGGCACTGCATTTACACTGAGCCACTGGGAGTCCTATTGAAGTGGAAAATTCAACTGATAGTTTCATCAGGAAGCAATAAATAAACAGCTATGGGGGGGGACTTTCCACAGCTGGCCACCCCTTCCTCGCCTGACAAATGGGAACCGGCAGATGAACGTCTAGTGGGGACTTTATACGCCCATTTACCCACCCAACTCAATGTTCAGGCAGACCTTTAAATGTGTGTATACACTCCCACCCAAGATCTGTTTAAGTAATGCAGATCGGGGTCCTGTGCCTGTAGTAGCAACTTTCAAAAAGAAATGGGCAGATCATGCATGGTGCATGCCAGTGCCATTGCTCCAGATCCAATCTGCAATCCTTAAAGGGTATCTGCAAAAATCTTCCATTCCACTGCCAACCTGTTCTCACCCTCTCCCCTGGGCATAAACTCCCCAACCACCTTCCCAACCCCCCATCCCCCCTCCATTGGTCTTACCTGCTGGCCGATTTGCGATTTTCTACTGCAGGAAACTGGCGAGGTGTAGTTTGGTGCCCACAGCCCGCCCACAAAATGTTAACGAGGCCTGAACCGGAATGTGGTTCAGACTTCCCGATTGCCGACATCATGCACGTTTGGTGCATGAACCAAACTCTCCCCCATAAAGACATATTGGCTTAGAAATTCTGCCGCGCCCATCGCTGACCAACTGTGGCATCTGGTCCCCCCAAACCCTCAAATTAAAAATTCTCATCCTTGAGTTTAAATCCTTCCATGGCCTCACCTCTCCCTATCTCTGTAACCTCCTCTAGCCCCATAACCCTCTACCTCCTCCCTTTGCCCACCATTGTCAGCTGTGCCTTCAGCTGACTAGGCCCCATGTTCTGGAATTCCCTCCCTTAACCTCTCTGCCTCTTCCCTTCATCTACTCCTTTAAGACACTTTTTAAAATCCACCTCTTTGACCAGGTTTTGGTTTACCTCCTAATATCTCCTTCTTTGGCTCGGCGTCCATTTTTTTGATTCTGCCTCGATGAATTGCCTTGGGTCATTTTTCTACACTAAAGACTCTTTATAAACGAAAGTTGAATGTACCAGCTTCCCAACATACATGGGATCCTGTTAGGGCGGTGTAATGTATTATCACATGGTTTGTCACATGGTTTAGTATGAACATGCTCAGTTTGCTCTGGCCTAGTAAAGCAAGCACGTGGACTAGCAACTTATTCTGTCTCTGTCCTTCATTTGTTCTACACACATATATTACATTTTGGTGACGAGAATGGGATCCCAAAGCCATTTTTAGGGATTATGGAAGGACACAGTGTTCAACCTTCGAGTGGCAAAGTTTAAGGTGAATTTGTGACACCTAAACTGAACTTTTGCGATGTTTTACCATTAATGCTGATGCAGAATCGTCTGTGCTTCGCCTTCGCATGTATGTATACACAGCAACAACAGTGTTGATTCTCACAGGTACACAGGTAGCGTGCTGAGTCACTGTTCGACAGGATCGGGACAATCATGGCCGCGCCTATGGGATTCATCGGAAGCCTCGGCATGTATGAGCGAGCTCGTGAACCATTCCGTTTTTACATTGAGCGGATGGAGATGGTTTTAGGGCCAATAACATTAATGAGACCGAAGGTGCAGATGAGAATGTTCAAGCTCAAAATAAAGTAATTTGTGAATGGAAGAAAGCTATTTTTCTAACGGAGATTGGGCCAGGTGTCTACGGAACGTTGACAAACCTACTCGCACCAGGGAAAGTGAAGGATGCGTCGTTTGAAGACATTGTCGAGAAACTTGAGGACCATTTTGACCCAAAGCCGTTAGAAATAGCAGAGAGCTATAAGTTTGGTGCCTGAAACCAAAAATAAAATGAAACCCTCAGTGAGTACATTGTAGCTCTTAAGAACCTGTCTTTGCATTGTAACTTCGGCAATTTTTAAATGGTGCATTGCGAGATAAGTTTGTGTGTGGACTGGTAGATGAGCACGCACAGTCAGTTACTGAACACTCGGAACCTAACATTTGACATAGCGTGCAAAATTGCCCTATCTATGGAGATTGTGTCGACGAATGCTAGGGAGTTTTGTCCAACTCAAGTGACTTGTGCAGCTGAGGTCTACAGTCACTAAGCCACTGCCAAACCTAAAGCTGTGAGACCAAGTCAAAAGCATGTCGGTGAGAGCAGTTCAGTGAATTGTTATCGCTGCAATGGAAATCACTCACCACAGCCCTGCCAATACAGAAATGCAAAGTGTTTTCACTGCCAGAAGCAAAGCCATATTTCAACAGCTTGCAGAGCTAGATCGAAAGCAGGAAGTAAGAACCATTCTAGTGGCAAAGCAGTGACAACAAAAGGGTGGAGTTCACAATATTGAAATGAACACACCTGATGTTGAAGAACTAGGCTCCTACAGTATCTATCCCACTAGCGGCAATGCAAGCAGTCGTGAGAAAGACTTCCGTACAAAACTTTTGATCAACGAGCAATATATTGATATGCGGACTGCCCTATCATGAGTAAGGACACATATGAGAGTAAGTTTAATCAAATACCACTTACAAAGAGTACCATAGTGTGGCAGAGCCACCAGGGCACTCTGATCTAATGTACATAATTATCTTTAACAAATTATTAGCTACAGAATGAATCTGTATCTTTGTTCATATTATTGCATGTACATAGCGCGGTCCCTTTAAGAATGAGACCAAACGCGATGACATCATCACGTTGATCACGTGATCCTCCAGCGGCGGGAAAATGTGATGACGTGATGACGTCAGGCTGGGGAACCGCCCTAGCCAGTCCTCGTGGAGCCAGCAAAGATTACAGACCTGTAATTTAGTTCTCCTGTGGCAAAACCACTAAGTGACTTACATAAGTGTCTGTAACCAATGTTATTACCTTTCAAGTTGGCTCTGGTTAAACAGAGCTAGATCGACAACATCGCGATCTGACACGATGACGTCATCACGTGGGTCACGTGACGTCCCCTTCGGCGGGAAACGTGATGACGTCATGACGTCAGAGGTAGAGGGCGGGATCAGCCAGTCCTCGTGTGGATTGAAAGAGAAAAGACCTGTTTTGAGCTTCTCCTGTAGTTTCTTGTTTTGTAAAGTTCTTAGACAATAAATTCAGTTTGTTAACTTCCAGTAAGTTATAGATTCTTTGTTAGGAGTGCAGAGACTCCTACACTCCTGTGTTTTCGTGTTAAACTCCGTTGAATAGTATTAAACATCGTTTGTTTGATAGACTGACTCGACCTCAGTCCTTTAGTTAGGAATCTAGCCATTCCTACAGTGGTGACCCCGAATTTTCGTGAACAATTTTCGCGGAAGAAGCGAAGTGAAACAAAACATGGAAGCGAACTCCATGGCTTTGAAGCTCCCACAGTTTTGGGAACAACAGGCGGCCTCCTGGTTCGTACAAGCAGAAGCACAATTCGAACTCCAAAACATCGTTGCGGATCAGACCCATTACCTTTACGTGGTCTCCGCACTCGACAGCTCCACGGCCTCACGGATCATCAGCCTGCTCGAAAACCCCCCGGTTGACAGCAAGTATGATACGCTTAAAGCGCGGTTAATACAGGTCTTCGGGCTCACGAAGGCGGAGCGTGCCCGCTGACTGCTCGCTATGCCCGGGCTTGGCAATTCCAAGCCATCTGAGTTAATGAGCCAGATGCTCACGCTCCTTGGCTCCGAACCACAATGTTTCCTCTTTCGGGAGTTATTCCTGAGTCAACTACCCGAGCAGGTTCAGGCTGCCCTCGCCAGATTGGAAACCACAGATTGCACAGCACTTGCTGCAGAAGCACATACGATTTATGCAGTCACGCAGCAATCCTGCGCCGCCACGAGGCACCCCTCCCCCGCGAACGCCGCCCCGACACCTACATCCCCCGGCTTGTGCTTTTACCACGCCCATTTTGGCGCGAAAGCCAGAGGCTGCCGCCCTCCCTGCAGTTTCGCACCTAAAAAAATCCCAACATCAACACCAGCAGCAACTCCGGAAAAGGAGGACCGAGTCTGAGGGACGTTCCGCGGCCGCGATGGCGATTGGAAATTCCGGGAAGCTCCTCTACATTACAGATTCCCTCTCGGGCCGGCGCTTTTTATGCGACACCAGGGCGCAGTGTAGCATCCTTCCTGCCTCAGCACTCGATATTCAGTCTGGGAGGCACGGCCTCTCCCTCGAGGCAGCTAATGGCGGGGCCATTCGTACCTTTGGCAAACGGCGGGTCCAGGTGTGCTTCGGCGGGCAACGGTTTCAGTGGGAATTCATCACAGCCAAGGTTTCGCAAGCCATCCTCGGCGCGGATTTCTTATGCGCCAACAGCCTCTTGGTGGATGTAAGAAATCGTCGATTGGTTAACGCGGCCACCTTCCACTCCATCCCTTGCTTCCGCAGTTCCGCAACGTCGCACACAGTTTCCTGCGCGTTGCCCTCGCCGGATGAGTTCACTCGCCTATTAGGTGAATTCCCAGAGCTGACCAAGCCCACTTTCTCCTCCTCGGCCACTAAGCATGGTGTCGAACACCACATTACTATGACTGACTCTCCAGTTTACGCACGAGCTCAGCGCCTGGAACCCGGCAAGCTCGCGGCTGCGAAGGCAGAGTTTGCCACGATGGAACGGCTGGGGATTATTCGCCGGTCGAATAGTCCCTGGTCCTCGCCTCTCCACATCGTCCTGAAGCCCGGCGGCGGATGGCGGCCATGCGGGGACTACCGACGACTTAATGACGCCACTACTCCCGATCGGTACCCGATCCCGCATATTCAGGATTTCTCCGCCCATTTGGCGGGAAACTCAATCTTCTCCAAGGTCGACCTCGTCCGTGGCTACCACCAAGTTCCCGTCCACCCGCAGGACGTCCAGAAAACTGCAGTCATCACTCCCTTTGGACTGTTAGAGTTTCTACGGATGCCATTTGGGCTCAAGAACGCTGCACAGGCTTTTCAGCGACTAATGGACTCGGTCCTGCGGGATCTTAAGTTTTTATTTGTCGACCTCGACGACATCCTGATAGCCAGCTCTACCAAAGAGGAACACGTCTCCCATCTACGCACCCTCTTTCGGCGCCTCAACCAACATGGTCTCATAATCAACCCAGCCGAGTGTCAGTTCGGCCTACAGTAGATTGACTTCTTGGGCCGCCGCATTACTTCGGAGGGTGCAATTCCACTGCAATCAAAGATCGAAGCAATTACGGCATTCCCAAGGCCGCAGTCCACCAAGGCTCTTCAAGAATTCCTGGGCATGGTGAATTTCTACCACTGTTTTGTACTGAAGGCAGCACAACTCATGAAGCCCCTCTACGAGGCCCTCAAAGGCAAGGCTGGAAAGGATACAATAGCCTGGACAGTCGAAATGGACAACGCTTTCGACAACACAAAAACCGCTCTAACCAATGCAACTATGTTGGCGCACCCTCTGCCAGGTGCCACCATCGCCCTTACCACCGACGCTTCCGACTATGCCATAGGCGCCGTACAGGAACAGTGGGTCAACGGGACGTGGCAACCACTGGCGTTTTTCAGCCACCAACTCCGGCGCAATGAACGCAAATACAGCACTTTCGACCGGGAGTTGCTGGCGCTGTTCCTGGCTATCCACCATTTCTGTTTTTTGTTAGAAGGACGTCCCTTCACTGCGTTTGTAGATCACAAACCATTGACCTTCGCCATGGCCAAGACCGCTGAACCGTGGTCGGCTCGACAGCAGCGACAGCTAACTTTCATTTCAGAATTCACGACAGACATCCAACACGTAGCTGGCAAGGACAACTTGGTAGCTGATTGCCTTTCTCGCGTGATCGTACGGGCGGTCCAGCTGGGCATCGATTATGCCCTCATGGCCACCGATCAGGCATCTGACCCTGATACACAGGCGTATCGCACCGACACCTCTAGCCTCCAACCGGCCGATGTGCAATTCCACGCAGCAGGCACCTCGTTACTCTGCGATGTCTCCATGGGAGATCTCCGCCCAATCGTTCTAGTTGCCTGGCGCCGCAAAGTTTTTGACGCCATACATGGGCTTTCCCATCCTGGCGTGAAGGCATCTCAAAAATTAATGTCGGCTAAGTTCATCTGGAGAGGAATGCGTAAGGATATCCACGACTGGGCTAACACCTGCGCCGTCTGTCAAAAGTCTAAGGTGCAACGTCACGTCAAGGCCCCATTGGCCACGTTCGCAGTACCAGAACGTCAATTCGACCATATCAATGTGGACCTCGTCGGGCCGCTTCCACTGTCGCAGGGGTTCACACACATCCTCACCATGATCGATCGTACTACTAGATGGCCAGAGGCAGTTCCTTTGGCGTCTACTACGTCCGCTGATGTCGCCAGAGCATTCCTCTCCTCGTGGGTCGCACGTTTCGGCGTTCCAGTGGACATTTCTTCAGACCGCGGTCCAGAGTTCTCTTCCGAGCTCTGGAACGCTGTGGCCCAGGGTCTCGGCACCAAGCTTCACCGCACCACGGCCTATCACCCGCAGGCAAACGGTTTGTGTGAACATTTCCACAGATTGTTAAAGGCATCGCTGAGGGCCAGCCTGCAAGGCGCCGGATGGGTGGATAAGCTTCTGTGGGTCATGTTGGGTCTTCACACGGCACCCAAAGAGGACCTGCAATCGTCCGCCGCGGAGCTCGTGTATGGCCAGCCACTCCGCGTACCGGGAGATTTCCTGCCGCTTCCAACTGAGCCGTGGTCCACAGCCGACCAACACAGCAACCACCGGGAAACAGCCAAGGCTTTTGCGCCAATCCCAACTTCGCATCACGGCCTTCCATCTTCACACGTACCAGCGGAGATAAAATATGCTGAATTTGTATTCATTCGTCATGATGCCCATAGGGATCCGCTGAAGGCCCCTTACACAGGCCCTTTCAACGTACTGGAGACAGGCGACAAGAGTTTCTCCGTAGACATCGGTGGTAAACCCGACCACATATCCATTGACCGTCTCAAACCGGCACACCTGGACATCGACCGGCCAGTAGAGACCGCTCAGCCACCACGACGTGGTCGACCTCCCGTTGCATCCACGCCTGACCCAAGGCTTCCATGCGCCAGCCCGCCAGCTGTTCAACAACGTCCAATCCAATAATACAGGAGTCGCTCTGACAGGCTTGTCAGACCTCCTAGTCGATTGACTTTTACTGTTAAAGACACTTCTGAGGGGGCGCATGTGGCAGAGCCACCAGGGGACTCTGATCTAATGTACATAATTATCTTTAACAAATTATTAGCTACAGAATGAATCTGTATCTTTGTTCATATTATTGCATGTACATAGCGCGGTCCCTTTAAGAATGAGACCAAACGCGATGACGTCATCACGTTGATCACGTGATCCTCCAGCGGCGGGAAAACGTGATGATGTCATGACATCAGGCTGGGGAGCCGCCCTAGCCAGTCCTCGTGGAGCCAGCAAAGAGTACAGACCTGTAATTTAGTTCTCCTGTGTTTTCGTGTTAAACTCTGTTGAATAGTATTAAACATCGTTTGTTTGATAGACTGACTCGACCTCAGTCCTTTAGTTAGGAATCGAGCCATTCCTACAATAGAGTTAAAAAGCTACTCCGAAGGAATCCTAGAGACATGTGGACCAATGGAATGTACAGTTCAGCACAATGGCCAGTCAGTAAAGCTGCCTACTATGGTAGCGAGCAACAACAACAGGCCAACTCCCATGGCAAAGACTGGTTTAGAAAGTTAAAACTGGACTGGAAAAACATTTTCAGTGTAGATGCTTCCAAGAAGCGACTGGACACAATGCTGAACAAGTGCAAAAGCATGTTCACAGACAGTTATGAGGGTATGATGCGCATATCCGCATCAAGTCCAGCGCGAAGCCTGTCTATTGTAAGGCAAGGCCGGTCCCCATTGCGTTGAAAAGTCAGATGGAGGAAGAGCTAGCGAAGCTCAAAGAGAATGGAGTGCTGGTAAAAACTGACAAAAGTGAATGGGCTACCCCAATTGTGGTAGTGCCCAAAGCAGACAAAACTGTACGCTTGTGCGGTGACTACAAAGTTACTATCAACCAACAGTTGACGATGAGCAGTACCCATTACCTACATCCCAAGTTTTATATGCAGCACTCCCTGGGTCAAAGGTTTTCTCCAAGCTTGACCTGTCACATGCTTATGCTCAGCTGAATGTTGACAAAGAGAGTCAACAGTATCTCACTATCAACACACACACGGGACTGTACTCATACACCAAGCTGCCGCATGGTGTAAAGTCCTCCCCCAAAATCTTCCGGGCTACGATGGATAAGATTTTGCAAGGAGTTCCAAATTGCTTATGCAATCAAGACGATGTGCTGATCGCAACAAGCAGCGAGGAATAAAATCTAGAAGTGTTAGTTATAGTGCTTCAAAGGTTGAATGCTCACAATGTCAAATTGAAAAGGAGCACATGTGCTTTTGTGCAGCCCAAGGTTGTGTGCCTTGGTCTGAAAGTTGATGCAAATGGCTTGCAACCACTTAAGTAAAAGGTTGATGCTGTCATCAATGCTCCAAAGCCAGAGAACATGTCTGAGTTAAGATCTTTCCTTGGAATGGTCCAGTACTACGCCCCTGAGTTAGCAACCATGTTAGCTCCATTGCACGAGCTCCTCAAGAAGGATGTCCAATGGAAGTGGATGAAAGTGCAACAGGAAGCTTAAGATGCTTGTAAGAGAAGTCTCTCTAGCGATGCTCTACTTGAGCACTACAACACAGAGCATGAGCTTAAGTTAGCATGTGATGCTTCCAGCTATGGTGTGGGAGCTGTCATAAGCCACGTAATGGGTGACAGCCAAGAGAAAACAATTATGTTCGCATCGCAAACCCTCACAAAGACTGAAAGTTCCTGATTGGCAGATAACTGATCACAAACCACTCCTAGCAATATTAGGACCCAAATCTACCATCCCTACAATGGCCACATCAAGAATTCAACGTTGGGCAGTGTTGTTGTCACAATATGACTACACGATTGAATATCGCACTTCAAAGCAGAACGCAATTGCAGATGATCTGTCCAGGTTGTCACATGACGACTCATGTGTTGGGAGTGAAGGTGCTATTTTCCCGCTAGGTGCACTTGACAAAGACATTCCTGTGAATGCAACTGAGATTGCAGATGAGACTCATAGAAACATAGAAGATAGGAGCAGGAGTACGCCATTCGGCCCTTCGAGCCTGCTCTGCCATTCAATGAGATCATGGCTGATCATCCAAATTCAGTACCCTGTCCCTGCCTTCTCCCCATATCCCTTGATCCCTTTAGCCTTAAGAAATATATCCAACTCTTTCTTGAATATATTTAATGAACTGGCCTCCACCGCCATCTGTGGCAGAGAATTCCACAGGTTCACCACTCTCTGGGTGAAGAAATTCCTCCTCATTTCAGTCGTAAATGGCTTACCCCTTATCCTTAGACTATGACCCTTGGTTCTGGACTCCCCGGCCATCAGAAACATCCTTCTTGCATCTAGTCTGTCCAGGCCTGACAGAATTTTATAGGTTTCGATGAGATCCCCTCTCAATCTTCTAAACTCCAGTGAGTATAAGCCCAATCGACACAATCTCTCCTCATACGTCATTCCTGCCATCCCAGGTATCAGCCTGGTGAATCTTCGCTGCACGCCTTCCATGGCAAGAACGTCCTTCCTCAGGTAAGGCGACCAAAACTGCACACAGTACTCAAGGTGTGGTCTCACCAAGGCCCTGTACAACTGCAGCAAGACATCCTTGTTCTTGTACTCGAACCCTCTTGCTACGAAGGCCAACACACCATTTGCCTTCTTAACCGCCTGCTGCACCTGCATGCTTACCTTCAGCGACTGGTGCACAAGAACACCCAGGTCTCTTTGCACTTCCCCTTCTCCCAATCTATTGCCATTCAAATAATAATCTGCCTTCCTGTTTTTGCCATCAAAGTGGATAACCTCACATTTATTCACATTATAGTGCATTTGCCATGTTTCTGCTCAATCACCCAACCTGTCCAAATCGTACTGGAGTTTCATGACATCCTCCTCACAGCATACCCTCCCACCCAGCTTTGTGTCGTCTGCAAATTTGGAGATATTACATCCAATTCCCTCATCCAGATCATTAATATATATTGTGAACAGCTGGGGTCCTAGGACCGATCCTTGCGGTACCCCACTAGTCACTGCCTGCCACTCGGAAAACGACCCGTTTATTCCAACTCTTTGCTTTCTGTCCGCCAACCAGTTCTCTATCCAAGTCAATACCTTGCCCCCAATCCCATGTGCCTTAATTTTGCACGCTAATCTCTTATGCGGGACCTTATCGAAAGTCTTCTGAAAGTCCAAATACACCACATCCACTGGTTCTCCCTTATCTATTTAACCAGTTACATCCTCAAAAAATTCCAGTAGATTAGTCAAGCATGATTTACCTTTTGTAAATCCATGTTGACTTTGTCCGATCCAGTCACTGTTTTCCAAGTGCTCTGCTATTACATCTTTTATAATGGACTCTAGCATTTTCCCCACTACCGATGTCAAGCTTACCGGTCTATAATTCCCCGCCTTTTCTCTACCACCTTTTTTGAATAGTGGGGTAACATTAGCTACCCACCAATCCATGGGTACCGTTCCAGAGTCTATCGAGTTCTGGAAGATGACCAGCAATGCATCTACTATTTCTAGGGCCACTTCCTTAAGTACCCTGGGATGTAGATTATCAGGCCCTGGGGATTTATCGGCCTTCAGTCCCATCAATTTTCCTAACACCATTTCCCTACAAATACTGATTTCTTTCAGTTCCACCCTTTCATCAGGCCCTATGTTCCCCGGCATCTCTGGGAGGTTATTTGTGTCCTCCTTTGTGAAGACAGAACCAAAATATGTATTTAGTTGGTCTGCCATTTCTTTGTTCCCCATTATAAATTCCCCCGATTCTGACTGCAAGGGACCTACGCTTGACTTCACCAATCTTTTTCTCTTCAGATATGTATAAAAGCTTTTACAGTCAGTTTTTATGTTCCCTGAAAGCTTACTTTCATATTCTATTTTCCCTTTCTTAATTAATCCCTTTGTCCTCCTTTGTTGAATCCTAAACTGCTCCCAATCCTCAGGATTATTGCTTTTTCTGGCCAATTTATATGCTCTCTCCTTGGACCTTATGCATCCCTAATTTCCCTTGTTAGCCACGGTTGGGTCACCTTTTTTGTTTTATTTTTATGCCAAACTGGGATGAACAAATTCTGTAGTTCATCCATTCGGCCTTTGAATGTTTGCCATTGTTTATCCACCGTCAACTCATCGAGTGCCATTCCCCAATCAATCCTACCCAACTCGCTCCTCAGACCATCGTAGTTTCCTTTATTTAAATTGAGGACCCTCGTCTCCGAGTCAACTACTTCATTCTCCATCTTAATGAAGAATTTGATCATATTATGATCGCTCCGACCCAAGGGGCCTCGTACAACAAGATTGCTAATTAATCCTTTCTCGTTTCATAATACCCAGTCTAAGATGGCCTGATCTCTGGTTGACTCAAGAGGACTCAGTACTGAAAAGTATGAAAACACCTTGAATGGATGGACTGATCAGTGTATGGACACAGAATTGAAACCATTCCATAACTGTTGTACTGAATTGTCGTGTGAGCAAAGTTGTTTCAAGTGGGAAAACAGAGTGGTGGTACCTACTTCTTTGAGAGATAGAATCTGGCCGAACTTCATACTGAACATTCAGGGATTGTCAGTATGAAATCAATTGCAAGAAACTTTGTTTACTGGCCTAGATTAGACCGTGATCTTGAACCACTTGATCTTGAACACATACATGGGTTTGACTTAGTTCAGTCTTCAGTAACTGAAGTACCAGGTTCAAACAAGTCTGAGATAGAAACAAGATCATCTTTGAGTTCGGAACCACAACAAAACAGCCCGAAAATTGGTTCAACACCAAAACCTTCTGTTGGGAGATCAGGAAGGCTCCGCAAACCTGTTATTAAACTGGATTTGTAGTTCATTTAATAGAAAAAAGCCAGGAGTTTTTGTTATGTGGTACATCTAATGCTGGGAAAGGTGGGACCATAGTTTTTTTGTATTTGAGAGGGGAATATGTACATCTTTTTTTAAGGGAAAAGCAGTGTAATGTATTACCACATGGTTTGTCACATAGTTTGGTATAAGCATGCTCAGTTCGCTTTGGCCTAGTAAAGCAAGCATATGGACTGGCAACTCATCCTGTCTCTGTACTTCATTTGTTCTACCCACATATATTACAGACAGGGGAGTAGCAACTCCCAGTTTAGAGAATTCACGCTCTCAGTCCACCCAGTCTTGTGTAATTTTGCCTTCTTTGCATTTCTTGCTTATTTTACAATATGTTCTGAGTAAATCGCTTTTATTTGTGTGCATCTGTGTATATCTGAGATAACACAAGGGCGAGAACAGCAAAGGCTAACTTAAAAGAGGGAAATCCTGGAAAATCTGTGCTATCATTCAAGTAGGGTGGCCTATATAAAAAGTACTGATTTCAGACATGATTAACATTGCCCGTCTCCACCCCTGCCTCAGCTCATCTGCTTCTGAAACCCTTGACATAAGAAAACTACTAGGCACTTGGTCTAAGCGTTAAACAAAGCTTTAATCAACTGTTTTACAACATTGAGGTCTAGTTGTGTCCTTCACTAGTTCCTGTTAAGAATGTCCTGCACAAGCTGGGCCCGTACCTGAGTATTTATACTCTCCCTGGACAGCGCCACCTGCAGGCCACTCAGTTGATTCATGTCAACCCTCACCCATGATTTTGTTATCTCTAGACCTAACTACTCTAATGCTCTCTCAACCACCCTCCCATCTTCCACCCTCCATAAAGCTGAACTCATCCAAAGCTCAGCTGCCAGAATCCTAACTCGTACCAACTCCCGTTCGCCCATCAGTCCTGTGCTTGCTGACCGACATTGGCTCCCAGTCCAGCTACGCCTCGATTTTAAAATTCTCATCCTTGTTTTCAAATCCTTCCATGGCCCGACCCCTTCCTATCCTATCTCTATCCTTCTGCAGCCCTACAATCCTCAGTGATCTCTGCGCTCTTCCAATTCTGGCCTCGTGCGCATTCCCAATTTTAATGGTTTCACCCTTGGTGGCTGTGCCACCAGCTGCCTGGGCCCTAAGCCCTAGAGTGCCCTCCCTAAGCCTCTCCACCTCTCTCTCTTTAAGAAGCTCCTTAAAATGCTCTTTGACCAAACTTTTGGTCACCTGTCCTAATATCTCCTTATGTAACTTGGTGTCAAATTTTGTTTGATAATCGCTCCTGTGAAGCGCCTTGGGAAGTTTTACTCTGTTAACGGTACTATATAAATGCAAGTTATTGTTGCTCTTGTTGTACAATAAGCAGGTGCTGTTGGATAATACTGAGTTGTACTACAGAGCTGTGAGTTGAAGAAGGAAAGTAAGCTAGTCTAATCTTATTGGGTATTCGGTTCTTCTAATAAAAACCCCTCTTCTAGCCCAGTGGAACAGTCTGCTTGTTTGCTGCGTTTAATGTAAGGCCTAGATTTATTCTCTCCCTGAAGTGGAAAACTGTCCCACCAGTGCAGTCGGGACTGCTTCACCAGCCCCATGCTGCCAGATACTCCAGCACCTGCCTACCATCTCGGGTGTTTGTATTCATTTTGTTGAGAGTATATAGATTGCATCTGTAATCTTGCACGAACATGGAAAGAATTGTGAGGCAGCTTATTTAATGTCTGGAACTTCTGCGTTGCCTAAGAAAATGTCTATTTTTTAGAAGTGGTTTATCTGATCTTTGACCGACTTGAAATCACTTTGGTGGTGAATAAAAGTTTTTTTTTAACCATACTGCCCTGACTTGCTACAACTGTACAGGGCGCTGGCGAGACCACACCTGGAGTACTGCGTGCAGTTTTGGTCTCCTTATTTAAGGAAGGATATACTTGCATTGGAGGCAGTTCAGAGAAGGTTCACTCGGTTGATTCCTGAGATGAAGGGGTTGACTTATGAAGAAAGGTTGAGCAGGTTGGGCCTATACTCATTGGAGCTTAGAAGAATAAGAGGTGATCTTATTGAAACATATAAGATTCTGAAGGGGCTTGACAGGATAGGTGCAGAGAGGATGTTTCCCCTCATGGGGGAATCTAGAACGAGGGGGCATAGTTTCAGAATAAGGGGTTGCCCATTTAAAACGGAGATGAGGAGGAATTTCTTCTCTCAGAGGGTCGTGAATCTTTGGAATTCTCTACCCCAGAGAGCTGTGGCGGCGGAGTCATTGAATATATTCAAGGTGGAGATAGACAGATATTTGAGCTACAGGGGGGTCAAGGGTTATGGGGAGCGGGCGGGAAAGTGGTGTTGAGGCCAAGATAAGATCAGCCACGATCTTATTGAATGGCGGAGCAGGCTGAAGGGGCCAAAATGTTGGGCCAGAAATTCCAGGCCAGAAGCGTGAGTACGGTTGGCTTACTCACGCTTCTGGCTGTTGGAAATGCCGGCGTTCAGCATGAACAGCGCATGCGGGGAACGCCGGCATTTCCAGACCTCGAGCGCGTGCGACTGCACAGGCAGCGCTTGCGCAGTGAACTTCGTGGATTTCATTCATGAAATCCGTGAGGTTAAGTCCTTAGAAGTTACACTGAAAAAAAGCAAGTGTAAAGTGGTTCATTGGCTGCGGCGGAAGATATATTTTATCGTGGAGCTTTTGAAATGCAATATTTTTGTTTGGGAAAGGGAGGGAAGTTATTTTAAGAAATTTTAAGTAAGTTTTAAAGTTAAAATTTTTTTTTTTTTTAAAGGGTTTTCAGAACGGTAGGTAGAAGGAGCAATTGTGGCTGTGTGAATGGAATGTGAGAATGAGTTATGTATGTATGTCCACATATATTCCTTTACGTATATGTATGTATGTTTTATATTCCTTTACTATGAATGTATGTTTTTAATTATGATTTTCCAATAAGTTACTTTCTCTGAAAGTCATAATTAAATAATACATTCATACACATAAGTAAAGGAATATATACATAACACGCAAAGGAATATATACAGACATACATACTTTCAGAAGCTCCACGATAAGAAATATCTTCCTCCGCAGCCTCTGGAGCAACTGTACCCATGCTTTTTTCATGTGTAAGTTGTAATGACTGGACCTCACTGAAAGCATTAATGAAAGCGGCGAATTATACTGCGCACACGCTGCATGTGCAGTCGCACGCGTTCTGCCTCTGAACCCCTTCGTTCAGAGGACAGGAAATGCCGGTTTTCCCCACATGCACTGTGCATGCTGAAAACCGGCATTTCATCCGGCCAGATGCGTAAGTACCCCGACCGTACTAGCGCATTTGGAAGGGAATTATTGGGCCAACATTTTACATGTCAATAAAATAAAAAATTTAACACTTGCACGACTTGCCCCCTCGCATCTGCGACTGAGGGTCCAAGGACGTGCATTGCGCAAGAGGTCATCATCGGACGTATCTTCACACTGTTCCCTTTGGGGAACTGTATGAAGTGGTGGAAGGATTTATGGCCGTGATTAACGCTCATCCGTGACCGTAACCATCTTTGAACCAGCCATTAGGGTGGTTAGTCCTATGGCGGGAGGGTTTTACGGGCTCCCACAACCCATCTGAGGGCGGGGGGGGGGCCATCAACACCCACGGACGCAAGTATCCCGCTGGATGTCCACCCAGAATTTAAAGTTGGAGCTCCGACTCCACTTGCCGGGACTGTCTGGAGTGGGGTTCAAAACCCTACTCCTTCTGGCCCAGCGGCGGGGATGCTTACTGCTACGCAAAAGGCCCACTCCGCACAAAAGGTGACACCCATACGTTTCCTGCGCCTTTTCCCTCCCCGTGACTGGAGCCCTATGCTGCCACTTCACGTTGCTAATCGGATTGGGCGTTTGTCATAGCGGTAGGATCCCCGCCACTGGGTCAGATCAGGGTAGGGTTTCGAACCCCGCTCCAGACAGTCCCGGCAAGTGGAGTCGGAGCTCCGGCTCTAAATTCTGGGTTGACATCCAGTGGGATATTTGCGTCCGTGGGTGTGGGTGGCCCCCCCTCCTTGTATAGCTTGTGGGAGCCCGTAAAACCCTCCCGCCATAGGACTAACCGCCCTAATGGCTGGTTCAAAGATGGTTACGGTCACGGAATGAGCGTTAATCACGGCCATAAATCCTTCCACCACTTCATACAGTTCCCCAAAGGGAACAGTGTGAAGACACGTATGACGACGACATTGCTAAATAAATGGAATTAAAAAAATTCTTTTAGGGCTTTTAAAAGTCTTTAAATTGCTTTAATTCTCTTTAAAACTACTTCAGATTACTCAAAATAATGTAAACATTTTAAAAAGTTTATAAAAGTTACCAAAATCTTCAAAAAACTTCCAAAAACCTATTTAAACTGCTGCTTTGCATGTAAAAAAGCAAAGCAGCTTGACAGAAACATTGGGGGCGTGTCCAGTGAAACTGAGACCTCAAGGGGCGTGTCTCACTTACACTGCACGCTCCTGGGTCCGCGCTGGCTGCACTCCTGGGCGGCGTGACGTCATACGCTGCCCGGGAATGTGCTTTCTATTTCTCCAAGTTCAGGCGTCCCAGAAGCTGATCGGCAGGAGCGCGGGGTAAGTGCAAATACGGGGCTTGCACGCGCTGCAAGCCCCGTTCTGGAATTTCTGGCCCGTTATGTTTGTTCTTATGACTCCCATGCCTAGAGAGAGTGAAAAGGAAAAGAAACAAGCTTGGAAGAGGAAAGTATTACCGCAGAGTAACGATTGCAAATGGCCCGATTCGTAGTGACAAGACAAGTGGCCAATCGATCCCCCCTGTCACGTCAGCAATGTCGCCCCTCTCCCCCATTGAACACAACAAAGTACTAACAGAAAGAAATTAGCCTTCCAGGAAAAATGACACTTTTTACCATTCCACACATCAGCAAGTTAAATTGCCTCTCTAATAAACTCCCTATACAGAGGGTGCACACAATAACAACATGTCCGGTGGGGGAAGGGTTACTTTCAGCTCAAACCACAGCTTCGTTGAGAAATTAAGAGACTATTCTTATAAAAAATGGATGTTGCAGCTAATAAATAATAATGGAAGCTTTCTAATCCAGGGATTTAAGTGATATATAATTTATAATGCAATGGCTTGGATAATTTGAGTAGGGGTTCATTTACAATACAAATTACTGCTAATATTACTCATGTAATGACTGTTTGACTATTCCATCAATATTCAATTGTTCCAGTAGCTGTACTGGCTTATTAATTGTTTGGAGAAATAAAGAATTAACCTAGCATGAACATCGAAACAAAAGTACAGGTAAATATTAGGGGGGAGAAATTGGGTGAGTAGCGCCGCCTGTTAGCGCCTAAAGAGGCAGTCAGTGGCTGTAGCGCCACTGGCTGCGTCTCCGGCGATATTCAGTAGGGGCACTAATGGTGGCGTTAGGCATTTGCGCTGCACCGCCACCGATGACGTCATCGGTGTGCGCAGCGCCCCATTCGTGCCCCGTTCGCGATATTTGGTAGCGAGCGCCGCAGTTGCGCCGCTCGCTACCCGCGCCCGGTTCACGGGGCCTTACTGTGCCGGCAACGGCGCAAGTTAAGGTGGAGGTGCGGGGCGGCCGCCTGCCAGCACCTCCGTCCCCGGCCTCCTAAACCCCGCCCCCCCCGCGGCATTGCCGGCTGTTTCCCGAGAGCCTGGCACTTCTCCTTGGTGCCGGGCTCATTTGCCAGCACTCGTGATCGGGGATCGTGCTGTTGCAGGCACCTCCCCCTTAACAGGGGGAGGAAGGCCTGCAGTACCGCAGCGTGCCGTGCTGCAGCATGTGGCGTTGCGGCACGTTGCACTGCGATAATCAGTTTCAGCGCCCTAAGAGGGACGCGGAGCGCCTCGAGCCTCGCCCCGTCTCCCTCGAGGGGCACTGAAACTGAATTTCTGGCGATCGGTATCACACCGATCGCTGCACTAAATCCTGCGCTCAGCCGACCTTTGCGCCACTTTGGCGCCTCAACCCAATTTCTAGGCCTAGATTTCTACACAAACTTAGGGCTGCAAGGTGCTGATGATGGTATCAGTCTTGAAAGAAATTTGTTCGTTATATTATTAGTATTATGATATATTCTCCCTTGATTTTTCTGCTCAGGAGCTCTTGATTCCATGTGACCACCTTCGCCGACATGTCAACGACCACTGCTCTTCTGCACTGGCTGCAAGTGCTCTTAATGTAAGGTAAGAAGACCCTTGTTCATTGTCATTAATCTTCGGACTGGCAGATCTCCCATGGCGTTATTCATGGGCAATCCAGAGTCTGGAGAACCGTCGTGGTAGGGATTGGTTGGAGGACGGGCAATTTTGACTTAACCTGCCTGGCGGAAAACCAGCGACATCAGTCCGGCCGCTTGTTTCACACCCCGCCCAATCTTACTCATCCATTGACTTCAATAGAACACAAGATCAAAGGTGAGTGCTGTCACTGACAGAGCTGTTCATGCACTGCAGGGTCTGTGTGTAGAAGCAGACAGTGTAAACCCCATAGGGAAACCCGTGCTGCTCAATAATATTCGTTACTGTGGGTGGGGGTGGGGCAGGGGGGGGGCGCGAGTCATGTAGGCGGCCAGAACATCCCACACTCTAACAATTTGAAATCTAGCTTAGTAGCTTCCTAAGAAATAAAAAGTTTCCATAAATATTCTGGCAAACCTGAGATACGGACAGAAGTTATCCAGGCAATGAGCGCCTTTAAGTGTAAGAGGTCTACCAGTTCAATTTATCTGGTCATAAGTTACACTGTGTGCTATGGGGCAGAACTGACAGGATTTAGGATGCATGTCGTCATCCCATCATTTCCATCCAATTTAAATATTTGAGCTGTTGAAGGGGCGAGGAAGCCCCTCCCCACCACCAAACCGGATATGTCGCCAAAAAACAGGCAGAAAGAGATGTCATCCCTAGTGCCAGCTGTGGCTCAGTTGGTAGCACTCTCACCTCTGAGTCAGAAGGTTGCGGGTTCAAGTCCCACACCAGTGACTTTAGCACAAAAAGCTAGGCTACCACTCCAATACAGTGCTGAGTGAGTGCCGTCTTTGAGATGAGACGTTAAACTGAGGCCCCGTCTGCTCTCTCAGGTGGACGTAAAAGCTCCCATGCCACGATTTTGAAGAAGAGCAGGGGGGTTATCCCTGGTGTCCTGGCCAATATTTATCTCTCAATCAACATAACAAAAACAGGATTATCTGGTCATTATCACATTGCTGTTTGTGGGAGCTTGCTGTGTGCAAATTGGCTGCCGCGTTTCCCACATTACAACAGTGACTACACTCCAAAAAATACTTAATTGGCTGTAAAGCGCTTTGAGACGTCCGGTGGTCGTGAAAGGCGCTATAGAAATGCAAGTCTTTCTTTCTTTCATTCTTACATCAAGTCTCTTCCTACCATTGAGCCCCAGTGCACTAAAACAATGCAAGGAAATTCGGGGACATTGTCTTATTCTACAGCTAAAGTGCGAGTGTGTGTCCATTTAAACTATAAAAAGTTCCAATTGCTAAGCAAACGCTGGCTGATTTCGTAGACAGATCAGTTTGGAGGTGACAGATATTCTGGCTCTAGTATGCTTTGTTGTTGGAAGTTTTCTCTGTACATTCCAAATTACGGCCTTTGCTTCTTTATACTCTTCCCAAGTGTAACATAGAAATTCTGAACGGCATGTCTGAAGTGTGACAGACAGAATGTTTTTATAATATCACTAATGAATCTGAGTCAGATGATTTACTCTTCTATGGGAGGGGAACATTTTACCATGTAACTCACGGTGTATTATTCTGCTATTAAGGAGTGGGTGGGTGTCACTTTAAGGCTCCAAGGCATAATTGTTCTGATTTCTTTAATTTAATCCTTGTTAGTGAGAAAGAAACAATATTTAATTAAGCTCCATAATGCAAGTGAGGCACTGTAATATGAGCAATACAGAAATCCATAATGGATTTTAGGCAGGTGTAATTATTTCCTCAGGCTTTTAAAACTCAAACTTATCATTACTTCAAGCATTATTTTTGCTTTGTGGTAACATTCTTGTCTCTGAGTCAGAAGGCTGTGGTTCAAGTCCCACTTCAGGGTGTGAGCTGTCACTCCACCAGTGCAGTACTGAGGGAGTGCTGCATTGTTGGAGAGGCTGGGAGAGAGGGTGTCAACTTGCCACCCAGGTGTAAGGCAGGTTGAGCGGATCAGCCGCCCGTTATCGAAACCGTTGGAAATCAATGGAAATGAAAATCGAGGTGGTTTCTAGAATGGGAGGCCAATCTGAATGCTAGTTTTACACCGGATGGTGGGGGGACAGTGGGGGCGGGGCGGGGGACAGTGGGGGCGGGGGACAGTGGGGGTGGGGCGGGGGACAGTGGGGGCGGGGGACAGTGGGGGCGGGGCAGGGGACAATGGGAGCGGGGGACGGTGGGGGCGGGGGATGGTGGGGGCGGGGCAGGGGACAGTGGGGGCGGGGCGGGGGACAGTGGGGGCGGGGGACGGTGGGGGCGGGGCGGGGGACAGTGGGGGCGGGGGACGGTGGGGGCGGGACGGGGGACAGTGGGGGTGGGGGACGGTGGGGGTGGGGCGGGGGCGGTGGGGGTGGGGTCGGGGACGGTGGGGGCGGGGTGGGGCTGGATGGGAACGGTGGGGGTGGGGTGGGGGGGACGGTGGAGGGGGCGGTGGCAGGGTGTGGGGGGTAGGTGGGGGACCGTGGTAGTGGGGCGGGGGACGGTGGGGGTGGGGCGGGGGATGGTGGGGGCGGGGGACGGTGAGGTCCGTGGTGGGGCGGGAGACGGTGGGGGCGGGGCGGGGGACGGTGTGGTGGGGGGCGGTGGCGGCGTGTGGGGGGGCGGGGGACCGTGAGGGGGCGGGGGTGGTGCGGGACGATGTGGGGGCGGGGGTGGTGGGAGAGTGTTGGGGGGCACGGGGGGTGGGGGACGGTGGTGGGGGGGTGGGGGATGTTGCGGGGGGTGTTGGGGGTGGGGGGGCGGGGGATGGTTGCGGGGCGCGGGGGTGGGGGACGGTGGCGGGGTGTGGGGGATGGTGGGGGAAGCGGGGGGTGGCGATGGTGGGGGTGGGGCGGGGGGTGGGGGACAGTAGGGAGGGGGACGATGGGGTGGGGCGGGGGGATGGGGGATGGTGGCGGGGTGTGGGGGATGGTTGGGGGGCGTGGGGGATGGAGACGGTGGGGGTGGGGCAGGGGGTGGGGGCCGGTGGGGAGGGGAACGATGGGGGTGGGGTGGGGGGGTGGGGCACGGTGGCGGGGTGTGGGGGATGGTTGGGGGGCGCGGGGGGTGGGGATGGTGGGGGACGGTGGCGGGGTGTGGGGGATGGTTGGGGGGGCGCGGTGGGTGGAGACGGTGGGGGTGGGGCGGTGGGTGGGTGCGGTGGGGAGGGGGATGATGGGGGTGGGGCGGGGGGGGTGGGGGATGGTGGCGGGGTGTGGGGGGGGTGGTATCAGGTGCAAAACCTGGAATTCTCAGCGTGTCAGAATGTGCAATTTCAGCAAGGCCACAAAATTTTAATTTTACTTCCAGGTTCGGCGTCTAGTGTGCGCCAGTGGGCACGGTGCAGACCTGGATGACACAATCTCAACGGGAGCATTTAAAGGGCCAATCCAAGGATTGAATTTGGAGGAGTTAGGAGTTGCAGCAAACTGAAGGAGCAGTGTTGTCATGGATGCAGGACTGGGCACAGGCTGGGCCAAGATTCAACAATGCCTCACTTAATGCACTGCTACATGCAATGAGGAGTCGGAGCGAGATACTCTTCCCCCAGAGATGAGAGAAAGAAACCTGCTGCCGACTCAGAGAAGCCATGACTGGAGATGGCCCAGAGGTCAGCAGAGGAGCATTGTGCCACGCTCCTGGATTCTGTGCAGGAGGCGCTTTAATAACCTAACCAGGTCAGGAAAGGTAAGTACAATTGCACAATCACCTACATCCTGTTGTGTGCATCACCCCACTCCCCTCACTCTGCCTTGTCAAGCCTACTCCATCATATCACACCTCACACCCACTTACCTTGCAGGCCCACCCATCCTTCTCTTTCTGTGCACTTCCTCACATCCCATCTATCCATCCACCACTGCCACTCATCCTCATCCTTATGCAATTTAATGCTTCTCCCTGATAGTCACCCTCACCAAATGCACTGCATCCATCGGGTGAACACATGCCGCTACAGTCACTCATAGGTCTGTTCTTTCCCCTGTTGAAAGAGAATAGAGTGTATAAGACTAGGGAGAGGGAGAGAACCGGAGGTGGTGCTCCACAGATCTCACAGCCGACAACTGCAGAGGAGGAAGCGTTGGAGATCGGTAGAATTTCAGCATCCCTCACCGTCGGAGATGAAGAAACTGGGGCCTCGTACCTACCTGGTGACACAATTAAATATCAGCGATCTGCATGTCATACAACACTCACATGATTTCAGCAGTGAGTGAAATATGATCATCTTCATAATGCTAATTTGTAACATTCTTACCTTGCCAGTACAAATTCATATCTTTGCTCTCTGCCAGGGCCATCACACGTGCTGCAGCAATCGGTGGAGCTCACAGGCAACGAATCCTCAGAGCAGTTGATTCATTCTGAGGGTGCAGCATCACACGGCTCATGCAGACCATGCAACAGCTCAGGTACTCGCACTTCAGTGGAACCAGTAAGACAGATAGTTGGGTTTTCACTTGGTGACTCACAGTTCACAAGTGAGCAAGAGCAGATGGTGGTGGCAGGGACAGCAGTGGAGAGTCTACGTCGTAGGGTGCAGCCCCCTCCAAGCTGGACACAGATGCTGTACCCCAAGGGCCATCGATGAAAAGGATAATCATTGAAGAGCAGCAGAGAATGTGCGATGTACTGACAGGCCTTCCGCGCACACTGTCCATAATTGCTGAGAGAATGGAGCAGTCCACCATTGATGAAATAACTCTGTGTTCTGGCATTTGTATTGTTGTTGTTGTTGTTGTACTTGTTAATGTCTGGAATTTTCCACCGGTGTAACCACTAATGCTCCTCCCTAGCCCCGCCCCTCTTCTGGAATGTTCTACCAAGGGCTGGGTCGGTGATGACTTGTGTTAACTTGATGCCATGTTCTTACTTAATAAAAGCCTTTAGTCTTAAGCTTTAACCTCATGGATTCAGGCAGTTATTTGGCACATCAATTTTATTAAGTAACAACTTTTGGAAGATGGATCGATTTTTGAAACCAGAGCGTCTGGATATCGATCCCCATTCGGCAGACGCGGCGAAGAAATTTACGCATTGGCTTCGATGTTTTGAACACTTCATCGCATCGGTCGATTCGAAAGTTAACAAGTTGGGTCTTCTAACCAACTTGGTAAGTCATCAAACTTACTCGATAATTGAAGATATTACTACATATGAAGAGGCCCTCGCAGCCCTTAAGGCCCAGTACCTTAAGTCGGTTAACGAAGTATACGCCAGGTATCTTTTGTCTACTCGCAGGCAATTACCCGAGGAATCTCTGGACGATTTCCTGCAGGACCTTAAGGCTTTGGCTAAGGATTGCAACTACAAGGCTGTCTCTGCCATAGTGTATCAGGAAGAAGCCATCCGCGATTCTTTCATATCTGGCCTCCGATCTAATTATATTAGACAGAGACTCCTCGAGAATGACTTGTTAGTTTTAAAAACGGTCGTCGCTACTGCTCGATTGTTAGATGTAGCCCAGAAGAATTTAGAAGTGTATGCATCAACCCATGCGTCTCTCTCAGCTTCGTGTGTTCCGAGTATGGAGGCATCCATAACACCAATGGAGCCTCCACTTAATCCTATTGTTGCGGCTGTACCCCATGGGTCTAAGTGTTATTTTTGTGGCCAATCTAAACACCCCAGGCAAAGATGCCCAGCCAGAGAGGCTACCTGTTTTAAATGTAAGAAACGGGGACATTTTGGTAAAGCGTGTAAGGGTAATCCTGTACCCGATGTCTTCTCTGCTGCCGCGCATCGTTTTACTCTAGCCACAGCTACGGTTGACCAGATCATACCGTGTTCCTTGTCAAAATCTATGATGGACATCAAGATTAATGGTCGTCCTACTGGGTGTTTGATAAACTGTGGCAGTACTGAAAGTTTTATACACCCCAGCCTTGTTAACTCCTGTTCATTGAAGGTGTATCCTACTCGAAGTGAAATTGTGATGGCGTCCAAGTCCCTTACTTCGGAGGTAACTGGATATTGTAAAGTTACATTGACCATTAAGGATACGGAGTATAAGGACTTTAAATTCCTCATATTACCTCAGTTGTGTGTGAACTTAATTTTAGGCTTGGACTTCCAGTGTCAGCATGAGAGCGTTACCCTTAAGTATGGTGGATCTCAGCCTCCACTCACAGTCTGCGGCCTTTCTATTTAAAAGTAAGTCCGCTGCCTTTGTTCGTGAACTTTGCTCCTAATTGTAGACCTATAGCGACTAAGAGTCGACGGTATAGTTCAGAAGATAAAACATTTATAAAAGAGGAAGTGGACAGGCTTCAACGGGAGGGAATCATCGAACACAGTAATAGCCCGTGGCGTGCCCAGGTGGTGGTGGTTAAAACGAATGAAAAGAAAAGACTTGTGGTCGATTATAGCCAGACTATAAACTTGTATACCCAATTAGATGCCTATCCTTTGCCTCGTATTTCTGAGATGGTGAACCAGATAGCTCAGTACCGCGTGTTCTCCACCATTGATTTAAAGTCTGCCTACCATCAACTCCCCATTAAAATAGAAGACCGACCTTATACGGCCTTCGAAGCTAATGGGCGCCTGTACCAATTCCTTAGGGTGCCCTTTGGAGTGACGAATGGGGTATCCGTCTTCCAACGGGAGATGGATCGTATGGTGGATGAATACGCGTTGGAAGCAACATTCCCGTACCTGGACAATGTTACTATCTGTGGGCGGGACCAACGGGAGCATGATCAAAATTTCGCGAAGTTCCTAGAGACTGCAAAGAGGTTACACCTGACCTACAACGATAACAAGTGTACCTTCAATACTACACGTTTGTGTATTCTTGGTTGCGTTGTGGAGAATGGGGTAATCGGGCCAGATCCTGAAAGATTACGCCCACTTAAGGAATTACCTTTACCTCACACTGTAAAAGCTTTAAGAAGGTGTCTGGGATTCTTCTCGTACTATGCCTAGTGGGTGGCTAACTACTCAGATAAAGTCCGACCTCTTATTAAGTCGACATCTTTTCCGCTATCGGTGGAAGCTCAGAAGGCTTTCCTTAATATCAAACGGAACATTGAGAAGGCAGTGGTATGTGCCGTGGATGAGAAGATCCCTTTTCAAGTGGAAAGTGATGCATCTGATTTTGCGTTGGCAGCAACTCTTAACCAAGCTGGTAGACCAGTAGCTTTCTTCTCTCATACATTGCAAGGACCAGAAGTTCGACATTCTTCAGTGGAAAAGGAGGCACAGGCGATTATCGAAGCAGTCAGGTATTGGAGACATTATCTCGCTGGCCAACGTTTTACGCTCATTACTGACCAGCGGTCCGTGGCCTTTATGTTCAACACTAAGCAGAGAGGCAAGATCAAAAATGATAAGATTTTAAGATGGCGAATAGAACTGTCAACATATGACTATGATATTCAGTACAGGCCTGGAGTATTTAATGAGCCATCGGATGCTTTGTCATGAGGAGTATGTGCTAGTCTAGGTATAGAGAAGCTTCAAAGTCTCTACGATGCACTCTGCCACCCTGGGGTTACCAGAATGAACCACTTCATTAAGTCCCACAATCTACCCTACTCTATTGAGGAGGTCCGGACAATGACCAGAACCTGTCGTGTTTGTGCTGAGTGCAAACCCCTCTTCTATAAGCCGTCCGAGCCAGCTCATCTTATTAAAGCAACTCGACCATTTGAGCGTTTGAGTCTCGATTTTAAAGGTCCCCTTCCATCAAGCGACCGTAACGTCTATTTTCTTAATATTATAGACGAGTACTCTCGGTTCCCTTTTGTTATCCCCTGTCCGGATGTGACTAGTGCTGTTGTAATTAAATGCCTCTGCCAACTGTTGTCCTTGTTTGGCATGCCTAACTATATACATAGTGATAGGGGATCTTCCTTTATGAGCGAAGAATTGCGACAGTTTTTGCTATCGAAAGGGATTGCAACGAGTAGAACTACCAGCTATAACCCTCGTGGTAATGGGCAGGTCGAGAAAGAAAATGCGACAGTGTGGAAGGCTATCATACTGTCTCTGAAGTCGCGAGGCCTGCCGACCTCTTGCTGGCAGGATGTCCTGCCAGACGTGTTGCATTCCATAAGGTCTCTTTTGTGTACAGCGACGAATGCCACCCCTCATGAAAGGATGTTTAGTTTTCGAAGAAAAGCTACTAACGGAGTAATGTTACCCACATGGTTAACGACCACGGGCCCTGTGTTGTTGCGCAGACATGTGAGAGGCCACAAGACTGATCCACTGGTGGAGGAAGTACAACTCCTCCATGCTAATCCCCAGTATGCGTATATTCAATATCCGGATGGGCGAGAGGATACGGTCTCTATTAAAGATCTTGCACCTGCTGGAGCTCGAAAAGAGTTTGACTCTGAGAGTAGAGTTTTCAATCGTGGTATTGGACCTTCAGAGACACAAACCCTCAGTGTGGAAAATACTGATGATTCTGGGAATTCGAATGAACCGGAGTTAGTACTCCGGGAAGAGCCTCAGCAAGAGTTACGTCATTCCCAGAGGATTATCAGACCTCCTGACAGACTGAATCTATAGCGGGGGTGAATGTGATGAAATAACTCTGTGTTCTGGCATTTGTATTGTTGTTGTTGTTGTTGTACTTGATAATGTCTGGAATGATCCACCGGTGTAACCACTAATGCTCCTCCCTAGCCCCGTCCCTCTTCTGGAATGTTCTACCAAGGGCTGAGTCGGTGATGACTGTGTTAACTTGATGCCCTGTTCTTACTTAATAAAAGCCTTTAGTCTTCAGCTTTAACCTCATGAATTCAGGCAGTTATTTGGCACATCAACACCTCAAACTTGAGTGCTTTGATATCTTCTTCCATGGATAGACTGGCTTCCTCTGTGGAACATCAATCACAGCAATCAAATGAGTTCATGCACACCATGATCATGGCAGTGCAGACTCTGGATGCCAACATGTCTAGTGCCTTAAATAGGATGACATGGCCTTAAAGCGCATCACTGATCTGCTCAAAGCTGCTCTCCCGCAGAGTTGTATGAGTAAAGTGTGGCTGGCCCATGAGGGTGAAAGGGGATTTTTTTAAAATTCATTCCTGGGATGTGGGCATCACTGGCAAGGCTAGCATTTATTGCCCATCCCCAGTTGCCCTTGAGAAGGTGGCGGTGAGCCGCCTTCTTCAACCGCTACAGTGCTGTTAGGGAGTTCCAGGATTTTGAACCAGCGATGATGAAGGATCGGCGATATACTTCTAAGTCAGGATGGTGTGTGACTTGGAGGGGAACTTGGAGATGGTGGTGTTCCCATGCACCTGCTGCCCTTGTCCTTCTAGGTGGAAGAGGTCGCAGGTTTGGGAGGTGCTGCCGAAGAAGTCTTGGCGAGTTGCTGCAGTGCATCTTGTAGATGGTACACACTGCAGCCACGGTACGCCGGTGGTGGAGGGAGTGAATGTTTAAGGTGGTGGATGGGGTGCCAATCAAATGGGCTGCTTTGTCTTGCATGGTGTCGAACTTTTTGATTGTTGTTGGAGCTGCACTCATCCAGGCAAGTGGAGAGTATTCCATCACGCTCCTGATTTGTGCCTTCTAGATGGTGGAAAGGCTTTGGGGAGTCAGGAGGTGAGACACTCGCCACAGAATACCCAGTCTCTGACCTGCTGTTGTTGCCACAGTATTTATGTGGCTGGTCCACTTAAGTTTCTGGTCAATGGTGACCCCCAGGATATTGATGGTGGGGGATTCAGCGATGGTAATGTCATTGAATGTCAAGAGGCGGTGGTTAGACGCTCGCTTGTTGGAGATAGTCATTGCCTGGCACTTGTGTGCCGCAAATATTACCTGCCACTTATCAGCCGAAGCCTGAACGTCGTCCAGGTCTAGCTGCATGTGGGCATGGACTGCTTCATTATCTGAGGAGTTGCGAATGGTACTGAACACTGCAGTCTTCAGTGAACATCCCCATTTCTGACCTTATGTTGGAGAGATGATCAATGATGAAGTAGCTGAAGATGGTTGGGCCTAGGACACTGCCCTGAGGAACTCCTGCAGCGATGCCCTGGGGCTGTGATGATTGACCGCCAACCACCACAACCATCTTCCTTTGTGCTAGGTATGACTCCAGCCTGTGGAGCGTTTTCTCCCGATTCCCATTGACTTTAGTTTTACTGGGGCTCCTTGATGCCACACTCGGTCAAATGCTGCCTTGATGTCAAGGGCAGTCACCCTCACCTCACCTCTGGAATTCAGCTCTATAATCCATGTTTGGAGCAAGGCTGTAATGAGGTCTGAAGCTGAGTGGTCCTGATGGAACCCAAACTGGGCATCAGTCAGCAGGTTATTGGTGAGTAAGTGCTGCTTGATAGCACTGTCGACGACACCTTCCATCACTTTGCTGATGATTGAGAGTGGACTGATAGGGCGGTAATTGGCTGGATTGGATTTGTCCTGCTTTTTGTGGACAGGACATACTTGGGCAGTTTTCCACATTGTCGGTTAGATGCCAGTGTTATAGCTGTACTGGAACAGCTTGGCTAGAGGGGCGGCTAGTTCTGGAGCACAAGTCTTCAGCATGGCAGCTGGGATGTTTTTGGGGCCCATAGCCTTTGCTGCATCCAGTGCGCTCAGCCGTTACTTGATATCACGTGCAGCAAATCGAATTAGCTGAAGACTGGCTTCTGTGATGGTGGAGACCTCAGGAGGAGGCCGCTATGGATCATCCACTCGGCACTGGCTGAAGATGGTTGCAAATGCTTCAGCTTGATCTTTTGCACTCACGTGCTGGGCTTCACCATTATTGAGGATGGGGATACTCATGGAGCCTCCTCCTCCCGTTAGTTGTTTAATGGTCCATCACCATTCACGATTGGATGTAGCAAGATTGCAGAGCTTTGATCGGATCCATTGATTGTGGGATCGCTTAGCTCTTTCTATAGTATGCTGCTTCCACTGTTTAGCATGCATGTAGTCCTGTGTTGTAGCTTTCCCAGGTTGGCTTCGCATTTTTAGATACGCCTGGTGCTGCTCCTGGCATGCTCTTCTACACTCCTTATTGAACCAGGGTTGGTCCCCTGGCTTGATGGTATTGGTAGAGTGATATGCCAGGCCATGAGATTACAGATTTGGTGGAATACAATTCTGCTGCTGATGGCCCACAGCACCTCATGGATGCCCAGTTTTGAGCTGCTAGATCTGTTCTGAATCTATCACATTTAGCATGGTGGTAGTGCCACACAACACGATGGAGGGTGTCCTCAGTGTGAAGACGGGACTTCATCTCCACCATGACAGTGCGGTGGCCACTGCTACCAATGCTGTCATGGGCAGATGCATCTGTGATAGGTAGTATTGGTGAGGACGAGGTCAAGTCTGTTTTTCCCTCGTGTTGGTTATCTCACCACCTGTTGCAGGCCCAGACTGGCAGTGATGTCCTTCAGGACTCGTCCAGCTCGGTCAGTAGTGGTGCTACCGAGCCACTCTTGGTGATGGACATTGAAGTCCCCCACCCAGAATACATTCTGTGCCCTTGCTACTCTCAATGCTTCTTCGAAGTGGTGTTCAACATGGAGGAGTGCTGATTCATAAGCTGAGGGAGGGAGGGAGGTAGTAATCAGCAGAAAGCTTCCTTGTCCATGCTTGCTTGACCTGAAGCCATGAGACTTCATGGGGCCCGGAGTCAATGTTGAGGACTCCTAGGTCCATTCTTTCCAGTGGGACATTGGCTGAAAGGTATGATTCTGTGAGTATGACTATGTCAGGCTGTTGTTTGACTAGTCTGTGGGACAGCTCTCCCAATTTTGGCACAAGTCCTATGATGTTGGTGAGGAGGACTTTGCAGGGTCGACTGGGCTGGGTGTGCCATTGTCATGTCCATAGCCGGTGCCGAGGTCGAAGCCAGGAGGTCCGTCCGGTTTTATTCTTAATGTTTTTCGTAGCAACTGAGTTGGCTTGCTAGGCCATTTCAGAGGGCATTTAAGAGTCAACCACATTGCTGTGGGTCTGGAGTCACATATAGGCCAGGTCAGGTAAGGACGGCAGATTGCCTTCCCTAAAGGTAATTACTGAACCAGATGGGGTTTTGCAACAATCCGATAATTTCATGGTACTATTACTGATACTAGCTTTTTATTCCAGATGTATTTAACTAACTGAATTTAAATTCCCCAGCTGCCGTGGTGGGATTTGAACTCACGTCTCCGGATCATTAGTCCAGGCCTCTGGCTTACTAGTCCAGTAACCACTATGCTACCTCTCCCGAACTATGCTAAGTAGGAACTCTACTCAAAGCACTCCCACTTCTCACCCGTTGCCCTGCGCCCCCCCAGTCAGTATCCAACATGCTGCCTCCTCTCCTGATGGACGATCTGCCCCTGTACAGGTTCAGGTGGAGCAGTTTTTGGCAGGGCCCTCACGGGCTTCAACACCCAGAGGTTGTTGGCCAAGGACATCTCAACAGTCAGAGCAGGGATCTCAGCAGCCTGCCTCTACCTCTGCTGAAGCCACAGGTGTTGCACCATGTAGAAGCAATGGATAGGAAAAGCTTTGTAGTTCAACAAGGGTATGCACATGAGTGTTAATGCAAATATTAGGTTATTAAGTTTCCAATGCTTATTAGAATCACATAAAACTTATACTTTGCACCACTTTCCCCTGTTGCTCATTCTTGGTTGCTGTGTGTCAACTCGTCTTTTCAGTTGCTTGTTGATGAATGGGAAGACATGAATTGACAGGGACAAAATGGGTCTTGTAAGATTCGAAAATTTTCTTGATTAATCAAGTTTATAGATATGTGCATGCTTGTAGTCGCTTTGATTTGTGCTTATGATATGTATTTTGTAATGCTGCAAACTGTTTAATAATAAAAGCATCCATTTCGTGCTATTCAACCTGGTCTATTGAGTCTTTCTCTGCACTACAGTTCCCTGCACCTAAGTCCAAGGTCTAGAACCGTAGGGAAGAGTGGGTCGAACCACTCAAGGGTAATTATTGCACGAAGCCTGGTAGGAGACCAGAACGAGCAAGAGAAACCCCCTACAGAAATGGCGACCGTGGCAGGACCTTGGCAGCAGGAATGTAGCGTGTTAGATCAAGGTTTAAATAAACAAAATGTGATGGATGAGAGGATAGCGGATTATGTTTTTGGGAAGGTGAACCTTACAAAACAGTGGATATCTGACCTGTTAAGAGAGGCGCCCGCTAGACGCAGCCATCAAGTGGACAGAAAGCAAAGAGCACAAAAGATCTGTAGAAAAGGCGGTCTGGCTGATGTGTTACAAGAAGCAAGTCCAGCTTTTGGACCAGGTCGTTGGAGCACAGACAGCCCAGATCAAAGGGCTGCTTACAGAAGTAGAGGAAAAGGTTGCGGGAGGTCAGAAACTGATTCAATCGCTTAACGCGCTGAATCAGGAACGCCAATCCGCAACTCACTGCCATGAGACCCGGATAGAGTATTTGGAATGTCAGGTCATTGAGGTCAAGGCCAGTGAAGGTAGAATGAGAGAGAGGTGTTTCCGCCTAGCCAAGCAGGTAGCGACACAGGAGGAAAGTATCTTGGGGGCCAGGGCAGCCTATAAGATGGCCATGCAGGATAGGTCTGAGAACACCGACCATAGCACTTGCCACCGGGAGCTAGAGGACCTGAGAACGGCCCTAGCCAAGGCAAACGGATTGGTGTGTCTCATAAACCCGCCAGCGAGCCAGCTACTGTTAGCCAAGGAATCCAGAAGACCGATTCCACAAGAGACAGTTAGGGTACCAACCCCCGAGCCCTCAGCACCTCCTGCCTTAGATGAGTCTTGGGCTTCGGGGAAGGAAACGGAGGAGTCGGACACAGGGGTTCTTGAGGTAGAGCAACACCAGGTAGTAGGGTCGGGACCGGTGCCGATGTGTCCCACGCGACACCAGAGGCTCGGTCCGAACGAAGAGGATGGCGCGGATGGACCCCTTGTGAATCAGATCATAATGCCCCATAGCGCACGACAGCTAAGGGAAATGATCAGTAGCATCCCAAAACTCTCTGAGTCAGGAGATCCCTCAGTGCATTTTCGGGACGTGGAGCAAACCGCAGCAGTTAACGACTGCAACGGGGCCGAACTGTCCAAAATGCTGCTGTTCTCCCTGGACAGCTCGCTCCTCCAATGTCTCCCTGACGAGAGCAAGAGAGGGCGAAAAACGTATGAGGAGATACGGAATGAGATCCTGGAGATTATAGGGGAGGGTGATGGAAGTCCGTTCCTCCAATTGGAAAGGACGATACAGCTAGAGGGAGAACCCCCATGGGTTTTCGCCGGAAGGTTGTGGCCAGTGTATCGGCGCAGCTGCCCGGGCGGGCCGGACCGGAACGGGCTGAATAATGACCAAAGGGCTCATTGGCTCCAGTGCCTGGTCGCCAATTGCTTGCCACAGGTGAGGGAGCAGGCCAAAACATGGTTTGACCCCACTAACCCACGCTCCACGGAGGAACTAGTACTTGATCAGCTCACGATAGGTTACAGGAACAACAAGAGTAGGAATGTGCCTTCCTCAAAGGGAAAGGTGCATGAGGCGAGGCCTGCAGCTCCTGCTAAAAAGGAATGGCATCAGGAGGGGAATCGCGCCCCCCAAGCCAAGAGCAGTTGTTACGGGTGTGGAAAGGAGGGTCATTGGCGCCGGGACTGTAGAAATCCGTGGAAGGATAATAGAGGGAAATTTCCCGCAGTCCAAGCCCAAGCCCAGACCGCCGCCTCAGCACCAGCCCAAAACCAAACCATAGCTCCTGCTCCAGCACCAGGAGCTGGTGCAGTTGTGGATCCCGCTGCGATTGAGTCGATTTTACAGACAATGCGGTCTCTAATGGCCTCGCAGGGGAAGGTGGCAGTCGTCAACAACCCTGTTGCTCCCGCAGCCCCAACCGCAGCGCCCCAATGACTGAAGCCCACGCAGCCCGTCTACCTGTGCCCGCTCCGTTATGACACGTGGAGAAGACCCGTTGTGGAGATGGAGGTGGAGAAGGAAAAGGGTAGTTACCTGTTGGATACGGGAGCATCATGCACCGTGATCCACACGGCTAAGCCTTTTACCTCACCTCTATCTACCCAGGCTCCATTCTCAGTAGCGGGTTTCACAGGCAGAGAACAGGCTGGCGCGTAGTCCATCCCGCTCTCCATTCATTTGGGAGCACTCCACACCACATGGACGTGCATCCTATTGAAGTGGAATGAGGGGGGTGGGAAAGGCATCCTCGGGGCTGATTTCTTGGTGGAACACGGAATCCTCGTGGACCTTAGAAATCACTGTCTCTGGGGAGCCGAGAATGGTTTAGGTAAGGTAGTTGTGATCCCAGGGAAGGGAGAAAAGGGGACCCTGTGCACCATGAAGCCGTCAGGGGGTTACGACCTCGAGCTTCTGGTCGCGGACGTCCCAACGGACTTGCAAGCGTTTGTGTCGGACAATCTGACCGCGTTTGCCACCCACAAGCACGACTGTGGGAGGGTCACCGGGTTTGAGGTCAGCGTAGACGGGGACCCCATGATCCGGCCCCAAAAGCAGTATAACTTCCCCAAGGAGGCAGAACCCGACATGGAGACAGCAATATCTTCCTTGGTGCAGCAGGGCATGTTGAGACAAATAGCCACTCACGTGAACTCCCCATTATGGCCAGTAAAGAAGCCGGACAACTCGTGGAGGGCCACGGTGGACTACAGAGTCCTCAACAGTAACATCCCAGCCTGCGCGCCCACGGTAGCAGCAGTTGCCGACCTAATAGGGAGTATTCCAGCATCCGCGACCACGTTCACAGTGTTGGATATCTCGAACGGTTTTTGGTCCATCCCGATGCGGCGGGAGGATCAGTACAAGTTTGCTTTTACTTTTAAAGGGCAACAGTACACTTGGAACTGCTTACCACAGGGTTTTCACAACAGCCCCAGCATTTTCCATCAATGCATGGCGGGAAGTTTAAAAGAATTTAGCCAGCCCAATCAGATAGTGCAGTATGTGGACGACTTACTCCTGTTCACGGACTCAAGGGAGGAGCACGGCCCACTATTAGCCGAATTATTGGAACTGCTAGAAAGGAAGGGTTTCAAAGTAAACCCAAAGAAAGCACAGATCGGCCGGCAAGAGGTGAAATTCCTGGGTCTGGCCATCCGCGTTGGAGAAAGAGCCATAGATAAGGCTAGATGGGAATCGGTGCAAGATCTACCGATCCCTAACACAGTAACGGGTGTAAGGTCCTTTTTGGGGTTGACCGGGTACTGCAGGGATTTCATCGAGGACTATGCAGCCACAGCAGCCCCGCTACTCCGACTCTTACACAAGGGAGTCGAGTGGTCTTGGGATGAGGGGTGTCAGGCAGCATTCGAGAAGTTGAAAAGGGATCTGCAGACCGCGCCAGCCTTAGGGGCCATAGATGGGGGAGAGGAGTTCTTCCTGGAAGTAGCCGCTAGTGGGGACAGTCTGAGCGCCGTGCTGCTCCAGGAGCGACACGGCAAGCTGAGACCAGTGGTCTATTCCTCCAGGGTACTCACGGATGTGGAGAGGAGTTTTTCCAATTGCGAACGGCATCTCCTGGCCACGCATTGGGCTGTGAACAGATCAGTGATCTTCACAGCAACCTCTCCCATCACTCTCCTCACCCATCACACCCCCACAAAGATGCTTCTGGATGGAAGGATTAAGGATGGGACTGTAAGCAGCGCCCGGATTGCGCGCTGGACCCTCCTCCTTTCCCAGATGGATCTCAAAGTTAAAGGTCTCTGCGAGCCGAAGCTCGCAGCCAACATGGTATATCCCGGAACAGCCCATCGGTGTTCCGTCGAAGGGGTATGGGAGGTTAACATAGGTTTACGGGCCGGGATACGCCCCACAGGCCGCGAGATCTATGTAGACGGTTCCAGCACAGTATCTGCTGGCGAACGACTCACAGGGTGTGGAGTTTATGACCCTGCGGCAAACATTGCCTTGGCAATTAAGCTCCCCAGCACTATGAGTGCACAGCAAGCTGAACTGTCCGCGGTGGCGACGTGGTCACCCACCCCGAAATCTTCCCGACCCCATACACGATTTGCTCGGACAGCATGTTCACGTGCAATTCGTGTACGGAATACCTCGCCATCTGGTCCCGCCGCGGATATACCTCCGCGGACGGACGGCCTTTAACAGTTAAGCCCTTGCTGGAAAAGATCCTGGCAGCCGTGAGGGAGGAAGGGGAGGTGTTCATCCACAAGGTGAAGGCTCATTCCACCACAGAACCCCGCAGTCAGGGCAACCAGCAGGCGGATGCGCTAGCCAGGGAGGGTGCCCGCAACGGCATTCTCTGGGACCCCTATGGACCCGGACCCGTGGCGGCGATCCAAGGCGGGGAGGGGACTCCAGGGAACACAGGGGTGACACCGCCCCTAGACCTAAAAAACGTCCAGACCCTGGATCCCGCCCTCAAAACGGTCCTAAAAGCCATTGCTGAGGGCAAGCAGGTAGAGGGTCCGTACAGTACGGCAGCCCTCTCAGTCAAGGAAGGCATGCTGTTCCGAGAGGAGCAATGGGTTGTGCCGCAGCAGCACCGGAGGGAATTCCTTCAACTGGCCCATGAGGGTCCAGGGGCAGGACACCCCGGGCCTGAGGTTACTTGGCAACGGGTAGAGCAGGCGGGATGGTGGCCGGGACTTAGAGACGATGTCCGCGAGTTCTGTGCGAGCTGTCTTGTGTGCGCTGCAAACAACCCAGACCCCCAGAAAAGGAAGGTGCCCATGGGACACATCAGGAGGGTAGAGGGACCGTGGCAATCGATTCAGGTCGACTACATAGGGCCCCTGCCCGCCGCCCAGGGCGGTTATAAGTATTGCCTTGTTCTGGTGGATGTGTTCACCAAATGGGTAGAAGCTTTCCCGTGCAGAACAGCTACGGCGCTGGGTACTGCCAAGATCTTGATCCGGGAAGTGTTCTCACGGTGGGGACTCCCCCGTTTCATTGAGTCCGATCAAGGGAGTCAGTTCACCGGTCAAGTGATGCAGAACACCCTCATGCTCTTGGGCATTGAAGGAAAGTGGCACGTAGCGTACAATCCCCAGTCATCCGGGATTGTTGAGCGCATGAACCGGACCCTCAAGGAAAAGCTGAGGAAAGAGACAATGGGCTCGCCCCAGAAATGGGTGGAGGTCCTGCCTTTAGTCTTCATGGGGATCCGAGCCAGCCAGTCCAAAAGTACGGGGTACTCCCCGCACGAATTAATGACTGGGAGGATCATGCGAACACCCACCCATGTACTAGCCCCGGTGCTCACTGAGGGCCAACTCCAAGAGGTGAAACGAGACAAGTTCGTCCAGACCCTTTTGGAGCGCCTGAAACAGATTTATGGGCAGGCGGCTGGGAACATGGGGAGACAGCATCAGGGCAATCGACTGTTGCTGGAACCTCGTAAGCAACAAGAGTGGGAAGTTGGAGACCAGGTCATGGTTAGGAACTATGCCCGGGTGGGGAGTTTTGAACCACTGTACATGGGGCCTTACAGCATTGTAGACAAGGCCAGCCCCATGGTTTATGCAGTGAAGGTGCCCCGACGTACTAAATGGTTTCACATTAACCAGTGCAAACTGTTTAAGGCGGGTGCACAAGGGCCAACAACAGTGGCCAGGTCTGAGGACAAAAATCCCCAGCCTGCGACAGAGTCACAGACCACGCAGGCTGGAACAGTGGCCTGCGTGAAGGGAGGAGTCATCCCATTGGAGTGGGAGGTCTCCCCCCTGATTTGGGATTCGGACGGGGAGGAGGCCGAACAGCTGACCCCGCCCTTGACCCGATCACGGAGGAGGATGAGTCAGAGGACGAAGATTCCGCCCTCGACTCAAGCTCAGGGGAGGTAGGGATTGGGGGAGGAGACTCACTACCTGTAGGGACAGGTGAGGTGGAGTCGGATACCACAAATCCCGGCCCCGGGGGGGCGGAGCCAGAGGGAAGGGAGCCGGAGCCGGCAGCTGTGGTGGAACCATAGGCTGTGACGGTGAAAGTCCCAACCCCCGGTCCGTCAGCCCTGGGAGTCTCACCCAAGGCAGCCCCTCGTAGGTCGACTCGAACGTCCCAGCCCAGAAAGCAATGGTCCAACTCTCCCTATCTTCCCCAACCTCGATACAGAGCAGCCCGAGAAAGGCACGATTCCCATTCAGCAGCGACAGGCTGCGGGGGATCAAAGCAAAAGGTCAGCGCAGCCCCGCCACAGGAAGCGGCGCGCTGCAGCCCTCACAGGAATTAGGTAGGCCGCCCGAAGGAGGGCGGCGCTGTATATAGGTTTAGGTGATGATGTTAAGTATAAGTAATTTTAATGTTAGTTTAAGATGGGTAAAGTTTGAGATGACGGGATGTTTAAAGGATAGTTTTCGAAGTCTGCCCAGTATGTGTGGTTGTTTGGAAGCGGGGTCAAGGGACCCGCGCATCCGTTTAATTAAGCCAGCACCTGTTGGGAGCCTGGCTACATCATCTTGTCGATTACAGGAACCAGGGATACAATGGAAAGGATTCTCGTCGGGATCGCGGTGATCGGGTGCGGGCTGGCCTACCGAGACCGCACCAAGGACGTCATCGTGTTCGGGTGTTCCGGGGACACAGCCCCTATCGCGACGGATGGGACGGGGAAGCGAGAGGTTGAGGAAACCGCCACCTACTTCCACCAAGGGAGATGGCCAGGATGGCTGGGGACCAATTCTATGGAATACTCCAGCAATTTCGGTTTCGCCTACCAAGAGACTTCATTATTGTGCCCTCGGGTGAGGATCCTTGCACCCAGAGTCAGCGTTACCGTGGGAAAGAAGATCTGTTTGGTCTGTAATGGGAACGTACCACTAAGTCGATGGTGGTGGCTGCGAAAGCTGGGAAAGGACATGAAAAACTCTACTATCGAGTGGGAGCGACTGGGTAACAATACCCATCGGACAATTACGGGGACTCACGGACAATTACGTGTGTGTTGGGACAAATGGTGGGAACCAGATGAAGGAATATATGTCTGTATGTGGGGTTCGAAACGCGTCTGCCCCAAGGGCGTATCTATCTTTTTCCAGAGGCAGTGGCAGGACGAAGGAAAGGGGATGAGATGGGATGTCAGCACTCGGGCATGCGGAGCCCCATACTCCCCGATTCCGGTAAACGCCACTGAACTCATCACCAGCCCACGCAAGCCCCTGCCCACGATCCCGGTAGCACTAGCCCAGAAGGAAGGGTGCCCCACCACCACAAAGGGACCCGGGAACGGGTTAGTATTGGTACCCACCGGTCAGATGCTGTACCAAGGGGTACACTACGCGGTGGCCTCAGTGATTTTAAACCTCACTGAGGTACGATTGCCGGAGTGGTGTCCCAGGGAGACAGAACAGTTGTACCAGGTACTGTTAACCCGAATGTTCAGACAATTTTACAAGTTTGACTTTGCCGACATCGACAAGGCCAAATTATACACCACACCACAGGAAGTTTTGGATCGGGTAGGGAGGCAAAGAAGGGGTACTGTAAATGACATTTTCACTGCTTTTAACACCGGAACGTCTGTTGTCAACGCTCTAGACAACGTGGAGCTGCAGACACAGATCAATGGTTTAAAAACCCAGTTGAGGAACATACTGACAAGCGAAAATAAGGTAGTGGGTTCTGAGCTGCATGAAGACCAAGCCATGACACTACACTTAAAGGAAATAATTGCTGAGCTGGAGAAGCACGTAGGACAGTGAATGCGCTCATTAAGGAGGATCGGAATGCGTCCGATCAGGCTGCGCAGAACGAGGCTTGTGTGCTATATGGGGCGTGGTTACTGGGCGAGGGCCGCAGTAATCTGGAGGATTTAAAACAAGGTTTGGTCCCGTCCTGGATCAGCAACAAGCACTTGCAAGCGCTCCACCTTTTCGAGAACGCATTACGTCCGTGCCAGCTCAGACTAGCTGCAGAGGCGTACCCAGTCCCAGTGGACTGCGGACGCTCGAATCACACTATCATGGGAATCGTAATAAGGATGCCGGTGTTGGGTCCTGCAGCAAGGCCCGCCCCGGTATACAGGGTGGAGAACATTGGAGTCATTCAGGGGGGTGCGCACATTCGTTACGCAGTGGTCCCGCCTTATGTCATCAGATGGGAGCGTACGATGACAGGCACCGACCTCTCGGGGTGTCGTAGCCGGGGAGCACACATCATCCTGTGCCCCCAGCATTTGAATGCCTTTTTGAAACCACAGTGCGGGTTCAGAGCTGCTAGCGCGAAGCCGATAAATTGCACCATGGAGGCAATGGCAAAGGACCATGTGCCCCCGCAGGTGGCATATATCGGAGGTGGGACATACTGTGTCACCACTGCAGCGCCTCACTACCGCCATGGACAGCACGAGTGGTGTCCGGTCAGTGACAGCAGTTTCTGTTTCAAACCCAGGGCTGAAGTTCAAGTGGCACAACAACGGATTGTCCCCATTCCTGCACCCTCCACCGTTCACCTCACTGTAAAAGAGAATTTCACGGACTTGTAGCGATTTGTCGCGCATTTTGGTTATGTCATTCCCCCTCTCCCCGAACACCTCACCAAGATTTTAAAAGCCGTTATAGTTTCACAGAAACATTTCTACACACTGGAGCAGAAGACAATAGAGATAGGAAAAGACATATTGGATATAGTCACCCCACCATGGTGGGACCTGTTCACCAATATAGAGATCCCGGCCTGGATTAGAATAGCATCCCACATCCTAGTAGTGTGTCAGGTTTTAATTGTAATATTTTTATTGTTCGTGCATTGCAAGAGAGGCAAATGCCTCCAGAGGCACGAGAACACAGGAGAATGGCGAGAACGCTATGTACGAGTGGGGGAAGAGGACACCCCAGTGTAGACAGCTAGCGTTAAAAGTTAAAAGGCGTCCCTCCATCTTTAGATTTTCAGCTACTGCATGGTTTAAGTGTGTGAATATTGTAATGTTATAGCCGTTTGGTGAAGTTTGTTTTTTTTGATTAATAAAAGGTGTATGCAGGTGGTGCAAGGAGCATTGGGCCCTTCACATCTGAAAGATTAATGTGTTATAGTTTAAGGTAATACTGCCTATGATTGTCCAATTGTACACAAGGTAATTTTCTGAAATGGGAACTGCATGTGTCATGGGGGTCATAGATAGTTAATTACCGGGAATGTTTGGACGTGAGGAATCGGGAAAAATTTGCTCACCAAGGATTATTGATACTGTAAGCAAGCTATCAGTATCACAGGGGGGACTGTAAGATTCGAAAATTTTCATTATATAATCACACGAGATAACAGGATTAATAATACAGCTTTATTGACCAAAAGGAGCTTGTACAGATAAAACCTTTGTTAAAAGGGCATACAAAATGGCCACCGGACCTCGTGATCAGTTTCTTGGACCATTTGATTTCTGTTACTGCAAGCCAGACAGGCTTGTGGATTGAGAACAGTAAGCCCGTGAAAGCCAGTATCGGGAAACCGAAACTCAGGGAAATGGGCATACATATTCAATTGGATTCTAAGTACAAGACAGTTTCAGGCAACAGGATGGGGCCCATCAAGATATGGGCGGACAATGAATGAACACTTAAACCCATTTAATGTACAAAGGAAAAACCGTTTAACAGCCATCAAGGGAAATCTCCAGACCAATCAATATGCGAACCGAGTTACGGTGACAAAGTAAAAGACATTATCGGCCAGGGAGGCCAGTTAAGCTATCACCGGCTCCCGTTACAAGACAAAGCGCCCCTGCAGAGATTTCTGCCCGCCAAAATTATTACAAAGACTGGACTATGATCTGGCGGGAGATAAGACTGGCCCAAAAGGGTATAACTATGGATTTTGAGAAGTCCATCGGCGCCTCTTCTACCTCGGTAGCTTCGGAATTCGATCAGGACGTTTCTTTTTTTTAAAGACGCTTCGGACGGACATTTCGGTAAAGGACAACGTGGTCGGTGTTCAGCCAGACAAGGCTCGGCCACGACGGGAAGACGACAAGGGTGGCCCGGGTACCGTTGTCGGGAGATCATCGACGACCCAGGCCGAAGAAGAAGACACCCTCAGGAAAACCGACGATCCAGGCCGGAGGAAAAGGACATTCCGGGCCTAGCACTCCCGTGCATCAACATCCCATTCTCAGGGTTTTCCTCACTGGACTCTCCCATGTGCATCCAGTTATTCAACATCACATCGGTGGCAGAGACTCCTCCATGAATCCAAATCCACAACAGCTTTAACTGATCCATCCTTGACGAGCGCTCATCAAGGCTGTGTCCACTGCCTCATCGCCTGAGAGAGAAAAACAAGCTGCGCCAGAAGTTTCCAAATCCATGTGACGACGGAAAGCTGTGCCGAAAGGCTGCGAACCCCCTCTTTTGCGAATCTGAAAGTGGTGAGCATGATCCCGAGTTCCTCAAGTCGAAACTTAGTTTAGGTCTAAGGGGAGGGAGAGGGTAAGGGTAATCGTAATGTGTTTCCCCTTTTTCGATGTGCCGTGTGTTTCCCATTTCCATGGAATCAAGTTTATAGATATGTGCATGCTTGTAGTCGCTTTGATTTGTGCTTATGATATGTATTTTGTAATGCTGCAAACTGTTTAATAATAAAAGCATCCATTTCGTGCTATTCAACCTGGTCTATTGAGTCTTTCTCTGCACTACAGTTCCCTGCACCTAAGTCCAAGGTCTAGAACCGTAGGGAAGAGTGGGTCGAACCACTCAAGGGTAATTATTGCACGAAGCCTGGTAGGAGACCAGAACGAGCAAGAGAAACCCCCGACAGTCTTATGGAAATGATGGATGTGTAGGAACTGGGGTTCCTAGCTGAAGAATTAAGATCGACTCAGAAAATCAAAAACAATAAAATTTAATGAACAAACGAAGCTGTACAGGAAACTGTAGGATACAATGCAAATATGTCTGGTCTGCTTGAAAGCCTCTCTGGAAACTGCTAGAGGGTTCCGAGCTCAACTGCTAACAGGTTCCGAGCTCAACTGCTAGCAGGTTCCGAGCTCTACTGCTAGAAGGTTCTGAGCTCTGACATCATGACGTCATCACGTTCTCCCCGCCGTTGAGAGATCACGTGACGGACGGCATGACGTCAACATGCGGAGTGCAGGAAAGAAGCCCTAGTACAGTTAACAGATACATTAAAGGTGCAGCCCCCAGCTGTACTACATTGCTGGAAAAGGAATTATATACAATTGTCCGTAATCCTCTGGTGGTTCCGCCACAGATGGTTGGTTACAGGGTGGCTTTGGGTCAGTGGGATTGGGGTGGGGGGTTAGGGCGGGGGGGAGTGGAGAGTGGCCATTGGATTTGATAGTTATATCGGTCCAGTGGGAGTGATTAACTGGACCTGGCATTCCAGGCAACAGTGTGAGCGGCGGGTGCGACGTTAAGGATGCCATCCTCATCCTCCGCCTCCTCCTCGTCCTCTTCATTGGAATCATCCGCAGACGATGTGCACTGAGCGCCTTGTTCCTCCTGCAACTCCAATCCTCGCTGCCGCGCAATGTTGTGCAGACTGCAGCACACCACGATCATTCTAGAGACCCTCGCTGGCAAGTACTGAAGGGCTCTTTTAGGTCTGTCCAGGCACCTAAAGTGCATCTTGAGCATGCTGATCGCTTGCTCAGTGACACAATTGGAAGTCATATGGCTGTTGTTGTACTGCTCTTGGGCTTCATTGGTGGCCTTTCTCATGGGTGTTGTCAGCCAAGTTTGAAGTGGGTATCACTTGTCTCCTAGTAGCCACCCCTTAAGTTTGCTTGCAGATCCAAAAAGTTTGGTGAGCTTGGATTCTCGCTCAATGAAAGCATCATGGCAGTTCACAGGGAATCTGCTGCACACTTGCATAAACCTTTTCTTGTGGTTGCACACCAGCTGCACATGGATCGAATGAAATCCCTTGCGGTTGACGAATGCTCCTGATTGTTCTGGGGGTGCTCGGATTCCCACGTGCATACAATCGATGACATCCTTCACTTGTGGGAAGCCAAACTCGAGCGCCTGCTCATCCTGACTCGTGTTATTACAGGCAAAGGTGACATAATTGCCGGCCCTGGCAAGCAAAACAATCCATCAGTGAACTGCCTTATGCGTTTATGTGTAGCGGGCTGGGAGATCCTGGATATGTCTTTTGGCAGCGCTCATGAACGATCCGGAGGCAAAAATGTTGAGGCGTTGTCCACTTTCACAGTCATTGGTAACACGTGGCCACCAGGTCTAGCAGGGAGCAGGTCTTCTTCTAGGAGGCTGTAGATTGCTGCCAGCACCTGACGTGTCAAGCTCAACCTGCAGAAGCACTGCTATTCCATGAGGTCAAGAACGCCAAGCCTCTGTCTGAACACCATTATGTGGATAGTCCTTCCTGCGACCTCGATCTCTCTGCTGCTCCCCTCGCTGCTGACCACCTGCAGGTCTCTCCACAGCGGATCACTCCTCATCTGAATTCAAATCTAAGGCAGCATGGCACCACCCATCCTGATGTTCTGAGTATCAATACCTCCAGAAATCATCCTCTCAGAACAAGTAGTCCCAACAAACCCTTTCCCAGTGGGAGATAAGAAAACAGCTGTGAGCACTGAATATTTATTGATGTCCATATTCGTGCCTTTTAATGAGCTCCATGAATTGCCGTACAATCTTCTCACCTTCTTTTCAATGGCAACTTTCAGGAAGCTTGGGAAACCCATGCATGTAATGTTAAATTTAAATGCTGGTGAAACTCTCATTAAAATTAGCTAATTTAAATATTATAATCAGTAACCCGCCTCTCCTGAGGGGGTTGCATGCACGCTTACAAAAGCGCCTGAGTTAAACCCAGAAGTCGCTCTTGACTATTAAAATTCACACCAATTGTGTTTAACCTTGATGATGTCCTGTACTTTGGGCCTTGGGCTTTTCAATTACTTCATGAGAAAGAGGGAGGTGAGAAATGACCCAAAAAAGGTTTGATAAAGTGAAGAAGGGCTTGCCTTTAATATAGCACCTCATCACATCTCTCAGAAACATCCGAAAGTGCTTTCCAAACAAGTAATTACTTCGGAGTACAGCCCCTGTTGTTATGTAGGGAAACACAGCAGCCAACTTGAACAAGTGTTAATCTGTGCATTTTTTTGGCAGTGTCAGTTGAAGGAAGGATGTTAGTCCAGCTCTTCTTCAAAAAGTGCCAATGGGATCTTTAACATTCACTTGTGTTAGCCGTGGCTCAGTAGTAGCACCCTTGCCTCTGAGTCAGAAGGTTGGGGGTTCAACTCACACTCAAGAGATTTGAGCACAAAATCTAGATTGACACTTCAATGCAGTACTGAGGGAATGCGGCACTGTCTGAGGTGCCATCTTTCAGATGAGATGTTGAACTGCCCTCTCTGAGATGTCTGCCCTCTCAGGTGGATATAAAACATGCCATGGCACTATTCGAAGAGCAGGGGAGTTCTCCCTGGTGTCCCGGCCAATATTTCTCCCTCAACCAACATCACTATAAAGAGATTATCTGGTCATTATCTGCTGTTTGTGGGAGCTTGCTATGCACAAATTGGCTGCCATGTTTCCTACATTACAACAGTGACTGTACTTCATTGGCTGTAAAGTGTTCTGGGACGTCCTGAGATCGTAAAAGGTGCTATATCAATGCAAGTCTTTCTTTCTTTCCTTCACTTAAATCACCAGAACAGGCAGACGAGGCTTTGGTTTTACAGCTCATCTGAAGGACACAGAACTACTGACTCAAGACTCCCTCAGTACTGCACTGAAATGTCAGCCTGGGAATCGTGTTCAAGTCCTGAAGTGGGGCATGAATCTACAACCTTCTGGCTCAGTGTTAAGAGTCAAGCTGACAGCTGGCAAAGAGATTTTATGCAACCAAACAAAGTAGGACTTCATTATTTGTTTATTATGCTATTAATCTATTTTACCAGTCCTATCTCTTAGAAGGAAATATTCTGTGCAATTCAAAATCTGCCAACATTTGTGCTACAGTATATTACAACAATATTGTTGTTCTGACAATAAAACAACTGGTTTGCTGGGATTTCTGTTCAATTATGAAAGCCATTATAGCCAAACCCCAATCTGTCCTTATCCAACATTCTCACAGCTACTTTTCCAAAAATCTATCAAGAATTTGGAACCTTTTCTGATTCCCCCTCACCTCGTTTCCTGGTTCAGGGTGTGAGGCCAATTGTAGCAACAACAGCAACAACTTGCATTTATATAGCGCCTTTGGCATAGTAAAACATCCCAAGGTGCTTCACAGGAGTGTTATCAGACAAAATTAGACACCGAGTCCCATAAGGAGATATTAGGACAGGTGACCAAAAACATAGTCAAAAAGGTAGGTTTTAAGGAGCGTCTTAAAGGAGGAGAGGTATAGAGGCAGAGATGTTTAGTGAGGGAATTCCAGAGCTTAACGCCCAGGTAGCTGAAGGCACGGCCGCCAACAGTGGAGCGAAGAAAATGAGGCATGTGCAAGAGGCCAGAATTGGAGGAGTGCAGAGATCTCGGACAGTTTCAGGGCTGGAAGGGATTATAGAGATGGGAGGAGCGAGGCCATGGAGGGATTTGAAAACAAGGATGAGAATTTTAAAATCGAGGCATTGCCAGGCTGGCAGCCAATGTAGGTCAGCGAGCTCAGGGCTGATGGGTGAATGGGACTTGGTGTGAGTTAGGACACGGTCAGCGAGCTCAGGGCTGATGGGTGAACGGGACTTGGTGTGAGTTAGGGCACGGGCAGCGAGCTCAGGGCTGATGGGTGAATGGGACTTGGTGTGAGTTAGGGCACGGGCAGCGAGCTCAGGGCTGATGGGTGAATGGGACTTGGTGTGAGTTAGGGCACGGGCAGCGAGCTCAGGGCTGACGGGTGAACGGGACTTGGTGTGAGTTAGGGCACGGGCAGCGAGCTCAGGGCTGATGGGTGAATGGGACTTCATAATCATAATCAACTTTATTGTCATTGTTAGTGCACAAGTGCAGTACAACGAAATGTAGGCTTGCGGCTCCCGAGAGTGTACATTTAGATTAAGACATTTAAACATTCAACATACATTTGGCTTGTAATACATTAACATAAACATAACCATAATAAAGTGCATTGGCAGATGTGCAGGCTTTAGAGTTTATTTGTGGAGTTCAGTAGGATGACAGCCCTGGGAAAGAAGCTGTTCCTAAATCTGGTCGTACGGGTGCGAATGCATCTGTAGCGTCTCCCAGATGGCAGGAGGGCGAACAGACTGTGGCTGGGGTGGGTAGGGTCTTTGATGATGGTCCGTGACCTCCGTAAACAGCGTTTCTGGTATATGTGCTCTATGGTTGGTAGCCGGGTGCCGGTAATGCGTTGGGCAGTTTTGACTACCTGCTGCAGGGCTTTCCAGTCATAGTAGCTACAGCTGCCATACCATACTGTGATACAGTTCGTCAGGATGCTCTCTATTGTGCAGCGGTAAAAGTTAGAGAGGATCAGGGGTGACAGGTTACATCCCTTCAGCCTCCTTAGGAAATATAGGCGCTGCTGGGCCTTCTTCACCAGAGAGGAGGTATTGAGGGACCAGGAGAGGTCTTCCGTGATGTGGACTCCGAGGAACTTAAAGCTGTCCACCCTTTCCACCACAGCCCCATGGACTTCCGCCTTTAGACTTCCTGAAGTCCACAATGATTTCTTTGGTTTTCTTGATGTTAAGGGCCAGGTTGTTATCGGCGCACCACTTCACGAGATGCTGGACCTCCTCCCTGTAGGCTGACTCATCGTTGTTGGTGATCTGGCCTACTACCGTGGTATGATCCGCAAACTTGATGATGGTGTTGGAACCATGAACAGCCACACAGTCGTGGGTGAAGAGGGAGTAGAGGAGGGGGCTCAGCACACATCCTTGTGGGGCCCCCGTGTTCAGGGTCGGGGGGGGAGGTGTGGTTACCTAATTTGACAGACTGGGGTCTGTTTGTTAGGAAGTCCAGGGTCCAGTTGCAGAGGGAAGTGTTCAGGCCAAGAGTGTGGAGTTTGGTGGCCAGCTTGTTGGGGACGATAGTGTTGAATGCTGAGCTGTAGTCTATGAACAGCATTCTGATGTAGGTCTCTTTACCATCTAAGTGATTCAGTGCAGAGTGTAGAGCAGTTGTGATTGCATCCTCCGTTGATCTGTTTGCACGATAGGCAAACTGGTGTTGGTCAAGAGAGGCGGGAACACTGGCTTTGATGTGAGCCAGGACCAGTCTCTCAAAACACTTCATTATGATGGGTGTGAGTGCGACAGGTCGATAGTCATTCAGGCACGTCACAGCCGTTTGCTTTGGCACAGGAATAATGGTAGCGGTCTTGAAGCATGTAGGGACTACTGCCTGGGCCAATGACAGATTTAAGATGGCGGTGAAGACATCAGCCAGCTGATCAGCACATTCCTTGAGTACCCGTCCAGGGATGCTATCCGGTCCAGCAGCCTTTCGTGTGTTCACTCCGCGTACAACACCCCTTACGTCGGAGGTCGACAGGGTGAGCACCTGGTCTTCCGGGGGTGGCAAGGCTTTGGTAGCTGGCTCCCTGTTGTCCCTGTCGAAGCGAGCGTAGAAGTTGTTAAGCTCCTCCGGAAGGGAGGCATCGCTAACCAGGGGGCTGGTGTTTTTGCTCTTGTAGTCAGTGATGGACTGGATGCCTTGCCACATGCGCCGGGGGTCCGAGTTGTTATGGAAATGATCCTCTATCCGCAGTGTCTGTTTCCTTTTGGCAGTCCTGATACCCTTTTTTAGGTTGGTCCTAGCTGCACTGTAAGCCGCTGCGTCACCAGATTTAAATGCTGCGTCGCGTGCTTTCACAGCGAGCGGACCTCTCCGTTCATCCAGGGTTTCTGGTTGGGGTATGTCCTGATATTTTTATGGGTCGTGACGACCTCGACGCAACTGTTAATGTAGAATAGCACTGTGGATGCGTATTCCTCGATGTCATTATGGGCAAACATGCCCCAATCAGTGCGTTCGAAGCAATCCTGAAGCTCCGAGACTGCCCCCTCTGGCCATACTTTCACTGATCTCACTGATGTTCTCACTCTTTTGATGAGCGGTTTGTATGCCGGGGCTAGAAACAGGGAGAGGTGGTCAGACTTCCCAAGGTGGGGGCAAGGAATGGCCTTATAAGCATCTACAATGCTCGTGTAGACTTGATCCAGTGTGTTCTCCCCTCTTGTGGGGCAGGAAACATTCTGGTGGGTGAATGGGACTTGGTGTGAGTTAGGGCACGGTCAGCGAGCTCAGAGCTGATGGGTGAATGGGACTTGGTGTGAGTTAGGACACAGGCAGCGAGCTCAGGGCTGATGGGTGAATGGGACTTGGTGTGAGTTAGGGCACGGTCAGCGAGCTCAGGGCTGATGGGTGAATGGGACTTGGTGTGAGTTAGGACACGGGCAGCGAGCTCAGGGCTGATGGGTGAATGGGACTTGGTGTGAGTTAGGGCACGGTCAGCGAGCTCAGGGCTGATGGGTGAATGGGACTTGGTGTGAGTTAGGACACGGGCAGCGAGCTCAGGGCTGATGGGTGAATGGGACTTGGTGTGAGTTAGGACACGTGCAGCGAGCTCAGGGCTGATGGGTGAATGGGACTTGGTGTGAGTTAGGACACGGGCAGCGAGCTCAGGGCTGATGGGTGAATGGGACTTGGTGTGAGTTAGGGCACGGTCAGCGAGCTCAGGGCTGATGGGTGAATGGGACTTGGTGTGAGTTAGGACACGGGCAGCGAGCTCAGGGCTGATGGGTGAATGGGACTTGGTGTGAGTTAGGGCACGGGCAGCGAGCTCAGGGCTGATGGGTGAATGGGACTTGGTGTGAGTTAGGACATGGGCAGCGAGCTCAGGGCTGATGGGTGAGTGGGACTAGGTGTGAGTTAGGACACGGGCAGCGAGCTCAGGGCTGATGGGTGAGTGGGACTTGGTGTGAGTTAGGACACGGGCAGCGAGCTCAGGGCTGATGGGTGAATGGGACTAGGTGTGAGTTAGGACACGGGCAGCGAGCTCAGGGCTGATGGGTGAGTGGGACTTGGTGTGAGTTAGGACACGGGCAGCGAGCTCAGGGCTGATGGGTGAATGGGACTAGGTGTGAGTTAGGACACGGTCAGCGAGCCCAGGGCTGATGGGTGAATGGGACTTGGTGTGAGTTAGGACACGGTCAGCGAGCTCAGGGCTGATGGGTGAATGGGACTTGGTGTGAGTTAGGACACAGGCAGCAGAGATTTGGATGAGTTCAAGTTTATGGAAGGTGCAAACAATCCAGTTGTTTCCTTTAATGAGATGGGTTGGTTCTGTGTGGACTGGAAGTTGAACTGGTAAATTTCTGTTATAGTGGTAAACTGTGACCATGTACAAATACTCCTTTACTACAGGCAGCGTGGGGGGTATTTTAACCCCCCAAGAATGGATGTGTTGGGGGCAGGTGGGTAGTTAAAATAATTGATTTTTGGATCGTGATTGCAACCAGGCTCCAACACATCCACTTCTGGGAGGTTTAACGGAGGCTTGTTTGGCTGTCTGTGAGTAACCCAGTCGCCACAGTCGGGACCTTAATTACTGCAGGCAGGCAATAGTTATCACAGCAATTAACATCCTTGTCAGACGTTAATGGGAGGTTTTTTAAATTGAATATCACTGACCTTTAAGTCTAACCACTCCAGCATGGGTTTCCTGGGGCTCGGTTAACCCGGCACCTGAAGGAAGGTGAGAATGGCTGGATGGAACAGGTGAGAGCTTTTCCAGCAATGCTTGTGGGCCAGGAGAAGCAGGAGTGCTTCCACCCGGCACCCCACGTAACCCTATAAACCACCCTGCGATTGGACGTCCTCCATTGGCTGAACCCACCACCCCCCCCACACCGTGATCGAACCCCCAATGTCCGTCCCCCAATGTCCGACCTCTGATATCCAACTCCACCCAAGCTCCGATATCAAACTCACCTCCTGATCAATGTTCCTGCTAAGGTACGCGCGAGTACAGTAACCTGAAATCTCCCGCGCAGGCCACTCACCGGCTTCTCCATTGTAAATACCACGTAGGCACAGAAATTTAAAGGAACCATGCATTAAAAGAAACAGGCCGCGCAGAACAAAGCGCCGCTTACAGGGAACATTGATCCTGACACCCCTCTCCCCAACCACACCCACCCCCGCGCATGTCGGTCTCACCTCCGCTCTGCTCCCTGGCTGTCTACCCACCTGACAGCCAGTCAGCCTGTCAATATGGCTGCGGGTGGGAAACTGATTCGAAAAATTTAAATCAGATCCTGCAGTTAAATGTGGCAAAACCTCTGGGAAACCTGTTCTTCTGAGTTTCCCGGCCTCTAAATCACCCCCCCCACCCCCACCAACCCTGCTCCCATCCTGCCTCGCAGTTATTATCGGGACCCGTGAGTGTTTCATATGAATTTGTGTGTGTAATGTAGAGAAAGTCTCTTAACCATCAGTACCTGATAACGTATCAGTTAGGCAACCGGCTCAAGCTCACCATTTCAGCCAGCTCACTGAAGATGGAGTTCTGGGGACAGAGGCTGAACCAAAGTGTTAAATCTTATGTTATTCCATTTTTATTCAGTCTTGGATTAGAAAAAATCTCTGAAACAAGTTCAAAATAAGAACATTACTTCGATCTGGATGGCTCAGTCTGACACTAAGCCACTAGGGGAGATGGATAGATAAAGGCTAAGAAAGTAAAAACGCTCTAAATTGCAATAAATACACCCACACAGACCATTGAGAATGCACAGACCAGTAAGAGTTCTCAACCAATAGGTAAGAAAGCATAAAATGTGTCCAGAGGCATCAAAGTTAGACATTCAGTTTTCCAAGAGTTTACAAGTTCCTTGATATTCCTCTTGGGAAATAAAAGCCATTTCTGACTGAGTTAGGCCAACACTCCATGGAGGAATGTTAGATTTCAGGCATCTTATTAAAGTAATGGAATGCTGTCTGATTATCCCAACACTCAACGCTCCGAGGTACTAAACTGGGGCTCATTTCATTCCTTATTGCGGTTAATCGTCTGGCACCCATTTATCCTCACAGTTCAAAGTGCACTGATGTACCCTCCGACTCCCTCCCCACACCACCACTCCCTCTGTTGTTTGGCCTCTTAGAAATAATGGAAACTCAGCCCCTCAGACATACTGCACAGAAAAGGACTTGATATGATTTAGGTGCTCTCCAATGCATCTGAATATCAATGGAACCTCAGCTCCCCAAAGGGGACATGTAGCAAGCATTTGAGATTCCTGCTTTCTCAAGATTTAAATTGCAGCAGTCAGGCCAATTATATAAGCAGCAACACATTACTTATTTTACATATCTGCAAAATCAAAAAAAATAAAAATTTTGGTCCTCACCACAATTCCTGTCTATAAATCTTTTATAAGGCCCTTGTTTGAATACTGCCTTCCAATTTGATATTCCGATTTAACTGAGGAACAGGCTCCTGGCGTTGAAACTATTCAGCGATGGGCTCTCGTTATGATCGGTGGGGAGAGTTAAAAAACGAATGAGGTTTCGCTTCCAGTTTCTAAATTTTTGACACCCTTCACCCAGCCCCGCCTTAGTTTTGTTGACGTGAGTTAATGCCACCCCCCGTCCCGTTTTGCCCAATCTCCGCTGAACAATTCTCAACAGCAATCGCTGATACAGACAAAAGCTGATAACTTAAGATCATTTTGTCCTCCTTTCCATACAAGCTGTTGTTAGAATTCTCCAATCATCATTATGGATTGCCTTTTTAAATAAGAATTGGCGTTCATTGCACTTAATAATTTATTATGGTTATAGTTACATGCATTTGTGTATTTAGTTTGCATATTTCAGCTCTTGGACTGCTCAAATGTATTTGCTAATTGCTAATAAATCCATGATGAAGTGTCACATTTACTGTTTAAGAGTAGGAACTTAGGTCACTGTTTGGGGATTGAAAGTGTTTTGGGGAGGAAGTCTTATAAGTGAGTTACTGGTGGATAGTAAATTAGCTTATTTGGCATTGTAGAGAATGGTGTAATTCCTCACTCTGGGATTGTGGTGAATGGGATAATAGTTCACTCTGGGATTGTGGTCAATGGTGTAATTCCTCACTCTGGGATTGTGGTGAATGGTGTAATTCCTCACTCTGGGATTGTGGTGAATGGTGTATGATGTGCCTCAATAAATCCGAGACTCGATGTTAGCGAAACAAAACAAGGCTTTTATTGACTTAGAAGGTAACACACAGGAGAGAGGTATCTTCAATCCAGAGCTCTGCCGTACTGGATGTGCTGCAGGCTGGGCCAGCTTACAGAGGGGCCAGGTATGGGCAGAGCCCTACACATAGTAGAATACAATGGGCCAGGTATGGGCGGAGCCCTAAACATAGTACAATACAATGGTGAGGAAACGGAACAGAGGTAAGGGAAATGAAACTGAAACCAACCACAGTCACAAGCAGTGATGAATGGAATATTTCATCACAGTGTAATTCCTCACTCTGGGGTTGTGGTGAATGGTGTAATTCCTCACTCTGGGATTGCAGTGAATGGTGTAATTCATCACTCCGGGATTGTGGTGAATGGTGTAATTCCTCACTCTGGGATTGTGGTGAATGGTGTAATTCCTCACTCTGGGATTGTGGTGAATGGTGTAATTCCTCACACCGGGATTGTGGTGAATGGTGTAATTCCTCACTCCGGGATTGTGGTGAATGCTGTAATTCCTCACTCTGGGATTGTGGTGAATGGTGTAATTCCTCAATCTGGGATTGTAGTGAATGGTGTAATTCCTCACTCTGGGATTGTGGTGAATGGTGTAATTCCTCACTCTGGGATTGTGGTGAATGGTGTAATTCCTCACTCTGGGATTGTGGTGAATGGTGTAATTCCTCACTTTGGGATTGTAGTTAATGGTGTAATTACTCACTCTGGGATTGTGGTGAATGGTGTAATTCCTCACACCGGGATTGTGGTGAATGGTGTAATTCCTCACTCCGGGATTGTGGTGAATGCTGTAATTCCTCACTCTGGGATTGTGGTGAAAGGTGTAATTCCTCAATCTGGGATTGTAGTGAATGGTGTGATTCCTCACACTGCGATTATGGTGAATGGTGTAATTCCTCACTCTGGCATTGTGGTGAATGGTGTAATTCCTCACTCTGGGATTGTGGTGAATGGTGTAATTCCTCACTTTGGGATTGTAGTTAATGGTGTAATTCCTCACTCTGGGATTGTGGTGAATGGTGTAATTCCTCAGTCTGGGATTGTGGTGAATTGTGTAATTCCTCACTCTGGAATTGTGGTGAATGGTGTAGTTCTTCACTCTGGGGTTGTGGTGAATGGTGTAATTCCTCACTCCGGGATTGTGGTGAATGGTGTAATTCCTCACTCCAGGATTGTGGTGAATGGTGTAATTCCTCACTCTGGCATTGTGGTGAATGGTGTAATTCCTCACTCTGTGATTATTGTGAATAGTGTAATTCCTCACTCTGGGAATGTAGTGAATGGTTTAAATCCTCACTCTGGGATTGTGGTGAATGGTGTAATTCCTCAATCTGGCATTGTGGTGAATGGTATAATTCCTCACTCTGGGATTGTGGTGAATGGTGTAATTCCTCACTCTGGGATTGTAGTGAATGGTGTAATTCCTCACTCTGGGATTGTGGTGAATGCTGTAATTCCTCACTCTGGGATTGTGGTGAATGGTGTAATTCCTCACTCTGGGATTGTGGTGAATGGTGTAATTCCTCACTCTGGGATTGCGGTGAATGGTGTACTTTCTCACTCTGGGATTGTGGAGAATGGTGTAATTCCTCACTCTGGGATTGTGGTGAATGGTGTAATTCCTCAATCTGGGATTGTGGTGAATCGTGTAATTCCTCACTCTGGGATTGTCGTGAATGGTGTAATTACTCACTCTAGGATTGTAGTGAATGGTGTAATTCCTCACTCTGGGATTGTAGTGAATGGTGTAATTCCTCACTCTGGGATTGTAGTGAATTGTGTAATTCCTCACTCTGGGATTGTAGTGAATGGTGTAATTCCTCACTCCGTGATTGTGGTGAATGGAGTAATTCCTCACTCTGGGATTGTGGTGAATGGTGTAATTCCTCACTCCGGGATTGTGGTGAATGGTTTAATTCCTCACTCTGGGATTGTGATGAATGGTGTAATTCCTCACTCTTAGATTGTAGTGAATGGTATAATTCCACACTCTGGGATTGTGGTGAAAGATTTAATTCCTCACTCTGGGATTGTGGTGAATGGTGTAATTCCTCACTCTGGGATTGTGGTGAATGGTGTAATTCCTCACTCCTGGATTGTGGTAGATGGTGTAATTCCTCACTCTAGGATTGTGGTGAATGGTATAATTCCTCACTCTGGGATTGTGGTGAATGGTGTAATTCCTCACTCTGAGATTGTGGTCAATGGTGTAATTCCTCACTCTGGGATTGTGGTGAATGGTGTAATTCCGCACACTGGGATTGTGGTGAATGGTGTAATTCCTCACTCTGAGATTGTGGTGAATGGTTTAATTACTCACTCTGGGATTGTGGTGAATGCTGTAATTCCTCACTCTGGGATTATGGTGAATGGTTTAATTCCTCACTCTGGGATTGTAGTGAATGGTGTAATTCCTCACTCTGGGATGGTGGTGAATGGTGTAATTCCTCACTCTGGGATTGTGGTGAATGGTGTAATTCCTCACTCTGGGATTGTGGTAAATGGTGTAATTCCTCACTCCTGGATTTTGGTGGATGGTGTAATTCCTCACTCTGGGATTGTCGTGAATGGGGTAATTCCTCACTCTGGGATTGTAGTGAATGGGCTAATTCTTCACTCTGGGATTATGGTGAATGGTGTAATTCCTCACTCTGGGATTGTAGTGAATGGTGTAATTCCTCACTCTGGGATTGTGATGAATGGTGTAATTCCTCAATCTGGGATTGTGGTGAATGGTTTAATTCCTTACTCTGGGATTGTAGTGAATGGTGTAATTCCTCAGACTGAGATTGTGGTGAATGGTGTAATTCCTCACTCTGGGCTTGTAGTGAATGGTTTAATTCCTCGCTCTGGGATTATAGTGAATGGTGTAATTCCTCACTCCGGGATTGTGGTGAATGGTGTAATTCCTCACTCTGGGATTGTGGTGAATGGTGTAATTCTTCACTCTGGGATTGTGGTGAATGGTGTAATTCCTCACACCAGGATTGTGGTGAATGGTGTAATTCCTCACTCCGGGATTGTGGTGAATGCTGTAATTCCTCACTCTGGGATTGTGGTGAATGGTGTAATTGCTCAATCTGGGATTGTAGTGAATGGTGTAATTCCTCACTCTGGGATTGTGGTGAATGGTTTAATTCCTCACTCTGGGATTGTGGGGAATGGTGTAATTCCTCACTCTGGGATTGTGGTGAATGGTGTAATTCCTCACTTTGGGATTGTAGTTAATGGTGTAATTACTCACTCTGGGGTTGTGGTGAATGGTGTAATTCCTCACACCGGGATTGTGGTGAATGGTGTAATTCCTCACTCTGGGATTGTGGTGAATGCTGTAATTCCTCACTCTGGGATTGTGGTGAATGGTGTAATTCCTCAATCTGGGATTGTAGTGAATGGTGTAATTCCTCACTCTGCGGTTATGGTGAATGGTGTAATTCCTCACTCTGGGATTGTGGTGAATGGTGTAATTCCTCACTCTGGGATTGTGGTGAATGGTGTCATTCCTCACTTTGGGATTGTAGTTAATGGTGTAATTCCTCACTCTGGGATTGTGGTGAATGGTGTAATTCCTCTGTCTGGGATTGTGGTGAATTGTGTAATTCCTCACTCTGGAATTGTGGTGAATGGTGTAGTTGTTCACACTGGGGTTGTGGTGAATGGTGTAATTCTTCACACCGGGATTGTGGTGAATGGTGTAATTCCTCACTCCAGGATTGTGGTGAATGGTGTAATTCCTCACTCAGGCATTGTGGTGAATGGTGTAAATCCTCACACTGTGATTATTGTGAATAGTGTAATTCCTCACTCTGGGAATGTAGTGAATGGTGTAATTCCCATTCTGGTATTGTGGTGAATGGTATAATTCCTCAATCTGGGATTGTGGTGAATGGTGTAATTCCTCACTCTGGGATTGTGGTGAATGGTGTAATTCCTCATTCTGGCATTGTGGTGAATGGTGTAATTCCTCACTCTGTGATTATTGTAAATAGTGTAATTCCTCACTCTGGGAATGCAATGAATGGTTTAAATCCTCACTCTGGGATTGTGGTGAATGGTGTAATTCCTCAATCTGGCATTGTGGTGAATGGTATAATTCCTCACTCTGGGATTGTGGTGAATGGTGTAATTCCTCACTCTGGGATTGTAGTGAATGGTGTAATTCCTCACTCTGGGATTGTGGTGAATGCTGTAATTCCTCACTCTGGGATTGTGGTGAATGGTGTAATTCCTCACTCTGGGATTGTGGTGAATGGTGTAATTCCTCACTCTGGGATTGCGGTGAATGGTGTACTTTCTCACACTGGGATTGTGGAGAATGGTGTAATTCCTCACTCTGGGATTGTGGTGAATGGTGTAATTCCTCAATCTGGGATTGTGGTGAATCGTATAATTCCTCACTCTGGGATTGTCGTGAATGGTGTAATTACTCACTCTAGGATTGTAGTGAATGGTGTAATTCCTCACTCTGGGATTGTAGTGAATGGTGTAATTCCTCACTCTGGGATTGTAGTGAATGGTGTAATTCCTCACTCTGGGATTGTAGTGAATGGTGTAATTCCTCACTCCGTGATTGTGGTGAATGGAGTAATTCCTCACTCTGGGATTGTGGTGAATGGTGTAATTCCTCACTCCGGGATTGTGGTGAATGGTTTAATTCCTCACTCTGGGATTGTGATGAATGGTGTAATTCCTCACTCTTGGATTGTAGTGAATGGTATAATTCCACACTCTGGGATTGTGGTGAATGGTTTAATTCCTCACTCTGGGATTGTGGTGAATGGTGTAATTCCTCACTCTGGGATTGTGGTGAATGGTGTAATTCCTCACTCCTGGATTGTGGTGGATGGTGTAATTCCTCACTCTAGGATTGTGGTGAATGGTATAATTCCTCACTCTGGGATTGTGGTGAATGGTGTAATTCCTCACTCTGAGATTGTGGTCAATGGTGTAATTCCTCACTCTGGGATTGTGGTGAATGGTGTAATTCCGCACACTGGGATTGTGGTGAATGGTGTAATTCCTCACTCTGAGATTGTGGTGAATGGTTTAATTACTCACTCTGGGATTGTGGTGAATGCTGTAATTCCTCACTCTGCGATTATGGTGAATGGTTTAATTCCTCACTCTGGGATTGTAGTGAATGGTGTAATTCCTCACTCTGGGATGGTGGTGAATGGTGTAATTCCTCACTCTGGGATTGTGGTGAATGGTGTAATTCCTCACTCTGGGATTGTGGTAAATGGTGTAATTCCTCACTCCTGGATTTTGGTGGGTGGTGTAATTCCTCACTCTGGGATTGTCGTGAATGGGGTAATTCCTCACTCTGGGATTGTAGTGAATGGGCTAATTCTTCACTCTGGGATTATGGTGAATGGTGTAATTCCTCACTCTGGGATTGTAGTGAATGGTGTAATTCCTCACTCTGGGATTGTGGTGAATGGTGTAATTCCTCAATCTGGGATTGTGGTGAATGGTTTAATTCCTTACTCTGGGATTGTAGTGAATGGTGTAATTCCTCAGACTGAGATTGTGGTGAATGGTGTAATTCCTCACTCTGGGCTTGTAGTGAATGGTTTAATTCTTCGCTCTGGGATTATAGTGAATGGTGTAATTCCTCACTCCGGGATTGTGGTGAATCGTGTAATTCCTCACTCTCGGATTGTGGTGAATGGTGTAATTCTTCACTCTGGGATTGTGGTGAATGGTTTAATTCCTCACACCGGGATTGTGGTGAATGGTGTAATTCCTCACTCCGGGATTGTGGTGAATGCTGTAATTCCTCACTCTGGGATTGTGGTGAATGTTGTAATTCCTCAATCTGGGATTGTAGTGAATGGTGTAATTCCTCACTCTGGGATTGTGGTGAATGGTGTAATTCCTCACTCTGGGATTGTGGTGAATGGTGTAATTCCTCACTCTGGGATTGTGGTGAATGGTGTAATTCCTCACTTTGGGATTGTAGTTAATGGTGTAATTACTCACTCTGGGGTTGTGGTGAATGGTGTAATTCCTCACACCGGGATTGTGGTGAATGGTTTAATTCCTCACTCTGGGATTGTGGTGAATGCTGTAATTCCTCACTCTGGGATTGTGGTGAATGGTGTAATTCCTCAATCTGGGATTGTAGTGAATGGTGTAATTCCTCACTCTGCGGTTATGGTGAATGGTGTAATTCCTCACTCTGGGATTGTGGTGAATGGTGTAATTCCTCACTCTGGGATTGTGGTGAATGGTGTCATTCCTCACTTTGGGATTGTAGTTAATGGTGTAATTCCTCACACTGGGATTGTGGTGAATGGTGTAATTCCTCAGTCTGTGATTGTGGTGAATTGTGTAATTCCTCACTCTGGAATTGTGGTGAATGGTGTAGTTGTTCACACTGGGGTTGTGGTGAATGGTGTAATTCTTCACACCGGGATTGTGGTGAATGGTGTAATTCCTCACTCCAGGATTGTGGTGAATGGTGTAATTCCTCACTCAGGCATTGTGGTGAATGGTGTAAATCCTCACTCTGTGATTATTGTGAATAGTGTAATTCCTCACTCTGGGAATGTAGTGAATGGTGTAATTCCCATTCTGGTATTGTGGTGAATGGTGTAATTCCTCAATCTGGGATTGTGGTGAATGGTGTAATTCCTCACTCTGGGATTGTGGTGAATGGTGTAATTCCTCATTCTGGCATTGTGGTGAATGGTGTAATTCCTCACTCTGTGATTATTGTAAATAGTGTAATTCCTCACTCTGGGAATGTAGTGAATGGTTTAAATCCTCACTCTGGGATTGTGGTGAATGGTGTAATTCCTCAATCTGGCATTGTGGTGAATGGTATAATTCCTCACTCTGGGATTGTGGTGAATGGTGTAATTCCTCACTCTGGGATTGTAGTGAATGGTGTAATTCCTCACTCTGGGATTGTGGTGAATGCTGTAATTCCTCACTCTGGGATTGTGGTGAATGGTGTAATTCCTCACTCTGGGATTGTGGTGAATGGTGTAATTCCTCACTCTGGGATTGCGGTGAATGGTGTACTTTCTCACTCTGGGATTGTGGAGAATGGTGTAATTCCTCACTCTGGGATTGTGGTGAATGGTGTAATTCCTCAATCTGGGATTGTGGTGAATCGTGTAATTCCTCACTCTGGGATTGTCGTGAATGGTGTAATTACTCACTCTAGGATTGTAGTGAATGGTGTAATTCCTCACTCTGGGATTGTAGTGAATGGTGTAATTCCTCACTCTGGGATTGTAGTGAATGGTGTAATTCCTCACTCCGTGATTGTGGTGAATGGAGTAATTCCTCACTCTGGGATTGTGGTGAATGGTGTAATTCCTCACTCCGGGATTGTGGTGAATGGTTTAATTCCTCACTCTGGGATTGTGATGAATGGTGTAATTCCTCACTCTTGGATTGTAGTGAATGGTATAATTCCAGACTCTGGGATTGTGGTGAATGGTTTAATTCCTCACTCTGGGATTGTGGTGAATGGTGTAATTCCTCACTCTGGGATTGTGGTGAATGGTGTAATTCCTCACTCCTGGATTGTGGTGGATGGTGTAATTCCTCACTCTAGGATTGTGGTGAATGGTATAATTCCTCACTCTGGGATTGTGGTGAATGGTGTAATTCCTCACTCTGAGATTGTGGTCAATGGTGTAATTCCTCACTCTGGGATTGTGGTGAATGGTGTAATTCCGCACACTGGGATTGTGGTGAATGGTGTAATTCCTCACTCTGAGATTGTGGTGAATGGTTTAATTACTCACTCTGGGATTGTGGTGAATGCTGTAATTCCTCACTCTGGGATTATGGTGAATGGTTTAATTCCTCACTCTGGGATTGTAGTGAATGGTGTAATTCCTCACTCTGGGATTGTGGTGAATGGTGTAATTCCTCACTCTGGGATTGTGGTAAATGGTGTAATTCCACACTCCTGGATTTTGGTGGATGGTGTAATTCCTCACTCTGGGATTGTCGTGAATGGGGTAATTCCTCACTCTGGGATTGTAGTGAATGGGCTAATTCTTCACTCTGGGATTATGGTGAATGGTGTAATTCCTCACTCTGGGATTGTAGTGAATGGTGTAATTCCTCACTCTGGGATTGTGGTGAATGGTGTAATTCCTCAATCTGGGATTGTGGTGAATGGTTTAATTCCTTACTCTGGGATTGTAGTGAATGGTGTAATTCCTCAGACTGAGATTGTGGTGAATGGTGTAATTCCTCACTCTGGGATTGTAGTGAATGGTTTAATTCCTCGCTCTGGGATTATAGTGAATGGTGTAATTCCTCACTCCGGGATTGTGGTGAATGGTGTAATTCCTCACTCTGGGATTGTGGTGAATCGTGTAATTCTTCACTCTGGGATTGTGGTGAATGGTGTAATTCCTCACACCGGGATTGTGGTGAATGGTGTAATTCCTCACTCCGGGATTGTGGTGAATGCTGTAATTCCTCACTCTGGGATTGTGGTGAATGGTGTAATTCCTCAATCTGGGATTGTAGTGAATGGTGTAATTCCTCACTCTGCGGTTGTGGTGAATGGTGTAATTCCTCACTCTGGGATTGTGGTGAATGTTGTAATTCCTCACTCTGGGATTGTGGTGAATGGTGTCATTCCTCACTTTGGGATTGTAGTTAATGGTGTAATTCCTCACTCTGGGAATGTGGTGAATGGTGTAATTCCTCAGTCTGGGATTGTGGTGAATTGTGTAATTCCTCACTCTGGAATTGTGGTGAATGGTGTAGTTGTTCACACTGGGGTTGTGGTGAATGGTGTAATTCTTCACACCGGGATTGTGGTGAATGGTGTAATTCCTCACTCCAGGATTGTGGTGAATGGTGTAATTCCTCACTCAGGCATTGTGGTGAATGGTGTAAATCCTCACTCTGTGATTATTGTGAAGAGTGTAATTCCTCACTCTGGGAATGTAGTGAATGGTGTAATTCCCATTCTGGTATTGTGGTGAATGGTGTAATTCCTCAATCTGGGATTGTGGTGAATGGTGTAATTCCTCACTCTGGGATTGTGGTGAATGGTGTAATTCCTCACTCTGGGATTGCGGTGAATGGTGTACTTTCTCACTCTGGGATTGTGGAGAATGGTGTAATTCCTCACTCTGGGATTGTGGTGAATGGTGTAATTCCTCAATCTGGGATTGTGGTGAATCGTGTAATTCCTCACTCTGGGATTGTCGTGAATGGTGTAATTACTCACTCTAGGATTGTAGTGAATGGTGTAATTCCTCACTCTGGGATTGTAGTGAATGGTGTAATTCCTCACTCTGGGATTGTAGTGAATGGTGTAATTCCTCACTCTGGGATTGTAGTGAATGGTGTAATTCCTCACTCCGTGATTGTGGTGAATGGAGTAATTCCTCACTCTGGGATTGTGGTGAATGGTGTAATTCCTCACTCCGGGATTGTGGTGAATGGTTTAATTCCTCACTCTGGGATTGTGATGAATGGTGTAATTCCTCACTCTTGGATTGTAGTGAATGGTATAATTCCACACTCTGGGATTGTGGTGAATGGTTTAATTCCTCACTCTGGGATTGTGGTGAATGGTGTAATTCCTCACTCTGGGATTGTGGTGAATGGTGTAATTCCTCACTCCTGGATTGTGGTGGATGGTGTAATTCCTCACTCTAGGATTGTGGTGAATGGTATAATTCCTCTCTCTGGGATTGTGGTGAATGGTGTAATTCCTCACTCTGAGATTGTGGTCAATGGTGTAATTCCTCACTCTGGGATTGTGGTGAATGGTGTAATTCCGCACACTGGGATTGTGGTGAATGGTGTAATTCCTCACTCTGAGATTGTGGTGAATGGTTTAATTACTCACTCTGGGATTGTGGTGAATGCTGTAATTCCTCACTCTGGGATTATGGTGAATGGTTTAATTCCTCACTCTGGGATTGTCGTGAATGGTGTAATTCCTCACTCTGGAATGGTGGTGAATGGTGTAATTCCTCACTCTGGGATTGTGGTGAATGGTGTAATTCCTCACTCTGGGATTGTGGTAAATGGTGTAATTCCTCACTCCTGGATTTTGGTGGATGGTGTAATTCCTCACTCTGGGATTGTCGTGAATGGGGTAATTCCTCACTCTGGGATTGTAGTGAATGGGCTAATTCTTCACTCTGGGATTATGGTGAATGGTGTAATTCCTCACTCTGGGATTGTAGTGAATGGTGTAATTCCTCACTCTGGGATTGTGGTGAATGGTGTAATTCCTCAATCTGGGATTGTGGTGAATGGTTTAATTCCTTACTCTGGGATTGTAGTGAATGGTGTAATTCCTCAGACTGAGATTGTGGTGAATGGTGTAATTCCTCACTCTGGGATTGTAGTGAATGGTTTAATTCCTCGCTCTGGGATTATAGTGAATGGTGTAATTCCTCACTCCGGGATTGTGGTGAATGGTGTAATTCCTCTCTCTGGGATTGTGGTGAATGGTGTAATTCTTCACTCTGGGATTGTGGTGAATGGTGTAATTCCTCACACCGGGATTGTGGTGAATGGTGTAATTCCTCACTCCGGGATTGTGGTGAATGCTGTAATTCCTCACTCTGGGATTGTGGTGAATGGTGTAATTCCTCAATCTGGGATTGTAGTGAATGGTGTAATTCCTCACTCTGGGATTGTGGTGAATGGTGTAATTCCTCACTCTGGGATTGTGGTGAATGGTGTAATTCCTCACTCTGGGATTGTGGTGAATGGTGTAATTCCTCACTTTGGGATTGTAGTTAATAGTGTAATTACTCACTCTGGGGTTGTGGTGAATGGTGTAATTCCTCACACCGGGATTGTGGTGAATGGTGTAATTCCTCACTCTGGGATTGTGGTGAATGCTGTAATTCCTCACTCTGGGATTGTGGTGAATGGTGTAATTCCTCAATCTGGGATTGTAGTGAATGGTGTAATTCCTCACTCTGCGGTTATGGTGAATGGTGTAATTCCTCACTCTGGGATTGTGGTGAATGGTGTAATTCCTCACTCTGGGATTGTGGTGAATGGTGTCATTCCTCACTTTGGGATTGTAGTTAATGGTGTAATTCCTCACTCTGGGATTGTGGTGAATGGTGTAATTCCTCAGTCTGGGATTGTGGTGAATTGTGTAATTCCTCACTCTGGAATTGTGGTGAATGGTGTAGTTGTTCACACTGGGGTTGTGGTGAATGGTGTAATTCTTCACACCGGGATTGTGGTGAATGGTGTAATTCCTCACTCCAGGATTGTGGTGAATGGTGTAATTCCTCACTCAGGCATTGTGGTGAATGGTGTAAATCCTCACTCTGTGATTATTGTGAAGAGTGTAATTCCTCACTCTGGGAATGTAGTGAATGGTGTAATTCCCATTCTGGTATTGTGGTGAATGGTGTAATTCCTCAATCTGGGCTTGTGGTGAATGGTGTAATTCCTCACTCTGGGATTGTGGTGAATGGTGTAATTCCTCACTCTGGGATTGTAGTGAATGGTGTAATTCCTCACTCTGGGATTGTGGTGAATGCTGTAATTCCTCACTCTGGGATTGTGGTGAATGGTGTAATTCCTCACTCTGGGATTGTGGTGAATGGTGTAATTCCTCACTCTGGGATTGTGGTGAATGGTGTACTTCCTCACTCTGGGATTGTGGAGAATGGTGTAATTCCTCACTCTGGGATTGTGGTGAATGGTGTAATTCCTCAATCTCGGATTGTGGTGAATGGTGTAATTCCTCACTCTGGGATTGTAGTGCATGGTGTAATTGCTCACTATGGGATTGTAGTGAATGGTGTAATTCCTCACTCTGGGATTGTAGTGAATGTTGTAATTCCTCATGCTGGGATTGTAGTGAATGGTGTAATACCTCACTCTGGGATTGTGGTGAATGGTGTAATTCCTCACTCCGGGATTGTGGTGAAAGGTGTAATTCCTCACTCTGGGATTGTGGTGAATGGTGTAATTCCTCACTCTGGGATTGTGGTGAATGGTGTAATTCCTCACTCCGGGATTGTGGTGAAAGGTGTAATTCCTCACTCTGGGATTGTGGTGAATGGTGTAATTCCTCACTCTTGGATTGTAGTGAATGGTGCAATTCCACACTCTGGGATTGTGGTGAATGGTGTAATTCCTCACTCTGGGATTGTGGTGAATGGTGTAATTCCACACTCTGGGATTGTGGTCAATGGCGTAATTCCTCACTCTGGGATTGTGGTGAATGGTGTAATTCCTCACTCTGGGATTGTGGTGATGCTGTAATTCCTCACTCTGGGATTGTAGTGGTGTAATTCCTCACTCTGGGATTGTAGTGGTGTAATTCCTCACTCTGGGATTGTGGTGAATGCTGTAATTACTCACTCTAGGATTGTAGTGAATGGTGTAATTCCTCACTCTGGGATTGTAGTGAATGGTGTAATTCCTCACTCTGGGATTGTAGTGAATGGTGTAATTCCTCATTCTGGGATTGTAGTGAATGGTGTAATACCTCACTCCGTGATTGTGGTGAATGGAGTAATTCCTCACTCTGGGATTGTGGTGAATGGTGTAATTCCTCACTCCGGGATTGTGGTGAAAGTTTTAATTCCTCACTCTGGGATTGTGGTGAATGGTGTAATTCCTCACTCTTGGATTGTAGTGAATGGTATAATTCCACACTCTGGGATTGTGGTGAATGGTGTAATTCCTCACTCTGGGATTGTGGTGAATGGTGTAATTCCTCACTCTGGGATTGTGGTGAATGGTGTAATTCCTCACTCCTGGATTGTGGTGGTGTAATTCCTCACTCTAGGATTGTGGTGAATGGTATAATTCCTCACTCTGGGATTGTGGTGAATGGTGTAATTCCTCACTCTGAGATGTTGGTCAATGGCGTAATTCCTCACTCTGGGATTGTGGTGAATGGTGTAATTCCTCACTCTGGGATTGTGGTGAATGGTGTAATTCCTCACTCTGTGATTATTGTGAATAGTGTAATTCCTCACTCTGGGAATGTAGTGAATGGTGTAATTCCTCATTCTGGGATTGTGGTGAATGGTGTAATTCCTCAATCTGGGATTGTGGTGAATGGTGTAATTCCTCACTCTCAGATTGTGGTGAATGGTGTAATTCCTCACTCTGGGATTGTAGTGAATGATGTAATTCCTCATTCTGGGATTGTGGTGAATGCTGTAATTCCTCACTCTGCGATTGTGGTGAATGGTGTAATTCCTCACTCTGGGATTGTGGTGAATGGTGTAATTACTCGCTCTGGGATTGTGGTGAATGGTGTACTTCCTCACTCTGGGATTGTGGAGAATGGTGTAATTCCTCACTCTGGGATTGTGGTGAATGGTGTAATTCCTCAATCTGGGATTGTGGTGAATGGTGTAATTCCTCACTCTGGGATTGTAGTGAATGGTGTAATTACTCACTCTAGGATTGTAGTGAATGGTGTAATTCCTCACTCTGGGATTGTAGTGAATGGTGTAATTCCTCACTCTGGGATTGTAGTGAATGGTTTAATTCCTCACTCCGTGATTGTGGTGAATGGAGTAATTCCTCACTCTGGGATTGTGGTGAATGGTGTAATTCCTCACTCCGGGATTGTGGTGAATGGTTTAATTCCTCACTCTGGGATTGTGGTGAATGGTGTAATTCCTCACTCTTGGATTGTAGTGAACGGTGTAATTCCTCAGACTGAGATTGTGGTGAATGGTGTAATTCCTCACTCTGGGATTGTAGTGAATGGTTTAATTCATCAGTCTGGGATTGTGGTGAATGGTGTAATTCCTCACTCTAGGATTGTAGTGAATGGTGTAATTCCTCACTCTGGGATTGTGGTGAATGGTGTAATTCCTCACTCTGGGATTGTGGTGAATGGTGTAATTCCTCACTCTGGGATTATGGTGAATAGTGTAATTCCTCACTCCGGGATTGTGGTGAATGGTGTAATTCTTCACTCTGGGATTTTGGTGAATAGTGTAATTCCTCACTCTGGGATTGTGGTGAATGGTGTAATTCCTCACTCTGGGGTTGGAGTGAATGGTGTAGTTCCTCACTCTTGGATTATGGTGAATAGTGTAATTCCTCACACTGGGATTGCAGTGAATGGTGTAATTCCTCACTCTGGGATGGTAGTGAATGGTTTAATTCCTCACTCAGGGATTGTAGTGAATGGGGTAATTCCTCACTCCGTGATTGTGGTGAACGGTGTAATTCCTCACTCTGGGATTGTGGTGAATGGTGCAATTCCTCACTCTGGGATTGTGGTGAATGGTGTAATTCCTCACTCTGGGATTGTGGTGAATAGTGTAATTCCTCACTCTGGGATTGTGGTGAATGGTGTAATTCCTCACTCTTTGATTTTGGTGAATGGTGTAATTCCTCACTCTGTGATTGTGATGAATGGTGTAATTCCGCACTCTGGGATTGTGGTGAATGGTGTAATTCCTCACTGTTGGATTGTAGTGAATGGTGTAATTCCTCACACTGGGATTGTGGTGAGTAGTTTATTTCCTCACTCTGGGATTGTGGTGAATGGTATAATTCTTCACTCTGGGATTGTGGTGAATGGTGTAATTCCTCACTCTGGGATTGTGGTGAATGATGTAATTCCTCACTCTGGGATTGTGGTGAATGGTGTAATTCCCCACTCTGGGATTGTGGTGAACGGTGTAATTCCTCACTCCGGGGTTGTGGTGAATGGTGTAATTCCTCACTCTGGGATTGTGGTGAATGGTGTAATTCCTCACTCTGGGATTGTGGTGAATGGTATAATTCCTCACTCTGGGATTGTGTTGAATGGTGTAATTCCTCACTCTGAGATTGTGGTCAATGGCGTAATTCCTCACTCTAGGATTGGGGTGAATGGTGTAATTCCTCACTCTGGGATTGTGTTGAATGGTGTAATTCCGCACTGTGGGATTGTGGTGAATGGTATAATTCCTCACTCTGGGATTGTGGTGAATGGTTTAATTCCTCACTCTGGGATTGTAGTGAATGGTTTAATTCCTCACTCCTGGATTTTGGTGGATGGTGTAATTCCTCACTCTGGGATTGTGGTGAATGGGTTAATTCCTCACTCTGGGATTATGGTGAATGGTGTAATTCCTCACTCTGGGATTGTGGTGAATGGTGTACTTCCTCACTCTGGGATTGTGGAGAATGGTGTAATTCCTCACTCTGGGATTGTGGTGAAAGGTGTAATTCCTCAATCTGGGATTGTGGTGAATGGTGTAATTCCTCACTCTGGGATTGTAGTGAATGGTGTAATTACTCACTCTAGGATTGTAGTGAATGGTGTAATTCCTCACTCTGGGATTGTAGTGAATGGTGTAATTCCTCACTCTGGGATTGTAGTGAATGGTGTAATTCCTCACTCTGGGATTGTAGTGAATGGTGTAATTCCTCAGTCTTGGATTGTAGTGAATGGTGTAATTCCACACTCTGGGATTGTGGTGAATGGTGTAATTCCTCACTCTTGGATTATGGTGAACGGTGTAATTCCTCACTCTGGGATTGTGGTGAATGGTATAATTCCTCACTCCTGGATTGTGGTGGATGGTGTAATTCCTCACTCTAGGATTGTGGTGAATGGTATAATTCCTCACTCAGGGATTGTGGTGAATGGTGTAATTCCTCACTCTGAGTTGGTGGTCAATGGCGTAATTCCTCACTCTGGGATTGTGGCGAATGGTGTAATTCCTCACTCTGGGATTGTGGTGAATGGGATAATAGTTCACTCTGGGATTTTGGTCAATGGTTTAATTCCTCACTCTGGGATTGTGGTGAATGGTGTAATTCCTCACTCTGGGATTGTGGTGAATGGTGTATGATGTGCCTCAATAAATCCGAGACTCGATGTTAGCGAAACAAAACAAGGCTTTTATTGACTTGGAAGGTAACACACAGGAGAGAGGTATCTTCCATCCAGAGCTCTGCCGTACTGGATGTGCTGCAGGCTGGGCCAGCTTACATAGGGGCCAGGTATGGGCTTAGCCCTACACATAGTACAATACAATGGGCCAGGTATGGGCAGAGCCCTACACATAGTACAATACAATGGTGAGGAAACGGAACAGAGGTAAGGGAAATGAGACTGAAACCAACCACAGTCACAGGCAGTGATGAATGGAATATTTCATCACAGTGTAATTCCTCACTCTGGAGTTGTGGTGAATGGTGTAATTCCTCACTCTGGGATTGCAGTGAATGGTGTAATTCATCACTCTGAGATTACAGTGAATGGTGTAATTCCTCACTCCGGGATTGTGGTGAATGGTGTAATTCCTCACTCTGGGATTGTGGTGAATGGTGTAATTCCTCACTCTGGGATTGTGGTGAATGGTGTAATTCCTCACACCGGGATTGTGGTGAATGGTGTAATTCCTCACTCCGGGATTGTGGTGAATGCTGTAATTCCTCACTGTGGGATTGTGGTGAATGGTATAATTCCTCACTCTGGGATTGTGGTGAATGCTTTAATTCCTCACTCTGGGATTATGGTGAATGGTTTAATTCCTCACTCTGGGATTGTAGTGAATGGTGTAATTCCTCACTCTGGGATGGTGGTGAATGGTGTAATTCCTCACTCTGGGATTGTGGTGAATGGTGTAATTCCTCACTCTGGGATTGTAGTGAATGGTTTAATTCCTCACTCCTGGATTGTGGTGGATGGTGTAATTCCTCACTCTGGGATTGTGGTGAATGGGTTAATTCCTCACTCTGGGATTATGGTGAATGGTGTAATTCCTCACTCTGGGATTGTGGTGAATGGTGTACTTCCTCACTCTGGGATTGTGGAGAATGGTGTAATTCCTCACTCTGGGATTGTGGTGAATGGTGTAATTCCTCAATCTGGGATTGTGGTGAATGGTGTAATTCCTCACTCTGGGATTGTAGTGAATGGTGTAATTACTCACTCTAGGATTGTAGTGAATGGTGTAATTCCTCACTCTGGGATTGTAGTGAATGGTGTAATTCCTCACTCTGGGATTGTAGTGAATGGTGTAATTCCTCACTCTGGGATTGTAGTGAATGGTGTAATTCCTCACTCTTGGATTGTAGTGAATGGTGTAATTCCACACTCTGGGATTGTGGTGAATGGTGTAATTCCTCACTCTTGGATTGTGGTGAACGGTGTAATTCCTCACTCTGGGATTGTGGTGAATGGTATAATTCCTCACTCCTGGATTGTGGTGGATGGTATAATTCCTCACTCTAGGATTGTGGTGAATGGTATAATTCCTCACTCAGGGATTGTGGTGAATGGTGTAATTCCTCACTCTAAGATGGTGGTCAATGGCGTAATTCCTCACTCTGGGATTGTGGCGAATGGTGTAATTCCTCACTCTGGGATTGTGGTGAATGGGATAATAGTTCACTCTGGGATTTTGGTCAATGGTTTAATTCCTCACTCTGGCATTGTGGTGAATGGTGTAATTCCTCACTCTGGGATTGTGGTGAATGGTGTATGATGTGCCTCAATAAATCCGAGACTCGATGTTAGCGAAACAAAACAAGGCTTTTATTGACTTGGAAGGTAACACACAGGAGAGAGGTATCTTCCATCCAGAGCTCTGCCGTACTGGATGTGCTGCAGGCTGGGCCAGCTTACATAGGGGCCAGGTATGGGCGGAGCCCTACACATAGTACAATACAATGGGCCAGGTATGGGCGGAGCCCTACACATAGTACAATACAATGGTGAGGAAACGGAACAGAGGTAAGGGAAATGAGACTGAAACCAACCACAGACACACAGGCAGTGATGAATGGAATATTTCATCAGAGTGTAATTCCTCACTCTGGAGTTGTGGTGAATGGTGTAATTCCTCACTCTGGGATTGCAGTGAATGTTGTAATTCATCACTCTGAGATTACAGTGAATGGTGTAATTCCTCACTCCGGGATTGTGGTGAATGGTGTAATTCCTCACTCTGGGATTGTGGTGAATGGTGTAATTCCTCACTCTGGGATTGTGGTGAATGGTGTAATTCCTCACACCGGGATTGTGGTGAATGGTGTAATTCCTCACTCCGGGATTGTGGTGAATGCTGTAATTCCTCACTCTGGGATTGTGGTGAATGGTGTAATTCCTCAATCTGGGATTGTAGTTAATGGTGTAATTCCTCACTCTGGGATTGTGGTGAATGGTGTAATTCCTCACTCTGGGATTATGGTGAATAGTGTAATTCCTCACTCCGGGATTGTGGTGAATGGTGTAATTCTTCACTCTGGGATTTTGGTGAATAGTGTAATTCCTCACTCTGGGATTGTGGTGAATGGTGTAATTCCTCACTCTGGGGTTGTAGTGAATGGTGTAGTTCCTCACTCTTGGATTATGGTGAATAGTGTAATTCCTCACACTGGGATTGTAGTGAATGGTGTAATTCCTCACTCTGGGATGGTAGTGAATGGTTTAATTCCTCACTCAGGGATTGCAGTGAATGGGGTAATTCCTCACTCCGTGATTGTGGTGAATGGTGTAATTCCTCACTCTGGGATTGTGGTGAATGGTGCAATTCCTCACTGTGGGATTGTGGTGAATGGTGTAATTCCTCACTCTGGGATTGTGGTGAATGGTGTAATTCCTCACTCTGGGATTGTGGTGAATGGTATAATTCCTCACTCTGGGATTTTGGTGAATGGTGTAATTCCTCACTCTGTGATTGTGATGAATGGTGTAATTCCGCACTCTGGGATTGTGGTGAATGGTGTAATTCCTCACTGTTGGATTGTAGTGAATGGTGTAATTCCTCACACTGGGATTGTGGTGAGTGGTTTATTTCCTCACTCTGGGATTGTGGTGAATGGTATAATTCTTCACTCTGGGATTGTGGTGAATGGTGCAATTCCTCACTCTGGGATTGTGGTGAATGGTGTAATTCCTCACACCGGGATTGTGGTGAATGGTGTAATTCCTCACTCCGGGATTGTGGTGAATGCTGTAATTCCTCACTGTGGGATTGTGGTGAATGGTATAATTCCTCACTCTGGGATTGTGGTGAATGGTTTAATTCCTCACTCTGGGATTATGGTGAATGGTATAATTCCTCACTCTGGGATTGTAGTGAATGGTGTAATTCCTCACTCTGGGATGGTGGTGAATGGTGTAATTCCTCACTCTGGGATTGTAGTGAATGGTGTAATTCCTCACTCTGGGATTGTAGTGAATGGTTTAATTCCTCACTCCTGGATTGTGGTGGATGGTGTAATTCCTCACTCTGGGATTGTGGTGAATGGGTTAATTCCTCACTCTGGGATTATGGTGAATGGTGTAATTCCTCACTCTGGGATTGTGGTGAATGGTGTACTTCCTCACTCTGGGATTGTGTAGAATGGTGTAATTCCTCACTCTGGGATTGTGGTGAATGGTGTAATTCCTCAATCTGGGATTGTGGTGAATGGTGTAATTCCTCACTCTGGGATTGTAGTGAATGTTGTAATTACTCACTCTAGGATTGTAGTGAATGGTGTAATTCCTCACTCTGCGATTGTAGTGAATGGTGTAATTCCTCACTCTGGGATTGTAGTGAATGGTGTAATTCCTCACTCTGGGATTGTAGTGAATGGTGTAATTCCTCACTCTTGGATTGTAGTGAATGGTGTAATTCCACACTCTGGGATTGTGGTGAATGGTGTAATTCCTCACTCTTGGATTGTGGTGAACGGTGTAATTCCTCACTCTGGGATTGTGGTGAATGGTATAATTCCTCACTCCTGGATTGTGGTGGATGGTGTAATTCCTCACTCTAGGATTGTGGTGAATGGTATAATTCCTCACTCAGGGATTGTGGTGAATGGTGTAATTCCTCACTCTAAGATGGTGGTCAATGGCGTAATTCCTCACTCTGGGATTGTGGCGAATGGTGTAATTCCTCACTCTGGGATTGTGGTGAATGGGATAATAGTTCACTCTGGGATTTTGGTCAATGGTTTAATTCCTCACTCTGGGATTGTGGTGAATGGTGTAATTCCTCACTCTGGGATTGTGGTGAATGGTGTATGATGTGCCTCAATAAATCCGAGACTCGATGTTAGCGAAACAAAACAAGGCTTTTATTGACTTGGAAGGTAACACACAGGAGAGAGGTATCTTCCATCCAGAGCTCTGCCGTACTGGATGTGCTGCAGGCTGGGCCAGCTTACATAGGGGCCAGGTATGGGCGGAGCCCTACACATAGTACAATACAATGGGCCAGGTATGGGCGGAGCCCTACACATAGTACAATACAATGGTGAGGAAATGGAACAGAGGTAAGGGAAATGAGACTGAAACCAACCACAGTCACAGGCAGTGATGAATGGAATATTTCATCACAGTGTAATTCCTCACTCTGGAGTTGTGGTGAATGGTGTAATTCCTCACTCTGGGATTGCAGTGAATGGTGTAATTCATCACTCTGAGATTACAGTGAATGGTGTAATTCCTCACTCCGGGATTGTGGTGAATGGTGTAATTCCTCACTCTGGGATTGTGGTGAATGGTGTAATTCCTCACTCTGGGATTGTGGTGAATGGTGTAATTCCTCACACCGGGATTGTGGTGAATGGTGTAATTCCTCACTCCGGGATTGTGGTGAATGCTGTAATTCCTCACTCTGGGATTGTGGTGAATGGTGTAATTCCTCAATCTGGGATTGTAGTGAATGGTGTAATTCCTCACTCTGGGATTGTGGTGAATGGTGTAATTCCTCACTCTGGGATTATGGTGAATAGTGTAATTCCTCACTCCGGGATTGTGGTGAATGGTGTAATTCTTCAATCTGGGATTTTGGTGAATAGTGTAATTCCTCACTCTGGGATTGTGGTGAATGGTGTAATTCCTCACTCTGGGGTTCTAGTGAATGGTGTAGTTCCTCACTCTTGGATTATGGTGAATAGTGTAATTCCTCACACTGGGATTGTAGTGAATGGTGTAATTCCTCACTCTGGGATGGTAGTGAATGGTTTAATTCCTCACTCAGGGATTGCAGTGAATGGGGTAATTCCTCACTCCGTGATTGTGGTGAATGGTGTAATTCCTCACTCTGGGATTGTGGTGAATGGTGCAATTCCTCACTCTGGGATTGTGGTGAATGGTGTAATTCCTCACTCTGGGATTGTGGTGAATGGTGTAATTCCTCACTCTGGGATTGTGGTGAATGGTGTAATTCCTCACTCTGGGATTTTGGTGAATGGTGTAATTCCTCACTCTGTGATTGTGATGAATGGTGTAATTCCGCACTCTGGGATTGTGGTGAATGGTGTAATTCCTCACTGTTGGATTGTAGTGAATGGTGTAATTCCTCACACTGGGATTGTGGTGAGTGGTTTATTTCCTCACTCTGGGATTGTGGTGAATGGTATAATTCTTCACTCTGGGATTGTGGTGAATGGTGTAATTCCTCACTCTGGGATTGTGGTGAATGATGTAATTCCTCACTCTGGGATTGTGGTGAATGGTGTAATTCCTCACTCTGGGATTGTGGTGAATGGTGTAATTCCTCACTCCGGGGTTGTGGTGAATGGTGTAATTCCTCACTCTGGGATTGTGGTGAATGGTGTAATTCCTCACTCTGGGATTGTGGTGAATGGTATAATTCCTCACTCTGGGATTGTGGTGAATGGTGTAATTCCTCACTCTGAGATTGTGGTCAATGGCGTAATTCCTCACTCTAGGATTGTAGTGAATGGTGTAATTCCTCACTCTGGGATTGTGGTGAATGGTGTAATTCCGCACTCTGGGATTGTGGTGAATGGTATAATTCCTCACTCTGGGATTGTGGTGAATGGTTTAATTCCTCACTCTGGGATTATGGTGAATGGTTTAATTCCTCACTTTGGGATTGTAGTGAATGGTGTAATTCCTCACTCTGGGATGGTGGTGAATGGTGTAATTCCTCACTCTGGGATTGTGGTGAATGGTGTAATTCCTCACTCTGGGATTGTAGTGAATGGTTTAATTCCTCACTCCTGGATTGTGGTGGATGGTGTAATTCCTCACTCTGGGATTGTGGTGAATGGGTTAATTCCTCACTCTGGGATTATGGTGAATGGTGTAATTCCTCACTCTGGGATTGTGGTGAATGGTGTACTTCCTCACTCTGGGATTGTGGAGAATGGTGTAATTCCTCACTCTGGGATTGTGGTGAATGGTGTAATTCCTCAATCTGGGATTGTGGTGAATGGTGTAATTCCTCACTCTGGGACTGTAGTGAATGGTGTAATTACTCACTCTAGGATTGTAGTGAATGGTGTAATTCCTCACTCTGGGATTGTAGTGAATGGTGTAATTCCTCACTCTGGGATTGTAGTGAATGGTGTAATTCCTCACTCTGGGATTGTAGTGAATGGTGTAATTCCTCACTCTTGGATTGTAGTGAATGGTGTAATTCCACACTCTGGGATTGTGGTGAATGGTGTAATTCCTCACTCTTGGATTGTGGTGAACGGTGTAATTCCTCACTCTGGGATTGTGGTGAATGGTATAATTCCTCACTCCTGGATTGTGGTGGATGGTTTAATTCCTCACTCTAGGATTGTGGTGAATGGTATAATTCTTCACTCAGGGATTGTGGTGAATGGTGTAATTCCTCACTCTGAGATGGTGGTCAATGGCGTAATTCCTCACTCTGGGATTGTGGCGAATGGTGTAATTCCTCACTCTGGGATTGTGGTGAATGGGATAATAGTTCACTCTGGGATTTTGGTCAATGGTTTAATTCCTCACTCTGGGATTGTGGTGAATGGTGTAATTCCTCACTCTGGGATTGTGGTGAATGGTGTATGATGTGCCTCAATAAATCCGAGACTCGATGTTAGCGAAACAAAACAAGGCTTTTATTGACTTGGAAGGTAACACACAGGAGAGAGGTATCTTCCATCCAGAGCTCTGCCGTACTGGATGTGCTGCAGGCTGGGCCAGCTTACATAGGGGCCAGGTATGGGCGGAGCCCTACACATAGTACAATACAATGGGCCAGGTATGGGCGGAGCCCTACACATAGTACAATACAATGGTGAGGAAACGGAACAGAGGTAAGGGAAATGAGACTGAAACCAACCACAGTCACAGGCAGTGATGAGTGGAATATTTCATCACAGTGTAATTCCTCACTCTGGAGTTGTGGTGAATGGTGTAATTCCTCACTCTGGGATTGCAGTGAATGGTGTAATTCATCACTCTGAGATTACAGTGAATGGTGTAATTCCTCACTCCGGGATTGTGGTGAATGGTGTAATTCCTCACTCTGGGATTGTGGTGAATGGTGTAATTCCTCACTCTGGGATTGTGCTGAATGGTGTAATTCCTCACACCGGGATTGTGGTGAATGGTGTAATTCCTCACTCCGGGATTGTGGTGAATGCTGTAATTCCTCACTGTGGGATTGTGGTGAATGGTATAATTCCTCACTCTGGGACTGTGGTGAATGGTTTAATTCCTCACTCTGGGATTATGGTGAATGGTTTAATTCCTCACTCTGGGATTGTAGTGAATGGTGTAATTCCTCACTCTGGGATGGTGGTGAATGGTGTAATTCCTCACTCTGGGATTGTGGTGAATGGTGTAATTCCTCACTCTGGGATTGTAGTGAATGGTTTAATTCCTCACTCCTGGATTGTGGTGGATGGTGTAATTCCTCACTCTGGGATTGTGGTGAATGGGTTAATTCCTCACTCTGGGATTATGGTGAATGGTGTAATTCCTCACTCTGGGATTGTGGTGAATGGTGTACTTCCTCACTCTGGGATTGTGGAGAATGGTGTAATTCCTCACTCTGGGATTGTGGTGAATGGTGTAATTCCTCAATCTGGGATTGTGGTGAATGGTGTAATTCCTCACTCTGGGATTGTAGTGAATGGTGTAATTACTCACTCTAGGATTGTAGTGAATGGTGTAATTCCTCACTCTGGGATTGTAGTGAATGGTGTAATTCCTCACTCTGGGATTGTAGTGAATGGTGTAATTCCTCACTCTGGGATTGTAGTGAATGGTGTAATTCCTCACTCTGGGATTGTAGTGAATGGTGTAATTCCACACTCTGGGATTGTGGTGAATGGTGTAATTCCTCACTCTTGGATTGTGGTGAACGGTGTAATTCCTCACTCTGGGATTGTGGTGAATGGTATAATTCCTCACTCCTGGATTGTGGTGGATGGTGTAATTCCTCACTCTAGGATTGTGGTGAATGGTATAATTCCTCACTCAGAGATTGTGGTGAATGGTGTAATTCCTCACTCTGAGATGGTGGTCAATGGCGTAATTCCTCACTCTGGGATTGTGGCGAATGGTGTAATTCCTCACTCTGGGATTGTGGTGAATGGGATAATAGTTCACTCTGGGATTTTGGTCAATGGTTTAATTCCTCACTCTGGGATTGTGGTGAATGGTGTCATTCCTCACTCTGGGATTGTGGTGAATGGTGTATGATGTGCCTCAATAAATCCGAGACTCGATGTTAGCGAAACAAAACAAGGCTTTTATTGACTTGGAAGGGAACACACAGGAGAGAGGTATCTTCCATCCAGAGCTCTGCCATACTGGATGTGCTGCAGGCTGGGCCAGCTTACATAGGGGCCAGGTATGGGCGGAGCCCTACACATAGTACAATACAATGGGCCAGGTATGGGCGGAGCCCTACACATAGTACAATACAATGGTGAGGAAACGGAACAGAGGTAAGGGAAATGAGACTGAAACCAACCACAGTCACAGGCAGTGATGAATGGAATATTTCATCACAGTGTAATTCCTCACTCTGGAGTTGTGGTGAATGGTGTAATTCCTCACTCTGGGATTGCAGTGAATGGTGTAATTCATCACTCTGAGATTACAGTGAATGGTGTAATTCCTCACTCCGGGATTGTGGTGAATGGTGTAATTCCTCACTCTGGGATTGTGGTGAATGGTGTAATTCCTCACTCTGGGATTGTGGTGAATGGTGTAATTCCTCACACCGGGATTGTGGTGAATGGTGTAATTCCTCACTCCGGGATTGTGGTGAATGCTGTAATTCCTCACTCTGGGATTGTGGTGAATGGTGTAATTCCTCAATCTGGGATTGTAGTGAATGGTGTAATTCCTCACTCTGGGATTGTGGTGAATGGTGTAATTCCTCACTCTGGGATGGTGGTGAATGGTGTAATTCCTCACTCTGGGATTGTGGTGAATGGTGTAATTCCTCACTTTGGGATTGTAGTTAATGATGTAATTACTCACTCTGGGATTGTGGTGAATGGTGTAATTCCTCACTCTGGGATTGTGGTGAATGGTGTAATTCCTCACTTTGGGATTGTAGTTAATGGTGTAATTCCTCACTCTGGGATTGTGGTGAATGGTGCAATTCCTCAGTCTGGGATTGTGGTGAATTGTGTAATTCCTCACTCTGGAATTGTGGTGAATGGTGTAGTTCTTCACTCTGGGGTTGTGGTGAATGGTTTAATTTTTTCACTCCGGTATTGTGGTGAATGGTGTAATTCCTCACTCCAGGATTGTGGAGAATGGTGTAATTCCTCACTCTGGCATTGTGGTGAATGGTGTAATTCCTCACTCTGTGATTATTGTGAATAGTGTAATTCCTCACTCTGGGAATGTAGTGAATGGTGTAATTCCTCACTCTGGGATTGTGGTGAATGGTGTAATTCCTCAATCTGGGATGGTGGTGAATGGTATAATTCCTCAATCTGGGATTGTGGTGAATGGTGTAATTCCTCACTCTGGGATTGTAGTGAATGGTGTAATTACTCACTCTAGGATTGTAATGAATGGTGTAATTCCTCACTCTGGGATTGTAGTGAATGGTGTAATTCCTCCCTCTGGGATTGTAGTGAATGGTGTAATTCCTCATTCTGGGATTGTAGTGAATGGTGTAATACCTCACTCCGTGATTGTGGTGAATGGAGTAATTCCTCACTCTGGGATTGTGGTGAATGGTGTAATTCCTCACTCCGGGATTGTGGTGAAAGTTTTAATTCCTCACTCTGGGATTGTGGTGAATGGTGTAATTCCTCACTCTTGGATTGTAGTGAATGGTGTAATTCCACACTCTGGGATTGTGGTGAATGGTGTAATTCCTCACTCTGGGATTGTGGTGAATGGTGTAATTCCTCACTCTGGGATTGTGGTGAATGGTGTAATTCCTCACTCCTGGATTGTGGTGGTGTAATTCCTCACTCTAGGATTGTGGTGAATGGTATAATTCCTCACTCTGGGATTGTGGTGAATGGTGTAATTCCTCACTCTGAGATGTTGGTCAATGGCGTAATTCCTCACTCTGGGATTGTGGTGAATGGTGTAATTCCTCACTCTGTGATTATTGTGAATAGTGTAATTCCTCACTCTGGGAATGTAGTGAATGGTGTAATTCCTCATTCTGGGATTGTGGTGAATGGTGAAATTCCTCAATCTGGGATTGTGGTGAATGGTGTAATTCCTCACTCTGAGATTGTGGTGAATGGTGTAATTCCTCACTCTGGGATTGTAGTGAATGATGTAATTCCTCATTCTGGGATTGTGGTGAATGCTGTAATTCCTCACTCTGCGATTGTGGTGAATGGTGTAATTCCTCACTCTGGGATTGTGGTGAATGGTGTAATTACTCGCTCTGGGATTGTGGTGAATGGTGTACTTCCTCACTCTGGGATTGTGGAGAATGGTGTAATTCCTCACTCTGGGATTGTGGTGAATGGTGTAATTCCTCAATCTGGGATTGTGGTGAATGGTGTAATTCCTCACTCTGGGATTGTAGTGAATGGTGTAATTACTCACTCTAGGATTGTAGTGAATGGTGTAATTCCTCACTCTGGGATTGTAGTGAATGGTTTAATTCCTCACTCTGGGATTGTAGTGAATGGTGTAATTCCTCACTCCGTGATTGTGGTGAATGGAGTAATTCCTCACTCTGGGTTTGTGGTGAATGGTGTAATTCCTCACTCCGGGATTGTGGTGAATGGTTTAATTCCTCACTCTGGGATTGTGGTGAATGGTGTAATTCCTCACTCTTGGATTGCAGTGAATGGTGCAATTCCTCAGACTGAGATTGTGGTGAATGGTGTAATTCCTCACTCTGGGATTGTAGTGAATGGTTTAATTCATCAGTCTGGGATTGTGGTGAATGGTGTAATTCCTCACTCTAGGATTGTAGTGAATGGTGTAATTCCTCACTCTGGGATTGTGGTGAATGGTGTAATTCCTCACTCTGGGATTGTGGTGAATGGTGTAATTCCTCACTCTGGGATTATGGTGAATAGTGTAATTCCTCACTCCGGGATTGTGGTGAATGGTGTAATTCTTCACTCTGGGATTTTGGTGAATAGTGTAATTCCTCACTCTGGGATTGTGGTGAATGGTGTAATGCCTCACTCTGGGGTTGTAGTGAATGGTGTAGTTCCTCACTCTTGGATTATGGTGAATAGTGTAATTCCTCACACTGGGATTGTAGTGAATGGTGTAGTTCCTCACTCTGGGATGGTAGTGAATGGTTTAATTCCTCACTCAGGGATTGTAGTGAATGGGGTAATTCCTCACTCCGTGATTGTGGTGAACGGTGTAATTCCTCACTCTGGGATTGTGGTGAATGGTGCAATTCCTCACTCTGGGATTGTGGTGAATGGTGTAATTCCTCACTCTGGGATTGTGGTGAATGGTGTAATTCCTCACTCTGGGATTGTGGTGAATGGTGTAATTCCTCACTCTGGGATTTTGGTGAATGGTGTAATTCCTCACTCTGTGATTGTGATGAATGGTGTAATTCCGCACTCTGGGATTGTGGTGAATGGTGTAATTCCTCACTGTTGGATTGTAGTGAATGGTGTAATTCCTCACACTGGGATTGTGGTGAGTGGTTTATTTCCTCACTCTGGGATTGTGGTGAATGGTATAATTCTTCACTCTGGGATTGTGGTGAATGGTGTAATTCCTCACTCTGGGATTGTGGTGAATGATGTAATTCCTCACTCTGGGATTGTGGTGAATGGTGTAATTCCTCACTCTGGGATTGTGGTGAATGGTGTAATTCCTCACTCCGGGGTTGTGGTGAATGGTGTAATTCCTCACTCTGGGATTGTGGTGAATGGTGTAATTCCTCACTCTGGGATTGTGGTGAATGGTATAATTGCTCACTCTGGGATTGTGGTGAATGGTGTAATTCCTCACTCTGAGATTGTGGTCAATGGCGTAATTCCTCACTCTAGGATTGGGGTGAATGGTGTAATTCCTCACTCTGGGATTGTGGTGAATGGTGTAATTCCGCACTGTGGGATTGTGGTGAATGGTATAATTCCTCACTCTGGGATTGTGGTGAATGGTTTAATTCCTCACTCTGGGATTATGGTGAATGGTTTAATTCCTCACTCTGGGATTGTAGTGAATGGTGTAATTCCTCACTCTGGGATGGTGGTGAATGGTGTAATTCCTCACTCTGGGATTGTGGTGAATGGTGTAATTCCTCACTCTGGGATTGTAGTGAATGGTTTAATTCCTCACTCCTGGATTGTGGTGGATGGTGTAATTCCTCACTCTGGGATTGTGGTGAATGGGTTAATTCCTCACTCTGGGATTATGGTGAATGGTGTAATTCCTCACTCTGGGATTTTGGTGAATGGTGTACTTCCTCACTCTGGGATTGTGGAGAATGGTGTAATTCCTCACTCTGGGATTGTGGTGAATGGTGTAATTCCTCAATCTGGGATTGTGGTGAATGGTGTAATTCCTCACTCTGGGATTGTAGTGAATGGTGTAATTACTCACTCTAGGATTGTAGTGAATGGTGTAATTCCTCACTCTGGGATTGTAGTGAATGGTGTAATTCCTCACTCTGGGATTGTAGTGAATGGTGTAATTCCTCACTCTGGGATTGTAGTGAATGGTGTAATTCCTCACTCTTGGATTGTAGTGAATGGTGTAATTCCACACTGGGGTTGTGGTGAATGGTGTAATTCCTCACTCTTGGATTGTGGTGAACGGTGTAATTCCTCACTCTGGGATTGTGGTGAATGGTATAATTCCTCACTCCTGGATTGTGGTGGATGGTGTAATTCCTCACTCTAGGATTGTGGTGAATGGTATAATTCCTCACTCAGGGATTGTGGTGAATGGTGTAATTCCTCGCTCTGAGATGGTGGTCAATGGCGTAATTCCTCACTCTGGGATTGTGGCGAATGGTGTAATTCCTCACTCTGGGATTGTGGTGAATGGGATAATAGTTCACTCTGGGATTTTGGTCAATGGTTTAATTCCTCACTCTGGGATTGTGGTGAATGGTGTAATTCCTCACTCTGGGATTGTGGTGAATGGTGTATGATGTGCCTCAATAAATCCGAGACTCGATGTTAGCGAAACAAAACAAGGCTTTTATTGACTTGGAAGGTAACACACAGGAGAGAGGTATCTTCCATCCAGAGCTCTGCCGTACTGGATGTGCTGCAGGCTGGGCCAGCTTACATAGGTTCCAGGTATGGGCTTAGCCCTACACATAGTACAATACAATGGGCCAGGTATGGGCAGAGCCCTACACATAGTACAATACAATGGTGAGGAAACGGAACAGAGGTAAGGGAAATGAGACTGAAACCAACCACAGTCACAGGCAGTGATGAATGGAATATTTCATCACAGTGTAATTCCTCACTCTGGAGTTGTGGTGAATGGTGTAATTCCTCACTCTGGGATTGCAGTGAATGGTGTAATTCATCACTCTGAGATTACAGTGAATGGTGTAATTCCTCACTCCGGGATTGTGGTGAATGGTGTAATTCCTCACTCTGGGATTGTGGTGAATGGTGTAATTCCTCACTCTGGGATTGTGGTGAATGGTGTAATTCCTCACACCGGGATTGTGGTGAATGGTGTAATTCCTCACTCCGGGATTGTGGTGAATGCTGTAATTCCTCACTGTGGGATTGTGGTGAATGGTATAATTCCTCACTCTGGGACTGTGGTGAAAGATTTAATTCCTCACTCTGGGATTATGGTGAATGGTTTAATTCCTCAATCTGGGATTGTAGTGAATGGTGTAATTCCTCACTCTGGGATGGTGGTGAATGGTGTAATTCCTCACTCTGGGATTGTGGTGAATGGTGTAATTCCTCACTCTGGGATTGTAGTGAATGGTTTAATTCCTCACTCCTGGATTGTGGTGGATGGTGTAATTCCTCACTCTGGGATTGTGGTGAATGGGTTAATTCCTCACTCTGGGATTATGGTGAATGGTGTAATTCCTCACTCTGGGATTGTGGTGGTGTACTTCCTCACTCTGGGATTGTGGAGAATGGTGTAATTCCTCACTCTGGGATTGTGGTGAATGGTGTAATTCCTCGATCTGGGATTGTGGTGAATGGTGTAATTCCTCACTCTGGGATTGTAGTGAATGGTGTAATTACTCACTCTAGGATTGTAGTGAATGGTGTAATTCCTCACTCTGGGATTGTAGTGAATGGTGTAATTCCTCACTCTGGGATTGTAGTGAATGTTGTAATTCCTCACTCTGGGATTGTAGTGAATGGTATAATTACTCACTCTAGGATTGTAGTGAATGGTGTAATTCCTCACTCTGGGATTGTAGTGAATGGTGTAATTCCTCACTCTGGGATTGTAGTGAATGGTGTAATTCCTCACTCTGGGATTGTGGTGAACGGTGTAATTCCTCACTCCGGGATTGTGGTGAATGGTATAATTCCTCACTCCTGGATTGTGGTGGATGGTGTAATTCCTCACTCTAGGATTGTGGTGAATGGTATAATTCCTCACTCAGGGATTGTGGTGAATGGTGTAATTCCTCACTCTGAGATGGTGGTCAATGGCGTAATTCCTCACTCTGGGATTGTGGCGAATGGTGTAATTCCTCACTCTGGGATTGTGGTGAATGGGATAATAGTTCACTCTGGGATTTTGGTCAATGGTTTAATTCCTCACTCTGGGATTGTGGTGAATGGTGTAATTCCTCACTCTGGGATTGTGGTGAATGGTGTATGATGTGCCTCAATAAATCCGAGACTCGATGTTAGCGAAACAAAACAAGGCTTTTATTGACTTGGAAGGTAACACACAGGAGAGAGGTATCTTCCATCCAGAGCTCTGCCATACTGGATGTGCTGCAGGCTGGGCCAGCTTACATAGGGGCCAGGTATGGGCGGAGCCCTACACATAGTACAATACAATGGGCCAGGTATGGGCGGAGCCCTACACATAGTACAATACAATGGTGAGGAAACGGAACAGAGGTAAGGGAAATGAGACTGAAACCAACCACAGTCACAGGCAGTGATGAATGGAATATTTCATCACAGTGTAATTCCTCACTCTGGAGTTGTGGTGAATGGTGTAATTCCTCACTCTGGGATAGCAGTGAATGGCGTAATTCATCACTCTGAGATTACAGTGAATGGTGTAATTCCTCACTCCGGGATTGTGGTGAATGGTGTAATTCCTCACTCTGGGATTGTGGTGAATGGTGTAATTCCTCACTCTGGGATTGTGGTGAATGGTGTAATTCCTCACACCGGGATTGTGGTGAATGGGGTAATTCCTCACTCCGGGATTGTGGTGAATGCTGTAATTCCTCACTCTGGGATAGTGGTGAATGGTGTAATTCCTCAATATGGGATTGTAGTGAATGGTGTAATTCCTCACTCTGGGATTGTGGTGAATGGTGTAATTCCTCACTCTGGGATGGTGGTGAATGGTGTAATTCCTCACTCTGGGATTGTGGTGAATGGTGTAATTCCTCACTTTGGGATTGTAGTTAATGGTGTAATTCCTCACTCTGGGATTGTGGTGAATGGTGTAATTCCTCACTTTGGGATTGTAGTTAATGGTGTAATTCCTCACTCTGGGATTGTGGTGAATGGTGCAATTCCTCAGTCTGGGATTGTGGTGAATTGTGTAATTCCTCACTCTGGAATTGTGGTGAATGGTGTAGTTCTTCACTCTGGGGTTGTGGTGAATGGTTTAATTTTTTCACTCCGGGATTGTGGTGAATGGTGTAATTCCTCACTCCAGGATTGTGGTGAATGGTGTAACTCCTCACTCTGGCATTGTGGTGAATGGTGTAATTCCTCACTCTGTGATTATTGTGAATAGTGTAATTCCTCACTCTGGGAATGTAGTGAATGGTGTAATTCCTCACTCTGGGATTGTGGTGAATGGTGTAATTCCTCAATCTGGGATGGTGGTGAATGGTATAATTCCTCACTCTGGGATTGTGGTGAATGGTGTAATTCCTCACTCTGGGATTGTAGTGAATGGTGTAATTACTCACTCTAGGATTGTAGTGAATGGTGTAATTCCTCACTCTGGGATTGTAGTGAATGGTGTAATTCCTCACTCTGGGATTGTAGTGAATGGTGTAATTCCTCATTCTGGGATTGTAGTGAATGGTGTAATACCTCACTCCGTGATTGTGGTGAATGGAGTAATTCCTCACTCTGGGATTGTGGTGAATGGTGTAATTCCTCACTCCGGGATTGTGGTGAAAGTTTTAATTCCTCACTCTGGGATTGTGGTGAATGGTGTAATTCCTCACTCTTCGATTGTAGTGAATGGTGTAATTCCACACTCTGGGATTGTGGTGAATGGTGTAATTCCTCACTCTGGGATTGTGGTGAATGGTGTAATTCCTCACTCTGGGATTGTGGTGAATGGTGTAATTCCTCACTCCTGGATTGTGGTGGTTTAATTCCTCACTCTAGGATTGTGGTGAATGGTATAATTCCTCACTCTGGGATTGAGGTGAATGGTGTAATTCCTCACTCTGAGATGTTGGTCAATGGCGTAATTCCTCACTCTGTGATTATTGTGAATAGTGTAATTCCTCACTCTGGGAATGTAGTGAATGGTGTAATTCCTCATTCTGGGATTGTGGTGAATGGTGTAATTCCTCAATCTGGGATTGTGGTGAATGGTGTAATTCCTCACTCTGAGATTGTGGTGAATGGTGTAATTCCTCACTCTGGGATTGTAGTGAATGATGTAATTCCTCATTCTGGGATTGTGGTGAATGCTGTAATTCCTCACTCTGCGATTGTGGTGAATGGTGTAATTCCTCACTCTGGGATTGTGGTGAATGGTGTAATTACTCGCTCTGGGATTGTGGTGAATGGTGTACTTCCTCACTCTGGGATTGTGGAGAATGGTGTAATTCCTCACTCTGGGATTGTGGTGAATGGTGTAATTCCTCAATCTGGGATTGTGGTGAATGGTGTAATTCCTCACTCTGGGATTGTAGTGAATGGTGTAATTACTCACTCTAGGATTGTAGTGAATGGCGTAATTCCTCACTCTGGGATTGTAGTGAATGGTGTAATTCCTCACTCTGGGATTGTAGTGAATGGTGTAATTCCTCACTCCGTGATTGTGGTGAATGGAGTAATTCCTCACTCTGGGATTGTGGTGAATGGTGTAATTCCTCACTCCGGGATTGTGGTGAATGGTTTAATTCCTCACTCTGGGATTGTGGTGAATGGTGTAATTCCTCACTCTTGGATTGTAGTGAGTGGTGTAATTCCTCAGACTGAGATTGTGGTGAATGGTGTAATTCCTCACTCTGGGATTGTAGTGAATGGTTTAATTCATCAGTCTGGGATTGTGGTGAATGGTGTAATTCCTCACTCTAGGATTGTAGTGAATGGTGTAATTCCTCACTCTGGGATTGTGGTGAATGGTGTAATTCCTCACTCTGGGATTGTGGTGAATGGTGTAATTCCTCACTCTGGGATTATGGTGAATAGTGTAATTCCTCACTCCGGGATTGTGGTGAATGGTGTAATTCTACACTCTGGGATTTTGGTGAATAGTGTAATTCCTCACTCTGGGATTGTGGTGAATGGTGTAATTCCTCACTCTGGGGTTGTAGTGAATGGTGTAGTTCCTCACTCTTGGATTATGGTGAATAGTGTAATTCCTCACACTGGGATTGTAGTGAATGGTGTAATTCCTCACTCTGGGATGGTAGTGAATGGTTTAATTCCTCACTCAGGGATTGTAGTGAATGGGGTAATTCCTCACTCCGTGATTGTGGTGAACGGTTTAATTCCTCACTCTGGGATTGTGGTGAATGGTGCAATTCCTCACTCTGGGATTGTGGTGAATGGTGTAATTCCTCACTCTGGGATTGTGGTGAATGGTGTAATTCCTCACTCTGGGATTGTGGTGAATGGTGTAATTCCTCACTCTGGGATTTTGGTGAATGGTGTAATTCCTCACTCTGTGATTGTGATGAATGGTGTAATTCCGCACTCTGGGATTGTGGTGAATGGTGTAATTCCTCACTGTTGGATTGTAGTGAATGGTGTAATTCCTCACACTGGGATTGTGGTGAGTGGTTTATTTCCTCACTCTGGGATTGTGGTGAATGGTATAATTCTTCACTCTGGGATTGTGGTGAATGGTGTAATTCCTCACTCTGGGATTGTGGTGAATGATGTAATTCCTCACTCTGGGATTGTGGTGAATGGTGTAATTCCTCACTCTGGGATTGTGATGAATGGTATAATTGCTCACTCTGGGATTGTGGTGAATGGTGTAATTCCTCACTCTGAGATTGTGGTCAATGGCGTAATTCCTCACTCTAGGATTGGGGTGAATGGTGTAATTCCTCACTCTGGGATTGTGGTGAATGGTGTAATTCCGCACTGTGGGATTGTGGTGAATGGTATAATTCCTCACTCTGGGATTGTGGTGAATGGTTTAATTCCTCACTCTGGGATTATGGTGAATGGTTTAATTCCTCACTCTGGGATTGTAGTGAATGGTTTAATTCCTCACTCTGGGATGGTGGTGAATGGTGTAATTCCTCACTCTGGGATTGTGGTGAATGGTGTAATTCCTCACTCTGGGATTGTAGTGAATGGTTTAATTCCTCACTCCTGGATTGTGGTGGATGGTGTAATTCCTCACTCTGGGATTGTGGTGAATGGGTTAATTCCTCACTCTGGGATTATGGTGAATGGTGTAATTCCTCACTCTGGGATTGTGGTGAATGGTGTACTTCCTCACTCTGGGATTGTGGAGAATGGTGTAATTCCTCACTCTGGGATTGTGGTGAATGGTGTAATTCCTCAATCTGGGATTGTGGTGAATGGTGTAATTCCTCACTCTGGGATTGTAGTGAATGGTGTAATTACTCACTCTAGGATTGTAGTGAATGGTGTAATTCCTCACTCTGGGATTGTAGTGAATGGTGTAATTCCTCACTCTGGGATTGTAGTGAATGGTGTAATTCCTCACTCTGGGATTGTAGTGAATGGTGTAATTCCTCACTCTTGGATTGTAGTGAATGGTGTAATTCCACACTCTGGGATTGTGGTGAATGGTGTAATTCCTCACTCTTGGATTGTGGTGAACGGTGTAATTCCTCACTCTGGGATTGTGGTGAATGGTATAATTCCTCACTCCTGGATTGTGGTGGATGGTGTAATTCCTCACTCTAGGATTGTGGTGAATGGTATAATTCCTCACTCAGGGATTGTGGTGAATGGTGTAATTCCTCACTCTGAGATGGTGGTCAATGGCGTAATTCCTCACTCTGGGATTGTGGCGAATGGTGTAATTCCTCACTCTGGGATTGTGGTGAATGGGATAATAGTTCACTCTGGGATTTTGGTCAATGGTTTAATTCCTCACTCTGGGATTGTGGTCAATGGTGTAATTCCTCACTCTGGGATTGTGGTGAATGGTGTATGATGTGCCTCAATAAATCCGAGACTCGATGTTAGCGAAACAAAACAAGGCTTTTATTGACTTGGAAGGTAACACACAGGAGAGAGGTATCTTCCATCCAGAGCTCTGCCGTACTGGATGTGCTGCAGGCTGGGCCAGCTTACATAGGGGCCAGGTATGGGCTTAGCCCTACACATAGTACAATACAATGGGCCAGGTACATAGATACATAGATACATAGAAGATAGGAGCAGGAGTAGGGCATTCGGCCCTTCGTGCCTGCTCCGCCATTCAATGAGATCATGGCTGATCCTTTAATTCAGTATCCCGTCCCCGCCTTCTCTCCGTTACCCTTAACCCCTTTTGCCGTAGAAATATATCTAATTCCCTCTTAAATATATTTAATGAGCTGGCGTACACTGCCCTCTGTGGCAATGAGTTCCACAGGTTCACCACTCTCTGAGTGAAGAATTTCCCCCTCATCTCTGTCCTAAATGGTTTAGCCCTTATCCTTAAATTATGTCCTCTAGTTCTGTTCTCACCCGCCAAGGGAAACATTCCTTCTGCATCCAGTCTGTCTAGACCTGTCAGAATTTTATACACTTCTATGAGGTCCCCTCTCAATCTTCTAAACTCCAGTGTGTACATCCCTAAACTACATAGTCTCTCCTCATAGGTCATTCCCGCCATTCCTGGTATCAGCCTGGTGAATCGCCGCTGCACCCCCTCCATGGCAAGAACATCCTTCCTCAGATGAGGCGACCAAAACTGTACACAGTACTCGAGGTGTGGTCTCACCAGTGCCCTGTACAGCTGCAGCAAGGTATCCCTGTTCCTGTATTCTAACCCTTTTGCTATGAAGGCCAGCATACCGTTTGCCTTCTTGACCGCCTGTTGCACCTGCATGCTCGCCTTCAGTGACTGGTGTACAAGAACACCCAGGTCTCTCTGTACTTCCCCCTCTCCCAATCTATTGCCATTTAAATAATAATTTGCCCTCCCGTTCCTGCACCCAAGGTGGATAACTTCGCACTTGTCCACATTATAGTGCATCTGCCATTTATCCGCCCAATCGCCCAGTCTGTCCAAATCGCTCTGGAGCTTCCTGGTCTCTTCCTCTGAGCCCACCCCCCCTCCTAGTTTAGTGTCGTCTGCAAATTTGGAAATGCTGCATCCGACTCCCTGATCCAGGTCATTAATGTAAATTGTGAACAGCTGGGGGCCCAGGACAGATCCCTGTGGTACCCCACTTGTTACTGCCTGCCATTCAGAAAATGAGCCGTTTATTCCAACTCTCTGTTTTCTATCTGACAGCCAGTTCCCTATCCACGCCAATACTTTCCCCTTTATCCCATGAGCCTCAATTTTCCATGCTAATCTTTTATGTGGGACCTTATCGAAGGCCTTTTGGAAGTCCAGGTACACCACATCTACTGGCTCTCCCCCATCTATTCTACCAGTTACTCCCTCAAAAAATTCCAATAGATTAGTCAAGCACGATTTACCCTTTGTAAATCCATGTTGACTCTGTCCTATCCTGTCCCCATTTGCTAAGTGCTCCGCTATTTCATCCTTAATGATGGACTCCAGCATTTTGCCCACAACTGATGTAAGGCTTACAGGTCTGTAATTACCTGCTTTTTCCCTACCCCCCTTTTTGAATAGTGGGGTAACGTTAGCTACCCTCCAATCCATGGGCACTGTTCCCGAGTCTAATGAATTCTGAAAAATCATCCTTAGTGCATCCGCTATCTCTAGGGCCACGTCCTTCAGTACCCTAGGATGCATGTTATCAGGCCCTGGGGATTTGTCCACCTTCAATCCCTTTAGCTTCCTTAACACCATATCCTTAGAGATATTGATTTGCGTCAGTTCCTCCTTTGCCAATGTCCCTATTTTTCCCGATATCCCAGGGAGGTTTTTTGTGTCTTCCTTCGTAAAGACTGACCCAAAGTATGCATTTAGTTGATCTGCCATTTCCTTATTTCCCATTATATATTCCCCCGTATCTGACTGCAATGGACCAACTTTGGTTTTCACCAGTCTTTTCACATAGTACAATACAATGGTGAGGAAACGGAACAGAGGTAAGGGAAATGAGACTGAAACCAACCACAGTCACAGGCAGTGATGAATGGAATATTTCATCACAGTGTAATTCCTCACTCTGGAGTTGTGGTGAATGGTGTAATTCCTCACTCTGGGATTGCAGTGAATGGTGTAATTCATCACTCTGAGATTACAGTGAATGGTGTAATTCCTCACTCCGGGATTGTGGTGAATGGTGTAATTCCTCACTCTGGGATTGTGGTGAATGGTGTAATTCCTCACTCTGGGATTGTGGTGAATGGTGTAATTCCTCACACCGGGATTGTGGTGAATGGGGTAATTCCTCACTCCGGGATTGTGGTGAATGCTGTAAGTCCTCACTCTGGGATTGTGGTGAATTGTGTAATTCCTCAATCTGGGATTGTAGTGAATGGTGTAATTCCTCACTCTGGGATTGTGGTGAATGGTGTAATTCCTCACTCTGGGATGGTGGTGAATGGTGTAATTCCTCACTCTGGGATTGTGGTGAATGGTGTAATTCCTCACTTTGGGATTGTAGTTAATGGTGTAATTACTCACTCTGGGATTGTGGTGAATGGTGTAATTCCTCACTCTGGGATTGTGGTGAATGGTGTAATTCCTCACTTTGGGATTGTAGTTAATGGTGTAATTCCTCACTCTGGGATTGTGGTGAATGGTGCAATTCCTCAGTCTGGGATTGTGGTGAATTGTGTAATTCCTCACTCTGGAATTGTGGTGAATGGTGTAGTTCTTCACTCTGGGGTTGTGGTGAATGGTTTAATTTTTTCTCCCACCGGGATTGTGGTGAATGGTGTAATTCCTCACTCCAGGATTGTGGTGAATGGTGTAATTCCTCACTCTGGCATTGTGGTGAATGGTGTAATTCCTCACTCTGTGATTATTGTGAATAGTGTAATTCCTCACTCTGGGAATGTAGTGAATTGTGTAATTCCTCACTCTGGGATTGTGGTGAATGGTGTAATTCCTCAATCTGGGATGGTGGTGAATGGTATAATTCCTCACTCTGGGATTGTGGTGAATGGTGTAATTCCTCACTCTGGGATTGTAGTGAATGGTGTAATTACTCACTCTAGGATTGTAGTGAATGGTGTAATTCCTCACTCTGGGATTGTAGTGAATGGTGTAATTCCTCACTCTGGGATTGTAGTGAATGGTGTAATTCCTCATTCTGGGATTGTAGTGAATGGTGTAATACCTCACTCCGTGATTGTGGTGAATGGAGTAATTCCTCACTCTGGGATTGTGGTGAATGGTGTAATTCCTCACTCCGGGATTGTGGTGAAAGTTTTAATTCCTCACTCTGGGATTGTGGTGAATGGTGTAATTCCTCACTCTTCGATTGTAGTGAATGGTGTAATTCCACACTCTGGGATTGTGCTGAATGGTGTAATTCCTCACTCTGGGATTGTGCTGAATGGTGTAATTCCTCACTCTAGGATTGTGGTGAATGGTATAATTCCTCACTCTAGGATTGTGGTGAATGGTGTAATTCCTCACTCTGAGATGTTGGTCAATGGCGTAATTCCTCACTCTGGGATTGTGGTGAATGGTGTAATTCCTCACTCTGGGATTGTGGTGAATGGTGTAATTCCTCACTCTGTGATTATTGTGAATAGTGTAATTCCTCACTCTGGGAATGTAGTGAATGGTGTAATTCCTCATTCTGGGATTGTGGTAAATGGTGTAATTCCTCAATCTGGGATTGTGGTGAATAGTGTAATTCCTCACTCTGAGATTGTGGTGAATGGTGTAATTCCTCACTCTGGGATTGTAGTGAATGATGTAATTCCTCATTCTGGGATTGTGGTGAATGCTGTAATTCCTCACTCTGCGATTGTGGTGAATGGTGTAATTCCTCACTCTGGGATTGTGGTGAATGGTGTAATTACTCGCTCTGGGATTGTGGTGAATGGTATACTTCCTCACTCTGGGATTGTGGAGAATGGTGTAATTCCTCACTCTGGGATTGTGGTGAATGGTGTAATTCCTCAATCTGGGATTGTGGTGAATGGTGTAATTCCTCACTCTGGGATTGTAGTGAATGGTGTAATTACTCACTCTAGGATTGTAGTGAATGGTGTAATTCCTCACTCTGGGATTGCAGTGAATGGCGTAATTCCTCATTCTGGGATTGTAGTGAATGGTGTAATTCCTCACTCCGTGATTGTGGTGAATGGAGTAATTCCTCACTCTGGGATTGTGGTGAATGGTGTAATTCCTCACTCCGGGATTGTGGTGAATGGTTTAATTCCTCACTCTGGGATTGTGGTGAATGGTGTAATTCCTCACTCTTGGATTGTAGTGAATGGTGTAATTCCTCAGACTGAGATTGTGGTGAATGGTGTAATTCCTCACTCTGGGATTGTAGTGACTGGTTTAATTCATCAGTCTCGGATTGTGGTGAATGGTGTAATTCCTCACTCTAGGATTGTAGTGAATGGTGTAATTCCTCACTCTGGGATTGTGGTGAATGGTGTAATTCCTCACTCTGGGATTGTGGTGAATGGTGTAATTCCTCACTCTGGGATTATGGTGAATAGTGTAATTCCTCACTCCGGGATTGTGGTGAATGGTGTAATTCTTCACTCTGGGATTTTGGTGAATAGTGTAATTCCTCACTCTCGGATTGTGGTGAATGGTGTAATTCCTCACTCTGGGGTTGTAGTGAATGGTGTAGTTCCTCACTCTTGGATTATGGTGAATAGTTTAATTCCTCACACTGGGATTGTAGTGAATGGTGTAATTCCTCACTCTGGGATGGTAGTGAATGGTTTAATTCCTCACTCAGGGATTGTAGTGAATGGGGTAATTCCTCACTCCGTGATTGTGGTGAACGGTGTAATTCCTCACTCTGGGATTGTGGTGAATGGTGCAATTCCTCACTCTGGGATTGTGGTGAATGGTGCAATTCCTCACTCTGGGATTGTGGTGAATGGTGTAATTCCTCACTCTGGGATTGTGGTGAATGGTGTAATTCCTCACTCTGGGATTTTGGTGAATGGTGTAATTCCTCACTCTGTGATTGTGATGTATGGTGTAATTCCGCACTCTGGGATTGTGGTGAATGGTGTAATTCCTCACTGTTGGATTGTAGTGAATGGTGTAATTCCTCACACTGGGATTGTGGTGAGTGGTTTATTTCCTCACTCTGGGATTGTGGTGAATGGTATAATTCTTCACTCTGGGATTGTGGTGAATGGTGTAATTCCTCACTCTGGGATTGTGGTGAATGATGTAATTCCTCACTCTGGGATTGTGGTGAATGGTGTAATTCCTCACTCTGGGATTGTGGTGAATGGTATAATTGCTCACTCTGGGATTGTGGTGAATGGTGTAATTCCTCACTCTGGGATTGTAGTGAATGGTTTAATTACTCACTCTAGGATTGTAGTGAATGGTGTAATTCCTCACTCTGGGATTGTAGTGAATGGTGTAATTCCTCACTCTGGGATTGTAGTGAATGGTGTAATTCCTCACTCTGGGATTGTAGTGAATGGTGTAATTCCTCACTCTTGGATTGTAGTGAATGGTGTAATTCCACACTCTGGGATTGTGGTGAATGGTGTAATTCCTCACTCTTGGATTGTGGTGAACGGTGTAATTCCTCACTCTGGGATTGTGGTGAATGGTATAATTCCTCACTCCTGGATTGTGGTGGATGGTGTAATTCCTCACTCTTGGATTGTGGTGAATGGTATAATTCCTCACTCAGGGATTGTGGTGAATGGTGTAATTCCTCACTCTGAGATGGTGGTCAATGGCGTAATTCCTCACTCTGGGATTGTGGCGAATGGTGTAATTCCTCACTCTGGGATTGTGGTGAATGGGATAATAGTTCACTCTGGGATTTTGGTCAATGGTTTAATTCCTCACTCTGGGATTGTGGTGAATGGTGTAATTCCTCACTCTGGGATTGTGGTGAATGGTGTATGATGTGCCTCAATAAATCCGAGACTCGATGTTAGCGAAACAAAACAAGGCTTTTTTTGACTTGGAAGGTAACACACAGGAGAGAGGTATCTTCCATCCAGAGCTCTGCCGTACTGGATGTGCAGCAGGCTGGGCCAGCTTACATAGGGGCCAGGTATGGGCTTAGCCCTACACATAGTACAATACAATGGGCCAGGTATGGGCAGAGCCCTACACATAGTACAATACAATGGTGAGGAAACGGAACAGAGGTAAGGGAAATGAGACTGAAACCAACCACAGTCACAGGCAGTGATGAATGGAATATTTCATCACAGTGTAATTCCTCACTCTGGAGTTGTGGTGAATGGTGTAATTCCTCACTCTGGGATTGCAGTGAATGGTGTAATTCATCACTCTGAGATTACAGTGAATGGTGTAATTCCTCACTCCGGGATTGTGGTGAATGGTGTAATTCCTCACTCTGGGATTGTGGTGAATGGTGTAATTCCTCACTCTGGGATTGTGGTGAATGGTGTAATTCCTCACACCGGGATTGTGGTGAATGGGGTAATTCCTCACTCCGGGATTGTGGTGAATGCTGTAATTCCTCACTCTGGGATTGTGGTGAATGGTGTAATTCCTCAATCTGGGATTGTAGTGAATGGTGTAATTCCTCACTCTGGGATTGTGGTGAATGGTGTAATTCCTCACTCTGGGATGGTGGTGAATGGTGTAATTCCTCACTCTGGGATTGTGGTGAATGGTGTAATTCCTCACTTTGGGATTGTAGTTAATGGTGTAATTACTCACTCTGGGATTGTGGTGAATGGTGTAATTCCTCACTCTGGGATTGTGGTGAATGGTGTAATTCCTCACTTTGGGATTGTAGTTAATGGTGTAATTCCTCACTCTGGGATTGTGGTGAATGGTGCAATTCCTCAGTCTGGGATTGTGGTGAATTGTGTAATTCCTCACTCTGGAATTGTGGTGAATGGTGTAGTTCTTCACTCTGGGGTTGTGGTGAATGGTTTAATTTTTTCACTCCGGGATTGTGGTGAATGGTGTAATTCCTCACTCCAGGATTGTGGTGAATGGTGTAATTCCTCACTCTGGCATTGTGGTGAATGGTGTAATTCCTCACTCTGTGATTATTGTGAATAGTGTAATTCCTCACTCTGGGAATGTAGTGAATGGTGTAATTCCTCACTCTGGGATTGTGGTGAATGGTGTAATTCCTCAATCTGGGATGGTGGTGAATGGTATAATTCCTCACTCTGGGATTGTGGTGAATGGTGTAATTACTCACTCTGGGATTGTAGTGAATGGTGTAATTACTCACTCTAGGATTGTAGTGAATGGTGTAATTCCTCACTCTGGGATTGTAGTGAATGGTGTAATTCCTCACTCTGGGATTGTAGTGAATGGTGTAATTCCTCATTCTGGGATTGTAGTGAATGGTGTAATACCTGACTCCGTGATTGTGGTGAATGGAGTAATTCCTCACTCTGGGATTGTGGTGAATGGTGTAATTCCTCACTCCGGGATTGTGGTGAAAGTTTTAATTCCTCACTCTGGGATTGTGGTGAATGGTGTAATTCCTCACTCTTCGATTGTAGTGAATGGTGTAATTCCACACTCTGGGATTGTGGTGAATGGTGTAATTCCTCACTCTGGGATTGTGGTGAATGGTGTAATTCCTCACTCTGAGATTGTGGTGAATGGTGTAATTCCTCACTCCTGGATTGTGGTGGTGTAATTCCTCACTCTAGGATTGTGGTGAATGGTATAATTCCTCACTCTGGGATTGTGGTGAATGGTGTAATTCCTCACTCTGAGATGTTGGTCAATGGCGTAATTCCTCACTCTGGGATTGTGGTGGTGTAATTCCTCACTCTGGGATTGTGGTGAATGGTGTAATTCCTCACTCTGTGATTATTGTGAATAGTGTAATTCCTCACTCTGGGAATGTAGTGAATGGTGTAATTCCTCATTCTGGGATTGTGGTGAATGGTGTAATTCCTCAATCTGGGATTGTGGTGAATGCTGTAATTCCTCACTCTGAGATTGTGGTGAATGGTGTAATTCCTCACTCTGGGATTGTAGTGAATGATGTAATTCCTCATTCTGGGATTGTGGTGAATGCTGTAATTCCTCACTCTTCGATTGTGGTGAATGGTGTAATTCCTCACTCTGGGATTGTGGTGAATGGTGTAATTACTCGCTCTGGGATTGTGGTGAATGGTGTACTTCCTCACTCTGGGATTGTGGAGAATGGTGTAATTCCTCACTCTGGGATTGTGGTGAATGGTGTAATTCCTCAATCTGGGATTGTGGTGAATGGTGTAATTCCTCACTCTGGGATTGTAGTGAATGGTGTAATTACTCACTCTAGGATTGTAGTGAATGGTGTAATTCCTCACTCTGGGATTGCAGTGAATGGTGTAATTCCTCACTCTGGGATTGTGGTGAATGGTGTAATTCCTCACTCCGGGATTGTGGTGAATGGTTTAATTCCTCACTCTGGGATAGTGGTGAATGGTGTAATTCCTCACTCTTGGATTGTAGTGGATGGTGTAATTCCTCAGACTGAGATTGTGGTGAATGGTGTAATTCCTCACTCTGGGATTGTAGTGAATGGTTTAATTCATCAGTCTGGGATTGTGGTGAATTGTGTAATTCCTCACTCTAGGATTGTAGTGAATGGTGTAATTCCTCACTCTGGGATTGTGGTGAATGGTGTAATTCCTCACTCTGGGATTGTGGTGAATGGTGTAATTCCTCACTCTGGGATTATGGTGAATAGTGTAATTCCTCACTCCGGGATTGTGGTGAATGGTGTAATTCTTCACTCTGTGATTTTGGTGAATAGTGTAATTCCTCACTCTGGGATTGTGGTGAATGGTGTAATTCCTCACTCTGGGGTTGGAGTGAATGGTGTAGTTCCTCACTCTTGGATTATGGTGAATAGTGTAATTCCTCACTCTGGGATGGTAGTGAATGGTTTAATTCCTCACTCAGGGATTGTAGTGAATGGGGTAATTCCTCACTCCGTGATTGTGGTGAACGGTGTAATTCCTCACTCTGGGATTGTGGTGAATGGTGCAATTCCTCACTCTGGGATTGTGGTGAATGGTGTAATTCCTCACTCTGGGATTGTGGTGAATGGTGTAATTCCTCACTCTGGGATTGTGGTGAATGGTGTAATTCCTCACTCTGGGATTTTGGTGAATGGTGTAATTCCTCACTCTGTGATTGTGATGAATGGTGTAATTCCGCACTCTGGGATTGTGGTGAATGGTGTAATTCCTCACTGTTGGATTGTAGTGAATGGTGTAATTCCTCACACTGGGATTGTGGTGAGTGGTTTATTTCCTCACTCTGGGATTGTGGTGAATGGTATAATTCTTCACTCTGGGATTGTGGTGAATGGTGTAATTCCTCACTCTGGGATTGTGGTGAATGATGTAATTCCTCACTCTGGGATTGTGGTGAATGGTGTAATTCCTCACTCTGGGATTGTGGTGAAAGGTATAATTGCTCACTCTGGGATTGTGGTGAATGGTGTAATTCCTCACTCTGAGATTGTGGTCAATGGCGTAATTCCTCACTCTAGGATTGGGGTGAATGGTGTAATTCCTCACTCTGGGATTGTGGTGAATGGTGTAATTCCGCACTGTGGGATTGTGGTGAATGGTATAATTCCTCACTCTGGGATTGTGGTGAATGGTTTAATTCCTCACTCTGGGATTATGGTGAATGGTTTATTTCCTCACTCTGGGATTGTAGTGAATGGTGTAATTCCTCACTCTGGGATGGTGGTGAATGGTGTAATTCCTAACTCTGGGATTGTGGTGAATGGTGTAATTCCTCACTCTGGGATTGTAGTGAATGGTTTAACTCCTCACTCCTGCATTGTGGTGGATGGTGTAATTCCTCACTCTGGGATTGTGGTGAATGGGTTAATTCCTCACTCTGGGATTATGGTGAATGGTGTAATTCCTCACTCTGGGATTGTGGTGAATGGTGTACTTCCTCACTCTGGGATTGTGGAGAATGGTGTAATTCCTCACTCTGGGATTGTGGTGAATGGTGTAATTCCTCAATCTGGGATTGTGGTGAATGGTGTAATTCCTCACTCTGGGATTGTAGTGAATGGTGTAATTACTCACTCTAGGATTGTAGTGAATGGTGTAATTCCTCACTCTGGGATTGTAGTGAATGGTGTAATTCCTCACTCTGGGATTGTAGTGAATGGTGTAATTCCTCACTCTGGGATTGTAGTGAATGGTGTAATTCCTCACTCTTGGATTGTAGTGAATGGTGTAATTCCACACTCTGGGATTGTGGTGAATGGTGTAATTCCTCACTCTTGGATTGTGGTGAACGGTGTAATTCCTCACTCTGGGATTGTGGTGAATGGTATAATTCCTCACTCCTGGATTGTGGTGGATGGTGTAATTCCTCACTCTAGGATTGTGGTGAATGGTATAATTCCTCACTCAGGGATTGTGGTGAATGGTGTAATTCCTCACTCTGAGATGGTGATCAATGGCATAATTCCTCACTCTGGGATTGTGGCAAATGGTGTAATTCCTCACTCTGGGATTGTGGTGAATGGGATAATAGTTCACTCTGGGATTTTGGTCAATGGTTTAATTCCTCACTCTGGGATTGTGGTGAATGGTGTAATTCCTCACTCTGGGATTGTGGTGAATGGTGTATGATGTGCCTCAATAAATCCGAGACTCGATGTTAGCGAAACAAAACAAGGCTTTTATTGACTTGGAAGGTAACACACAGGAGAGAGGGATCATCCATCCAGAGCTCTGCCGTACTGGATGTGCTGCAGGCTGGGCCAGCTTACATAGGGGCCAGGTATGGGCTTAGCCCTACACATAGTACAATACAATGGGCCAGGTATGGGCAGAGCCCTACACATAGTGCAATACAATGGTGAGGAAACGGAACAGAGGTAAGGGAAATGAGACTGAAACCAACCACAGTCACAGGCAGTGATGAATGGAATATTTCATCACAGTGTAATTCCTCACTCTGGAGTTGTGGTGAATGGTGTAATTCCTCACTCTGGGATTGCAGTGAATGGTGTAATTCATCACTCTGAGATTACAGTGAATGGTGTAATTCCTCACTCCGGGATTGTGGTGAATGGTGTAATTCCTCACTCTGGGATTGTGGTGAATGGTGTAATTCCTCACTGTGGGATTGTGGTGAATGGTATAATTCCTCACTCTGGGACTGTGGTGAATGGTTTAATTCCTCACTCTGGGATTATGGTGAATGGTTTAATTCCTCACTCTGGGATTGTAGTGAATGGTGTAATTCCTCACTCTGGGATGGTGGTGAATGGTGTAATTCCTCACTCTGGGATTGTGGTGAATGGTGTAATTCCTCACTCTGGGATTGTAGTGAATGGTTTAATTCCTCACTCCTGGATTGTGGTGGATGGTGTAATTCCTCACTCTGGGATTGTGGTGAATGGGTTAATTCCTCACTCTGGGATTATGGTGAATGGTGTAATTCCTCACTCTGGGATTGCGGTGAATGGTGTACTTCCTCACTCTGGGATTGTGGAGAATGGTGTAATTCCTCACTCTGGGATTGTGGTGAATGGTGTAATTCCTCAATCTGGGATTGTGGTGAATGGTGTAATTCCTCACTCTGGGATTGTAGTGAATGGTGTAATTACTCACTCTAGGATTGTAGTGAATGGTGTAATTCCTCACTCTGGGATTGTAGTGAATGGTGTAATTCCTCACTCTGGGATTGTAGTGAATGGTGTAATTCCTCACTCTGGGATTGTAGTGAATGGTGTAATTCCTCACTCTGGGATTGTAGTGAATGGTGTAATTCCACACTCTGGGATTGTGGTGAATGGTGTAATTCCTCACTCTTGGATTGTGGTGAACGGTGTAATTCCTCACTCTGGGATTGTGGTGAATGGTATAATTCCTCACTCCTGGATTGTGGTGGATGGTGTAATTCCTCACTCTAGGATTGTGGTGAATGGTATAATTCCTCACTCAGGGATTGTGGTGAATGGTGTAATTCCTCACTCTGAGATGGTGGTCAATGGCGTAATTCCTCACTCTGGGATTGTGGCGAATGGTGTAATTCCTCACTCTGGGATTGTGGTGAATGGGATAATAGTTCACTCTGGGATTTTGGTCAATGGTTTAATTCCTCACTCTGGGATTGTGGTGAATGGTGTAATTCCTCACTCTGGGATTGTGGTGAATGGTGTATGATGTGCCTCAATAAATCCGAGACTCGATGTTAGCGAAACAAAACAAGGCTTTTATTGACTTGGAAGGTAACACACAGGAGAGAGGTATCTTCCATCCAGAGCTCTGCCGTACTGGATGTGCTGCAGGCTGCGCCAGCTTACATAGGGGCCAGGTATGGGCGGTGCCCTACACATAGTAGAATACAATGGGCCAGGTATGGGCGGAGCCCTACACATAGTACAATACAATGGTGAGGAAACGGAACAGAGGTAAGGGAAATGAGACTGAAACCAACCACAGTCACAGGCAGTGATGAATGGAATATTTCATCACAGTATAATTCCTCACTCTGGAGTTGTGGTGAATGGTGTAATTCCTCACTCTGGGATTGCAGTGAATGGTGTAATTCATCACTCTGAGATTACAGTGAATGGTGTAATTCCTCACTCCGGGATTGTGGTGAATGGTGTAATTCCTCACTCTGGGATTGTGGTGAATGTTGTAATTCCTCACTCTGGGATTGTGGTGAATGGTGTAATTCCTCACACCGGGATTGTGGTGAATGGGGTAATTCCTCACTCCGGGATTGTGGTGAATGCTGTAATTCCTCACTCTGGGATTGTGGTGAATGGTGTAATTCCTCAATCTGGGATTGTAGTGAATGGTGTAATTCCTCACTCTGGGATTGTGGTGAATGGTGTAATTCCTCACTCTGGGATGGTGGTGAATGGTGTAATTCCTCACTCTGGGATTGTGGTGAATGGTGTAATTCCTCACTTTGGGATTGTAGTTAATGGTGTAATTACTCACTCTGGGATTGTGGTGAATGGTGTAATTCCTCACTCTGGGATTGTGGTGAATGGTGTAATTCCTCACTTTGGGATTGTAGTTAATGGTGTAATTCCTCACTCTGGGATTGTGGTGAATGGTGCAATTCCTCAGTCTGGGATTGTGGTGAATTGTGTAATTCCTCACTCTGGAATTGTGGTGAATGGTGTAGTTCTTCACTCTGGGGATGTGGTGAATGGTTTAATTTTTTCACTCCGGGATTGTGGTGAATGGTGTAATTCCTCACTCCAGGATTGTGGTGAATGGTGTAATTCCTCACTCTGGCATTGTGGTGAATGGTGTAATTCCTCACTCTGTGATTATTGTGAATAGTGTAATTCCTCACTCTGGGAATGTAGTGAATGGTGTAATTCCTCACTCTGGGATTGTGGTGAATGGTGTAATTCCTCAATCTGGGATGGTGGTGAATGGTATAATTCCTCACTCTGGGATTGTGGTGAATGGTGTAATTCCTCACTCTGGGATTGTAGTGAATGGTGTAATTTCTCACTCTGGGATTGTGGTGAATGCTGTAATTCCTCACTCTGGGATTGTGGTGAATGGTGTAATTCCTCACTCTGGGATTGTGGTGAATGGTGTAATTCCTCACTCTGGGATTGTGGTGAATGGTGTACTTTCTCAATCTGGGACTGTGGAGAATGGTGTAATTCCTCACTCTGGGATTGTGGTGAATGGTGTAATTCCTCAATCTGGGATTGTGGTGAATGGTGTAATTTCTCACTCTGGGATTGTAGTGAATGGTGTAATTACTCACTCTAGGATTGTAGTGAATGGTGTAATTCCTCACTCTGGGATTGTAGTGAATGGTGCAATTCCTCACTCTGGGATTGTAGTGAATGGTGTAATTCCTCACTGTGGGATTGTAGTGAATGGTGTAATTCCTCACTCCGTGATTGTGGTGAATGGAGTAATTCCTCACTCTGGGATTGTGGTGAATGGTTTAATTCCTCACTCCGGGATTGTGGTGAATGGTTTAATTCCTCACTCTGGGATTGTGGTGAATGGTTTAATTCCTCACTCTGGGATTGTGGTGAATGGTGTAATTCCTCACTTTGGGATTGTAGTCAATGGTGTAATTACTCACTCTGGGATTGTGGTGAATGGTGTAATTCATCACTCTGGGATTGTGGTCAATTGTGTAATTTCTCACTCTGGAATTGTGGTGAATGGTGTAGTTCTTCACTCTGGGGTTGTGGTGAATGGTTTAATTTTTTCACTCCGGGATTGTGGTGAATGGTGTAATTCCTCACTCCAGGATTGTGGTGAATGGTGTAATTCCTCACTCTGGCATTGTGGTGAATGGTGTAATTCCTCACTCTGTGATTATTGTGAATAGTGTAATTCCTCACTCTGGGAATGTAGTGAATGGTGTAATTCCTCACTCTGGGATTGTGGTGAATGGTGTAATTCCTCAATCTGGGATTGTGGTGAATGGTATAATTCCTCACTCTGGGATTGTGGTGAATGGTGTAATTCCCTTCTCTGGGATTGTAGTGAATGGTGTAATTCCTCACTCTGGGATTGTGGTGAATGCTGTAATTCCTCACTCTGGGATTGTGGTGAATGGTGTAATTCCTCACTCTGGGATTGTGGTGAATGGTGTAATTCCTCACTCTGGGATTGTGGTGAATGGTGTAATTCCTCAATCTGGGATTGTGGTGAATGGTGTAATTCCTCACTCTGGGATTGTAGTGAATGGTGTAATTACTCACTCTAGGATTGTAGTGAATGGTGTAATTCCTCACTCTGGGATTGTAGTGAATGGTGTAATTCCTCACTCTGGGATTGTAGTGAATGGTGTAATTGCTCACTGTGGGATTGTAGTGAATGGTGTAATTCCTCACTCCGTGATTGTGGTGAATGGAGTAATTCCTCACTCTGGGATTGTGGTGAATGGTGTAATTCCTCACTCCGGGATTGTGGTGAATGGTTTAATTCCTCACTCTGGGATTGTGGTGAATGGTTTAATTCCTCACTCTTGGATTGTAGTGAATGGTGTAATTCCACACTCTGGGATTGTGGTGAATGGTGTAATTCCTCACTCTGGGATTGTGGTGAATGGTGTAATTCTTCACTCTGGGATTGTGGTGAATGGTGTAATTCCTCACTCCTGGATCGTGGTGGATGGTGTAATTCCTCACTCTGTGATTGTGGTGAATGGTGTAATTCCTCACTCTGAGATTGTGGTCAATGGCGTAATTCCTCATTCTGGGATTGTGGTGAATGGTGTAATTCCTCACTCTGGGATTGTGGTGAATGGTGTAATTCCGCACACTGGGATTGTGGTGAATGGTGTAATTCCTCACTCTGAGATTGTGGTGAATGGTTTAATTACTCACTCTGGGATTGTGGTGAATGCTGTAATTCCTCACTCTGGGATTATGGTGAATGGTTTAATTCCTCACTCTGGGATGGTGGTGAATGGTATAATTTCTCACTCTGGGAGTGTGGTGAATGGTGTAATTCCTCACTCTAGGATTGTGGTGAATGGTGTAATTCCTCACTCCTGGATTGTGGTGGATGGTGTAATTCCTCACTCTGGGATTGTCATGAATGGGGTAATTCCTCACTCTGGGATTGTAGTGAATGGGGTAATTACTCACTCTGGGATTATGGTGAATGGTATAATTCCTCACTCTGGGATTGTAGTGAATGGTGTAATTCCTCACTCTGGGATTGTGGTGAATGGTGTAATTCCTCAATCTGGGATTGTGGTGAATGGTTTAATTCCTTACTCTGGGATTGTAGTGAATGGTGTAATTCCTCAGACTGAGATTGTGGTGAATGGGGTAATTCCTCACTCTGGGATTGCAGTGAATGGTTTAATTCCTCGCTCTGGGATTATAGTGAATGGTGTAATTCCTCACTCCGGGATTGTGGTGAATGGTATAATTCCTCACTCTGGGATTGTGGTGAATGGTGTAATTCTTCATTCTGGGATTGTGGTGAATGGTGTAATTCCTCACACCGGGATTGTGGTGAATGGTGTAATTCCTCACTCCGGGATTGTGGTGAATGCTGTAATTCCTCACTCTGGGATTGTGTTGAATGGTGTAATTCCTCAATCTGGGATTGTAGTGAATGGTGTAATTCCTCACTCTGGGATTGTGGTGAATGGTGTAATTCCTCACTCTGGGATTGTGGTGAATGGTGTAATTCCTCACTCTGGGATTGTGGTGAATGGTGTAATTCCTCACTTTGGGATTGTAGTAAATGGTGTAATTACTCACTCTGGGATTGTGGTGAATGGTATAATTCCTCACTCTGGGATTGTGGTGACTGGTGTAATTCCTCACTCTGGGATTGTAGTGAATGATGTAATTCCTCACTCTGGGATTGTGGTGAATGCTGTAATTCCTCACTCTGGGATTGTGGTGAATGGTGTAATTCCTCACTCTGGGATTGTGGTGAATGGTGTAATTCCTCACTCTGGGTTTGTGGTGAATGGTGTAATTCCTCACTCTGGGATTGTGGTGAATGGTGTAATTCCTCAATCTGGGATTGTGGTGAATGGTATAATTCCTCACTCTTGGATTGTAGTGAATGGTGTAATTCCACACTCTGGGATTGTGGTGAATGGTGTAATTCCTCAATCTGGGATTGTGGTGAATGGTATAATTCCTCACTCTTGGATTGTAGTGAATGGTGTAATTCCACACTCTGGGATTGTGGTGAATGGTGTAATTCCTCACTCTGGGATTGGGGTGAATGGTGTAATTCCTCACTCTGGGATTGTTGTGAATGGTGTAATTCCTCACTCCTGGATTGTGGTGGATGGTGTAATTCCTCACTCTAGGATTATGGTGAATGGTGTAATTCCTCACTCTGTGATTGTGGTGAATGGTGTAATTCCTCACTCTGAGATTGTGGTGAATGGCGTAATTCCTCACTCTGTGATTGTGGTGAATGGTTTAATTACTCACTCTGGGATTGTGGTGAATGCTGTAATTCCTCACTCTGGGATTATGGTGAATGGTTTAATTCCTCACTCTGGGATGGTGGTGAATGGTGTAATTTCTCACTCTGGGATTGTGGTGAATGGTGTAATTCCTCACTCTGGGATTGTGGTGAATGGTATAATTCCTCACTCCTGGATTGTGGTGCATGGTGTAATTCCTCACTCTGGGATTGTCGTGAATGGTGTAATTCTTCATTCTGGGATTGTGGTGAATGGTCTAATTACTCACACCGGGATTGTGGTGAATGGTGTAATTCCTCACTCCGGGATTGTGGTGAATGCTGTAATTCCTCACTCTGGGATTGTGTTGAATGTTGTAATTCCTCAATCTGGGATTGTAGTGAATGGTGTAATTCCTCACTCTGGGATTGTGGTGAATGGTGTAATTCCTCACTCTGGGATTGTGGTGAATGGTGTAATTCCTCACTCTGGGATTGTGGTGAATGGTGTAATTCCTCACTTTGGGATTGTAGTTAATGGTGTAATTACTCACTCTGGGATTGTGGTGAATGGTGTAATTGCTCACACAGGGATTGTGGTGAATGGTATAATTCCTCACTCCGGGATTGTGGTGAATGCTGTAATTCCTCACTCTGGGATTGTGGTGAATGGTGTAATTCCTCAATCTGGGATTGTAGTGAATGGTGTAATTCCTCACTCTGCGATTATGGTGAATGGTGTAATTCCTCACTCTGGGATTGTGGTGAATGGTGTAATTCCTCACTCTGGGATTGTGGTGAATGGTGTAATTCCTCACATTGGGATTGTAGTTAATGGTGTAATTCCTCACTCTGGGATTGTGGTGAATGGTGTAATTCCTCAATCTGGGATTGTGGTGAATGGTGTAATTCCTCACTCTGGGATTGTGTTGAATGGTGTAATTCCTCACTCTGGGATTGTAGTGAATGGTGTAATTCCTCACTCTGGGATTGTGGTGAATGCTGTAATTCCTCACTCTGGGATTGTGGTGAATGGTGTAATTCCTCACTCTGGGATAGTGGTGAATGGTGTAATTCCTCACTCTGGGATTGTGGTGAATGGTGTAATTCCTCACTGTGGGATTGTAGTGAATGGTGTAATTCCTCACTCCGTGATTGTGGTGAATGGAGTAATTCCTCACTCTGGGATTGTGGTGAATGGTGTAATTCCTCACTCCGGGATTGTGGTGAATGGTTTAATTCCTCACTCTGGGATTGTGGTGAATGGTTTAATTCCTCACTCTTGGATTGTAGTGAATGGTGTAATTCCACACTCTGGGATTGTGGTGAATGGTGTAATTCCTCACTCTGGGATTGTGGTGAATGGTGTAATTCTTCACTCTGGGATTGTGGTGAATGGTGTAATTCCTCACTCCTGGATTGTGGTGGATGGTGTAATTCCTCACTCTGTGATTGTGGTGAATGGTGTAATACCTCACTCTGAGATTGTGGTCAATGGCGTAATTCCTCACTCTGGGATTGTGGTGAATGGTGTAATTCCTCACTCTGGGATTGTGTTGAATGGTGTAATTCCTCACTCTGGGATTATGGTGAATGGTTTAATTCCTCACTCTGGGATGGTGGTGAATGGTATAATTTCTCACTCTGGGATTGTGGTGAATGGTGTAATTCCTCACTCTGGGATTGTGGTGAATGGTGCAATTCCTCAGTCTGGGATTGTGGTGAATTGTGTAATTCCTCACTCTGGAATTGTGGTGAATGGTGTAGTTCTTCACTCTGGGGATGTGGTGAATGGTTTAATTTTTTCACTCCGGGATTGTGGTGAATGGTGTAATTCCTCACTCCAGGATTGTGGTGAATGGTGTAATTCCTCACTCTGGCATTGTGGTGAATGGTGTAATTCCTCACTCTGTGATTATTGTGAATAGTGTAATTCCTCACTCTGGGAATGTAGTGAATGGTGTAATTCCTCACTCTGGGATTGTGGTGAATGGTGTAATTCCTCAATCTGGGATGGTGGTGAATGGTATAATTCCTCACTCTGGGATTGTGGTGAATGGTGTAATTCCTCACTCTGGGATTGTAGTGAATGGTGTAATTTCTCACTCTGGGATTGTGTTGAATGCTGTAATTCCTCACTCTGGGATTGTGGTGAATGGTGTAATTCCTCACTCTGGGATTGTGGTGAATGGTGTAATTCCTCACTCTGGGATTGTGGTGAATGGTGTACTTTCTCAATCTGGGACTGTGGAGAATGGTGTAATTCCTCACTCTGGGATTGTGGTGAATGGTGTAATTCCTCAATCTGGGATTGTGGTGAATGGTGTAATTTCTCACTCTGGGATTGTAGTGAATGGTGTAATTACTCACTCTAGGATTGTTGTGAATGGTGTAATTCCTCACTCTGGGATTGTAGTGAATGGTGCAATTCCTCACTCTGGGATTGTAGTGAATGGTGTAATTCCTCACTGTGGGATTGTAGTGAATGGTGTAATTCCTCACTCCGTGATTGTGGTGAATGGAGTAATTCCTCACTCTGGGATTGTGGTGAATGGTGTAATTCCTCACTCCGGGATTGTGGTGAATGGTTTAATTCCTCACTCTGGGATTGTGGTGAATGGTTTAATTCCTCACTCTGGGATTGTGGTGAATGGTGTAATTCCTCACTTTGGGATTGTAGTCAATGGTGTAATTACTCACTCTGGGATTGTGGTGAATGGTGTAATTCATTACTCTGGGATTGTGGTCAATTGTGTAATTTCTCACTCTGGAATTGTGGTGAATGGTGTAGTTCTTCACTCTGGGGTTGTGGTGAATGGTTTAATTTTTTCACTCCGGGATTGTGGTGAATGGTGTAATTCCTCACTCCAGGATTGTGGTGAATGGTGTAATTCCTCACTCTGGCATTGTGGTGAATGGTGTAATTCCTCACTCTGTGATTATTGTGAATAGTGTAATTCCTCACTCTGGGAATGTAGTGAATGGTGTAATTCCTCACTCTGGGATTGTGGTGAATGGTGTAATTCCTCAATCTGGGATTGTGGTGAATGGTATAATTCCTCACTCTGGGATTGTGGTGAATGGTGTAATTCCTCTCTCTGGGATTGTAGTGAATGGTGTAATTCCTCACTCTGGGATTGTGGTGAATGCTGTAATTCCTCACTCTGGGATTGTGGTGAATGGTGTAATTCCTCACTCTGGGATTGTGGTGAATGGTGTAATTCCTCACTCTGGGATTGTGGTGAATGGTGTAATTCCTCAATCTGGGATTGTGGTGAATGGTGTAATTCCTCACTCTGGGATTGTAGTGAATGGTGTAATTACTCACTCTAGGATTGTAGTGAATGGTGTAATTCCTCACTCTGGGATTGTAGTGAATGGTGTAATTCCTCACTCTGGGATTGTAGTGAATGGTGTAATTGCTCACTGTGGGATTGTTGTGAATGGTGTAATTCCTCACTCCGTGATTGTGGTGAATGGAGTAATTCCTCACTCTGGGATTGTGGTGAATGGTGTAATTCCTCAATCTGGGATTGTGGTGAATGGTATAATTCCTCACTCTGGGATTGTGGTGAATGGTGTAATTCCCTTCTCTGGGATTGTAGTGAATGGTGTAATTCCTCACTCTGGGATTGTGGTGAATGCTGTAATTCCTCACTCTGGGATTGTGGTGAATGGTGTAATTCCTCACTCTGGGATTGTGGTGAATGGTGTAATTCCTCACTCTGGGATTGTGGTGAATGGTGTAATTCCTCAATCTGGGATTGTGGTGAATGGTGTAATTCCTCACTCTGGGATTGTAGTGAATGGTGTAATTACTCACTCTAGGATTGTAGTGAATGGTGTAATTCCTCACTCTGGGATTGTAGTGAATGGTGTAATTCCTCACTCTGGGATTGTAGTGAATGGTGTAATTGCTCACTGTGGGATTGTAGTGAATGGTGTAATTCCTCACTCCGTGATTGTGGTGAATGGAGTAATTCCTCACTCTGGGATTGTGGTGAATGGTGTAATTCTTCACTCTGGGATTGTGGTGAATGGTGTAATTCCTCACTCCTGGATTGTGGTGGATGGTGTAATTCCTCACTCTGTGATTGTGGTGAATGGTGTAATTCCTCACTCTGAGATTGTGGTCAATGGCGTAATTCCTCACTCTGGGATTGTGGTGAATGGTGTAATTCCTCACTCTGGGATTGTGGTGAATGGTGTAATTCCGCACACTGGGATTGTGGTGAATGGTGTAATTCCTCACTCTGAGATTGTGGTGAATGGTTTAATTACTCACTCTGGGATTGTGGTGAATGCTGTAATTCCTCACTCTGGGATTATGGTGAATGGTTTAATTCCTCACTCTGGGATGGTGGTGAATGGTATAATTTCTCACTCTGGGAGTGTGGTGAATGGTGTAATTCCTCACTCTAGGATTGTGGTGAATGGTGTAATTCCTCACTCCTGGATTGTGGTGGATGGTGTAATTCCTCACTCTGGGATTGTCATGAATGGGGTAATTCCTCACTCTGGGATTGTAGTGAATGGGGTAATTACTCACTCTGGGATTATGGTGAATGGTATAATTCCTCACTCTGGGATTGTAGTGAATGGTGTAATTCCTCACTCTGGGATTGTGGTGAATGGTGTAATTCCTCAATCTGGGATTGTGGTGAATGGTTTAATTCCTTACTCTGGGATTGTAGTGAATGGTGTAATTCCTCAGACTGAGATTGTGGTGAATGGGGTAATTCCTCACTCTGGGATTGCAGTGAATGGTTTAATTCCTCGCTCTGGGATTATAGTGAATGGTGTAATTCCTCACTCCGGGATTGTGGTGAATGGTATAATTCCTCACTCTGGGATTGTGGTGAATGGTGTAATTCTTCATTCTGGGATTGTGGTGAATGGTGTAATTCCTCACACCGGGATTGTGGTGAATGGTGTAATTCCTCACTCCGGGATTGTGGTGAATGCTGTAATTCCTCACTCTGGGATTGTGTTGAATGGTGTAATTCCTCCATCTGGGATTGTAGTGAATGGTGTAATTCCTCACTCTGGGATTGTGGTGAATGGTGTAATTCCTCACTCTGGGATTGTGGTGAATGGTGTAATTCCTCACTCTGGGATTGTGGTGAATGGTGTAATTCCTCACTTTGGGATTGTAGTAAATGGTGTAATTACTCACTCTGGGATTGTGGTGAATGGTATAATTCCTCACTCTGGGATTGTGGTGACTGGTGTAATTCCTCACTCTGGGATTGTAGTGAATGATGTAATTCCTCACTCTGGGATTGTGGTGAATGCTGTAATTCCTCACTCTGGGATTGTGGTGAATGGTGTAATTCCTCACTCTGGGATTGTGGTGAATGGTGTAATTCCTCACTCTGGGATTGTGGTGAATGGTGTAATTCCTCACTCTGGGATTGTGGTGAATGGTGTAATTCCTCAATCTGGGATTGTGGTGAATGGTATAATTCCTCACTCTTGGATTGTAGTGAATGGTGTAATTCCACACTCTGGGATTGTGGTGAATGGTGTAATTCCTCAATCTGGGATTGTGGTGAATGGTATAATTCCTCACTCTTGGATTGTAGTGAATGGTGTAATTCCACACTCTGGGATTGTGGTGAATGGTGTAATTCCTCACTCTGGGATTGTGGTGAATGGTGTAATTCCTCACTCTGGGATTGTTGTGAATGGTGTAATTCCTCACTCCTGGATTGTGGTGGATGGTGTAATTCCTCACTCTAGGATTATGGTGAATGGTGTAATTCCTCACTCTGTGATTGTGGTGAATGGTGTAATTCCTCACTCTGAGATTGTGGTGAATGGCGTAATTCCTCACTCTGTGATTGTGGTGAATGGTTTAATTACTCACTCTGGGATTGTGGTGAATGCTGTAATTCCTCACTCTGGGATTATGGTGAATGGTTTAATTCCTCACTCTGGGATGGTGGTGAATGGTGTAATTTCTCACTCTGGGATTGTGGTGAATGGTGTAATTCCTCACTCTGGGATTGTGGTGAATGGTATAATTCCTCACTCCTGGATTGTGGTGCATGGTGTAATTCCTCACTCTGGGATTGTCGTGAATGGTGTAATTCTTCATTCTGGGATTGTGGTGAATGGTCTAATTACTCACACCGGGATTGTGGTGAATGGTGTAATTCCTCACTCCGGGATTGTGGTGAATGCTGTAATTCCTCACTCTGGGATTGTGTTGAATGTTGTAATTCCTCAATCTGGGATTGTAGTGAATGGTGTAATTCCTCACTCTGGGATTGTGGTGAATGGTGTAATTCCTCACTCTGGGATTGTGGTGAATGGTGTAATTCCTCACTCTGGGATTGTGGTGAATGGTGTAATTCCTCACTTTGGGATTGTAGTTAATGGTGTAATTACTCACTCTGGGATTGTGGTGAATGGTGTAATTGCTCACACAGGGATTGTGGTGAATGGTATAATTCCTCACTCCGGGATTGTGGTGAATGCTGTAATTCCTCACTCTGGGATTGTGGTGAATGGTGTAATTCCTCAATCTGGGATTGTAGTGAATGGTGTAATTCCTCACTCTGCGATTATGGTGAATGGTGTAATTCCTCACTCTGGGATTGTGGTGAATGGTGTAATTCCTCACTCTGGGATTGTGGTGAATGGTGTAATTCCTCACATTGGGATTGTAGTTAATGGTGTAATTCCTCACTCTGGGATTGTGGTGAATGGTGTAATTCCTCAATCTGGGATTGTGGTGAATGGTGTAATTCCTCACTCTGGGATTGTGTTGAATGGTGTAATTCCTCACTCTGGGATTGTAGTGAATGGTGTAATTCCTCACTCTGGGATTGTGGTGAATGCTGTAATTCCTCACTCTGGGATTGTGGTGAATGGTGTAATTCCTCACTCTGGGATAGTGGTGAATGGTGTAATTCCTCACTCTGGGATTGTGGTGAATGGTGTAATTCCTCACTGTGGGATTGTAGTGAATGGTGTAATTCCTCACTCCGTGATTGTGGTGAATGGAGTAAATCCTCACTCTGGGATTGTGGTGAATGGTGTAATTCCTCACTCCGGGATTGTGGTGAATGGTTTAATTCCTCACTCTGGGATTGTGGTGAATGGTTTAATTCCTCACTCTTGGATTGTAGTGAATGGTGTAATTCCACACTCTGGGATTGTGGTGAATGGTGTAATTCCTCACTCTGGGATTGTGGTGAATGGTGTAATTCTTCACTCTGGGATTGTGGTGAATGGTGTAATTCCTCACTCCTGGATTGTGGTGGATGGTGTAATTCCTCACTCTGTGATTGTGGTGAATGGTGTAATACCTCACTCTGAGATTGTGGTCAATGGCGTAATTCCTCACTCTGGGATTGTGGTGAATGGTGTAATTCCTCACTCTGGGATTGTGTTGAATGGTGTAATTCCTCACTCTGGGATTATGGTGAATGGTTTAATTCCTCACTCTGGGATGGTGGTGAATGGTATAATTTCTCACTCTGGGATTGTGGTGAATGGTGTAATTCCTCACTCTGGGATTGTGGTGAATGGTGCAATTCCTCAGTCTGGGATTGTGGTGAATTGTGTAATTCCTCACTCTGGAATTGTGGTGAATGGTGTAGTTCTTCACTCTGGGGATGTGGTGAATGGTTTAATTTTTTCACTCCGGGATTGTGGTGAATGGTGTAATTCCTCACTCCAGGATTGTGGTGAATGGTGTAATTCCTCACTCTGGCATTGTGGTGAATGGTGTAATTCCTCACTCTGTGATTATTGTGAATAGTGTAATTCCTCACTCTGGGAATGTAGTGAATGGTGTAATTCCTCACTCTGGGATTGTGGTGAATGGTGTAATTCCTCAATCTGGGATGGTGGTGAATGGTATAATTCCTCACTCTGGGATTGTGGTGAATGGTGTAATTCCTCACTCTGGGATTGTAGTGAATGGTGTAATTTCTCACTCTGGGATTGTGTTGAATGCTGTAATTCCTCACTCTGGGATTGTGGTGAATGGTGTAATTCCTCACTCTGGGATTGTGGTGAATGGTGTAATTCCTCACTCTGGGATTGTGGTGAATGGTGTACTTTCTCAATCTGGGACTGTGGAGAATGGTGTAATTCCTCACTCTGGGATTGTGGTGAATGGTGTAATTCCTCAATCTGGGATTGTGGTGAATGGTGTAATTTCTCACTCTGGGATTGTAGTGAATGGTGTAATTACTCACTCTAGGATTGTAGTGAATGGTGTAATTCCTCACTCTGGGATTGTAGTGAATGGTGCAATTCCTCACTCTGGGATTGTAGTGAATGGTGTAATTCCTCACTGTGGGATTGTAGTGAATGGTGTAATTCCTCACTCCGTGATTGTGGTGAATGGAGTAATTCCTCACTCTGGGATTGTGGTGAATGGTGTAATTCCTCACTCCGGGATTGTGGTGAATGGTTTAATTCCTCACTCTGGGATTGTGGTGAATGGTTTAATTCCTCACTCTGGGATTGTGGTGAATGGTGTAATTCCTCACTTTGGGATTGTAGTCAATGGTGTAATTACTCACTCTGGGATTGTGGTGAATGGTGTAATTCATCACTCTGGGATTGTGGTCAATTGTGTAATTTCTCACTCTGGAATTGTGGTGAATGGTGTAGTTCTTCACTCTGGGGTTGTGGTGAATGGTTTAATTTTTTCACTCCGGGATTGTGGTGAATGGTGTAATTCCTCACTCCAGGATTGTGGTGAATGGTGTAATTCCTCACTCTGGCATTGTGGTGAATGGTGTAATTCCTCACTCTGTGATTATTGTGAATAGTGTAATTCCTCACTCTGGGAATGTAGTGAATGGTGTAATTCCTCACTCTGGGATTGTGGTGAATGGTGTAATTCCTCAATCTGGGATTGTGGTGAATGGTATAATTCCTCACTCTGGGATTGTGGTGAATGGTGTAATTCCTCTCTCTGGGATTGTAGTGAATGGTGTAATTCCTCACTCTGGGATTGTGGTGAATGCTGTAATTCCTCACTCTGGGATTGTGGTGAATGCTGTAATTCCTCACTCTGGGATTGTGGTGAATGGTGTAATTCCTCACTCTGGCATTGTGGTGAATGGTGTAATTCCTCACTCTGGGATTGTGGTGAATGGTGTAATTCCTCAATCTGGGATTGTGGTGAATGGTGTAATTCCTCACTCTGGGATTGTAGTGAATGGTGTAATTACTCACTCTAGGATTGTAGTGAATGGTGTAATTCCTCACTCTGGGATTGTAGTGAATGGTGTAATTCCTCACTCTGGGATTGTAGTGAATGGTGTAATTGCTCACTGTGGGATTGTAGTGAATGGTGTAATTCCTCACTCCGTGATTGTGGTGAATGGAGTAATTCCTCACTCTGGGATTGTGGTGAATGGTGTAATTCCTCACTCCGGGATTGTGGTGAATGGTTTAATTCCTCACTCTGGGATTGTGGTGAATGGTTTAATTCCTCACTCTTGGATTGTAGTGAATGGTGTAATTCCACACTCTGGGATTGTGGTGAATGGTGTAATTCCTCACTCTGGGATTGTGGTGAATGGTGTAATTCTTCACTCTGGGATTGTGGTGAATGGTGTAATTCCTCACTCCTGGATTGTGGCGGATGGTGTAATTCCTCACTCTGTGATTGTGGTGAATGGTGTAATTCCTCACTCTGAGATTGTGGTCAATGGCGTAATTCCTCACTCTGGGATTGTGGTGAATGGTGTAATTCCTCACTCTGGGATTGTGGTGAATGGTGTAATTCCGCACACTGGGATTGTGGTGAATGGTGTAATTCCTCACTCTGAGATTGTGGTGAATGGTTTAATTACTCACTCTGGGATTGTGGTGAATGCTGTAATTCCTCACTCTGGGATTATGGTGAATGGTTTAATTCCTCACTCTGGGATGGTGGTGAATGGTATAATTTCTCACTCTGGGAGTGTGGTGAATGGTGTAATTCCTCACTCTAGGATTGTGGTGAATGGTGTAATTCCTCACTCCTGGATTGTGGTGGATGGTGTAATTCCTCACTCTGGGATTGTCATGAATGGGGTAATTCCTCACTCTGGGATTGTAGTGAATGGGGTAATTACTCACTCTGGGATTATGGTGAATGGTATAATTCCTCACTCTGGGATTGTAGTGAATGGTGTAATTCCTCACTCTGGGATTGTGGTGAATGGTGTAATTCCTCAATCTGGGATTGTGGTGAATGGTTTAATTCCTTACTCTGGGATTGTAGTGAATGGTGTAATTCCTCAGACTGAGATTGTGGTGAATGGGGTAATTCCTCACTCTGGGATTGCAGTGAATGGTTTAATTCCTCGCTCTGGGATTATAGTGAATGGTGTAATTCCTCACTCCGGGATTGTGGTGAATGGTATAATTCCTCACTCTGGGATTGTGGTGAATGGTGTAATTCTTCATTCTGGGATTGTGGTGAATGGTGTAATTCCTCACACCGGGATTGTGGTGAATGGTGTAATTCCTCACTCCGGGATTGTGGTGAATGCTGTAATTCCTCACTCTGGGATTGTGTTGAATGGTGTAATTCCTCAATCTGGGATTGTAGTGAATGGTGTAATTCCTCACTCTGGGATTGTGGTGAATGGTGTAATTCCTCACTCTGGGATTGTGGTGAATGGTGTAATTCCTCACTCTGGGATTGTGGTGAATGGTGTAATTCCTCACTCTGGGATTGTGGTGAATGGTGTAATTCCTCAATCTGGGATTGTGGTGAATGGTATAATTCCTCACTCTTGGATTGTAGTGAATGGTGTAATTCCACACTCTGGGAATTGTGGTGAATGGTGTAATTCCTCAATCTGGGATTGTGGTGAATGGTATAATTCCTCACTCTTGGATTGTAGCGAATGGTGTAATTCCACACTCTGGGATTGTGGTGAATGGTGTAATTCCTCACTCTGGGATTGTGGTGAATGGTGTAATTCCTCACTCTGGGATTGTTGTGAATGGTGTAATTCCTCACTCCTGGATTGTGGTGGATGGTGTAATTCCTCACTCTAGGATTATGGTGAATGGTGTAATTCCTCACTCTGTGATTGTGGTGAATGGTGTAATTCCTCACTCTGAGATTGTGGTGAATGGCGTAATTCTCACTCTGTGATTGTGGTGAATGGTTTAATTACTCACTCTGGGATTGTGGTGAATGCTGTAATTCCTCACTCTGGGATTATGGTGAATGGTTTAATTCCTCACTCTGGGATGGTGGTGAATGGTGTAATTTCTCACTCTGGGATTGTGGTGAATGGTGTAATTCCTCACTCTGGGATTGTGGTGAATGGTATAATTCCTCACTCCTGGATTGTGGTGCATGGTGTAATTCCTCACTCTGGGATTGTCGTGAATGGTGTAATTCTTCATTCTGGGATTGTGGTGAATGGTCTAATTACTCACACCGGGATTGTGGTGAATGGTGTAATTCCTCACTCCGGGATTGTGGTGAATGCTGTAATTCCTCACTCTGGGATTGTGTTGAATGGTGTAATTCCTCAATCTGGGATTGTAGTGAATGGTGTAATTCCTCACTCTGGGATTGTGGTGAATGGTGTAATTCCTCACTCTGGGATTGTGGTGAATGGTGTAATTCCTCACTCTGGGATTGTGGTGAATGGTGTAATTCCTCACTTTGGGATTGTAGTTAATGGTGTAATTACTCACTCTGGGATTGTGGTGAATGGTGTAATTGCTCACACAGGGATTGTGGTGAATGGTATAATTCCTCACTCCGGGATTGTGGTGAATGCTGTAATTCCTCACTCTGGGATTGTGGTGAATGGTGTAATTCCTCAATCTGGGATTGTAGTGAATGGTGTAATTCCTCACTCTGCGATTATGGTGAATGGTGTAATTCCTCACTCTGGGATTGTGGTGAATGGTGTAATTCCTCACTCTGGGATTGTGGTGAATGGTGTAATTCCTCACATTGGGATTGTAGTTAATGGTGTAATTCCTCACTCTGGGATTGTGGTGAATGGTGTAATTCCTCAATCTGGGATTGTGGTGAATGGTGTAATTCCTCACTCTGGGATTGTGTTGAATGGTGTAATTCATCACTCTGGGATTGTAGTGAATGGTGTAATTCCTCACTCTGGGATTGTGGTGAATGCTGTAATTCCTCACTCTGGGATTGTGGTGAATGGTGTAATTCCTCACTCTGGGATAGTGGTGAATGGTGTAATTCCTCACTCTGGGATTGTGGTGAATGGTGTAATTCCTCACTGTGGGATTGTAGTGAATGGTGTAATTCCTCACTCCGTGATTGTGGTGAATGGAGTAATTCCTCACTCTGGGATTGTGGTGAATGGTGTAATTCCTCACTCCGGGATTGTGGTGAATGGTTTAATTCCTCACTCTGGGATTGTGGTGAATGGTTTAATTCCTCACTCTTGGATTGTAGTGAATGGTGTAATTCCACACTCTGGGATTGTGGTGAATGGTGTAATTCCTCACTCTGGGATTGTGGTGAATGGTGTAATTCTTCACTCTGGGATTGTGGTGAATGGTGTAATTCCTCACTCCTGGATTGTGGTGGATGGTGTAATTCCTCACTCTGTGATTGTGGTGAATGGTGTAATACCTCACTCTGAGATTGTGGTCAATGGCGTAATTCCTCACTCTGGGATTGTGGTGAATGGTGTAATTCCTCACTCTGGGATTGTGTTGAATGGTGTAATTCCTCACTCTGGGATTATGGTGAATGGTTTAATTCCTCACTCTGGGATGGTGGTGAATGGTATAATTTCTCACTCTGGGATTGTGGTGAATGGTGTAATTCCTCACTCTGGGATTGTGGTGAATGGTGTAATTCCTCACTCCTGGATTGTGGTGGATGGTGTAATTCCTCACTGTGGGATTGTCATGAATGGGGTAATTCCTCACTCTGGGATTGTAGTGAATGGGGTAATTACTCACTCTGGGATTATGGTGAATGGTATAATTCCTCACTCTGGGATTGTAGTGAATGGTGTAATTCCTCACTCTGGGATTGTGGTGAATGGTGTAATTCCTCAATCTGGGATTGTGCTGAATGGTTTAATTCCTTACTCTGGGATTGTAGTGAATGGTGTAATTCCTCAGACTGAGATTGTGGAGAATGGGGTAATTCCTCACTCTGGGATTGCAGTGAATGGTTTAATTCCTCGCTCTGGGATTATAGTGAATGGTGTAATTCCTCACTCCGGGATTGTGGTGAATGGTATAATTCCTCACTCTGGGATTGTGGTGAATGGTGTAATTCTTCATTCTGGGATTGTGGTGAATGGTGTAATTCCTCACACCGGGATTGTGGTGAATGGTGTAATTCCTCACTCCGGGATTGTGGTGAATGCTGTAATTCCTCACTCTGGGATTGTGTTGAATGGTGTAATTCCTCAATCTGGGATTGTAGTGAATGGTGTAATTCCTCACTCTGGGATTGTGGTGAATGGTGTAATTCCTCACTCTGGGATTGTGGTGAATGGTGTAATTCCTCACTCTGGGATTGTGGTGAATGGTGTAATTCCTCACTTTGGGATTGTAGTAAATGGCGTAATTACTCACTCTGGGATTGTGGTGAATGGTGTAATTCCTCACACAGGGATTGTGGTGAATGGTATAATTCCTCACTCTGGGATTGTGGTGAATGCTGTAATTCCTCACTCTGGGATTGTGGTGAATGGTTTAATTCCTCAATCTGGGATTGTAGTGAATGGTGTAATTCCTCACTCTGCGATTATGGTGAATGGTGTAATTCCTCACTCTGGGATTGTGGTGAATGGTGTAATTCCTCACTCTGGGATTATGGTGAATGGTGTAATTCCTCACTTTGGGATTGTAGTTAATGGTGTAATTCCTCACTCTGGGATTGTGGTGAATGGTGTACTTCCTCAGTCCGGGATTGTGGAGAATGGTGTAATTCCTCACTCTGGGATTGTGGTGAATGGTGTAATTCCTCACTCTGGGATTGTGGTGAATGGTGTATTTCCTCATTCTGGGATTGTGGTGAATGGTGTAATTCCTCACTCCAGGATTGTGGTGAATGGTGTAATTCCTCACTCTGGCATTGTGGTGAATGGTGTAATTCCTCACTCTGGGATTGTGGTGAATGGTATAATTCCTCACTCTGGGATTGTGGTGACTGGTGTAATTCCTCACTCTGGGATTGTAGTGAATGGTGTAATTCCTCACTCTGGGATTGTGGTGAATGCTGTAATTCCTCACTCTGGGATTGTGGTGAATGGTGTAATTCCTCACTCTGGGATTGTGGTGAATGGTGTAATTCCTCACTCTGGGATTGTGGTGAATGGTGTAATTCCTCACTCTGGGATTGTGGTGAATGGTGTAATTCCTCAATCTGGGATTGTGGTGAATGGTATAATTCCTCACTCTTGGATTGTAGTGAATGGTGTAATTCCACACTCTGGGATTGTGGTGAATGGTGTAATTCCTCAATCTGGGATTGTGGTGAATGGTATAATTCCTCACTCTTGGATTGTAGTGAATGGTGTAATTCCACACTCTGGGATTGTGGTGAATGGTGTAATTCCTCACTCTGGGATTGTGGTGAATGGTGTAATTCCTCACCCTGGGATTGTTGTGAATGGTGTAATTCCTCACTCCTGGATTGTGGTGGATGGTGTCATTCCTCACTCTAGGATTGTGGTGAATGGTGTAATTCCTCACTCTGTGATTGTGGTGAATGGTGTAATTCCTCACTCTGAGATTGTGGTGAATGGCGTAATTCCTCACTCTGTGATTGTGGTGAATGGTTTAATTACTCACTCTGGGATTGTGGTGAATGCTGTAATTCCTCACTCTGGGATTATGGTGAAAGGTTTAATTCCTCACTCTGGGATGGTGGTGAATGGTGTAATTTCTCAATCTGGGACTGTGGTGAATGGTGTAATTCCTCACTCTGGGATTGTGGTGAATGGTGTAATTCCTCACTCCTGGATTGTGGTGCATGGTGTAATTCCTCACTCTGGGATTGTCGTGAATGGTGTAATTCTTCATTCTGGGATTGTGGTGAATGGTCTAATTCCTCACACCGGGATTGTGGTGAATGGTGTAATTCCTCACTCCGGGATTGTGGTGAATGCTGTAATTCCTCACTCTGGGATTGTGTTGAATGGTGTAATTCCTCAATCTGGGATTGTAGTGAATGGTGTAATTCCTCACTCTGGGATTGTGGTGAATGGTGTAATTCCTCACTCTGGGATTGTGGTGAATGGTGTAATTCCTCACTCTGGGATTGTGGTGAATGGTGTAATTCCTCACTTTGGGATTGTAGTTAATGGTGTAATTACTCACTCTGGGATTGTGGTGAATGGTGTAATTGCTCACACAGGGATTGTGGTGAATGGTATAATTCCTCACTCCGGGATTGTGGTGAATGCTGTAATTCCTCACTCTGGGATTGTGGTGAATGGTGTAATTCCTCAATCTGGGATTGTAGTGAATGGTGTAATTCCTCACTCTGCGATTATGGTGAATGGTGTAATTCCTCACTCTGGGATTGTGGTGAATGGTGTAATTCCTCACTCTGGGATTGTGGTGAATGGTTTAATTCCTCACTTTGGGATTGTAGTTAATGGTGTAATTCCTCACTCTGGGATTGTGGTGAATGGTGTAATTCCTCAATCTGGGATTGTGGTGAATGGTGTAATTCCTCACTCTGGGATTGTGGTGAATGGTGTAATTCCTCACTCTGGGATTGTAGTGAATGGTGTAATTCCTCACTCTGGGATTGTGGTGAATGCTGTAATTCCTCACTCTGGGATTGTGGTGAAAGGTGTAATTCCTCACTCTGGGATAGTGCTGAATGGTGTAATTCCTCACTCTGGGATTGTGGTGAATGGTGTACTTCCTCAGTCTGGGATTGTGGAGAATGGTGTAATTACTCACTCTGGGATTGTGGTGAATGGTGTAATTCCTCACTCTGGGATTGTGGTGAATGGTGTATTTCCTCACTCTGGGATTGTGGTGAATGGTGTAATTCCTCACTCTGGGATTGTGGTGAATGCTGTAATTCCTCACTCTGGGATTGTGGTGAATGGTGTAATTCCTCACTCCTGGATTGTGGTGGATGGTGTAATTCCTCACTGTGGGATTGTCATGAATGGGGTAATTCCTCACTCTGGGATTGTAGTGAATGGGGTAATTACTCACTCTGGGATTATGGTGAATGGTATAATTCCTCACTCTGGGATTGTAGTGAATGGTGTAATTCCTCACTCTGGGATTGTGGTGAATGGTGTAATTCCTCAATCTGGGATTGTGCTGAATGGTTTAATTCCTTACTCTGGGATTGTAGTGAATGGTGTAATTCCTCAGACTGAGATTGTGGAGAATGGGGTAATTCCTCACTCTGGGATTGCAGTGAATGGTTTAATTCCTCGCTCTGGGATTATAGTGAATGGTGTAATTCCTCACTCCGGGATTGTGGTGAATGGTATAATTCCTCACTCTGGGATTGTGGTGAATGGTGTAATTCTTCATTCTGGGATTGTGGTGAATGGTGTAATTCCTCACACCGGGATTGTGGTGAATGGTGTAATTCCTCACTCCGGGATTGTGGTGAATGCTGTAATTCCTCACTCTGGGATTGTGTTGAATGGTGTAATTCCTCAATCTGGGATTGTAGTGAATGGTGTAATTCCTCACTCTGGGATTGTGGTGAATGGTGTAATTCCTCACTCTGGGATTGTGGTGAATGGTGTAATTCCTCACTCTGGGATTGTGGTGAATGGTGTAATTCCTCACTTTGGGATTGTAGTAAATGGCGTAATTACTCACTCTGGGATTGTGGTGAATGGTGTAATTCCTCACACAGGGATTGTGGTGAATGGTATAATTCCTCACTCTGGGATTGTGGTGAATGCTGTAATTCCTCACTCTGGGATTGTGGTGAATGGTTTAATTCCTCAATCTGGGATTGTAGTGAATGGTGTAATTCCTCACTCTGCGATTATGGTGAATGGTGTAATTCCTCACTCTGGGATTGTGGTGAATGGTGTAATTCCTCACTCTGGGATTATGGTGAATGGTGTAATTCCTCACTTTGGGATTGTAGTTAATGGTGTAATTCCTCACTCTGGGATTGTGGTGAATGGTGTACTTCCTCAGTCCGGGATTGTGGAGAATGGTGTAATTCCTCACTCTGGGATTGTGGTGAATGGTGTAATTCCTCACTCTGGGATTGTGGTGAATGGTGTATTTCCTCATTCTGGGATTGTGGTGAATGGTGTAATTCCTCACTCCAGGATTGTGGTGAATGGTGTAATTCCTCACTCTGGCATTGTGGTGAATGGTGTAATTCCTCACTCTGGGATTGTGGTGAATGGTATAATTCCTCACTCTGGGATTGTGGTGACTGGTGTAATTCCTCACTCTGGGATTGTAGTGAATGGTGTAATTCCTCACTCTGGGATTGTGGTGAATGCTGTAATTCCTCACTCTGGGATTGTGGTGAATGGTGTAATTCCTCACTCTGGGATTGTGGTGAATGGTGTAATTCCTCACTCTGGGATTGTGGTGAATGGTGTAATTCCTCACTCTGGGATTGTGGTGAATGGTGTAATTCCTCAATCTGGGATTGTGGTGAATGGTATAATTCCTCACTCTTGGATTGTAGTGAATGGTGTAATTCCACACTCTGGGATTGTGGTGAATGGTGTAATTCCTCAATCTGGGATTGTGGTGAATGGTATAATTCCTCACTCTTGGATTGTAGTGAATGGTGTAATTCCACACTCTGGGATTGTGGTGAATGGTGTAATTCCTCACTCTGGGATTGTGGTGAATGGTGTAATTCCTCACCCTGGGATTGTTGTGAATGGTGTAATTCCTCACTCCTGGATTGTGGTGGATGGTGTCATTCCTCACTCTAGGATTGTGGTGAATGGTGTAATTCCTCACTCTGTGATTGTGGTGAATGGTGTAATTCCTCACTCTGAGATTGTGGTGAATGGCGTAATTCCTCACTCTGTGATTGTGGTGAATGGTTTAATTACTCACTCTGGGATTGTGGTGAATGCTGTAATTCCTCACTCTGGGATTATGGTGAAAGGTTTAATTCCTCACTCTGGGATGGTGGTGAATGGTGTAATTTCTCAATCTGGGACTGTGGTGAATGGTGTAATTCCTCACTCTGGGATTGTGGTGAATGGTGTAATTCCTCACTCCTGGATTGTGGTGCATGGTGTAATTCCTCACTCTGGGATTGTCGTGAATGGTGTAATTCTTCATTCTGGGATTGTGGTGAATGGTCTAATTCCTCACACCGGGATTGTGGTGAATGGTGTAATTCCTCACTCCGGGATTGTGGTGAATGCTGTAATTCCTCACTCTGGGATTGTGTTGAATGGTGTAATTCCTCAATCTGGGATTGTAGTGAATGGTGTAATTCCTCACTCTGGGATTGTGGTGAATGGTGTAATTCCTCACTCTGGGATTGTGGTGAATGGTGTAATTCCTCACTCTGGGATTGTGGTGAATGGTGTAATTCCTCACTTTGGGATTGTAGTTAATGGTGTAATTACTCACTCTGGGATTGTGGTGAATGGTGTAATTGCTCACACAGGGATTGTGGTGAATGGTATAATTCCTCACTCCGGGATTGTGGTGAATGCTGTAATTCCTCACTCTGGGATTGTGGTGAATGGTGTAATTCCTCAATCTGGGATTGTAGTGAATGGTGTAATTCCTCACTCTGCGATTATGGTGAATGGTGTAATTCCTCACTCTGGGATTGTGGTGAATGGTGTAATTCCTCACTCTGGGATTGTGGTGAATGGTTTAATTCCTCACTTTGGGATTGTAGTTAATGGTGTAATTCCTCACTCTGGGATTGTGGTGAATGGTGTAATTCCTCAATCTGGGATTGTGGTGAATGGTGTAATTCCTCACTCTGGGATTGTGGTGAATGGTGTAATTCCTCACTCTGGGATTGTAGTGAATGGTGTAATTCCTCACTCTGGGATTGTGGTGAATGCTGTAATTCCTCACTCTGGGATTGTGGTGAAAGGTGTAATTCCTCACTCTGGGATAGTGCTGAATGGTGTAATTCCTCACTCTGGGATTGTGGTGAATGGTGTACTTCCTCAGTCTGGGATTGTGGAGAATGGTGTAATTACTCACTCTGGGATTGTGGTGAATGGTGTAATTCCTCACTCTGGGATTGTGGTGAATGGTGTATTTCCTCACTCTGGGATTGTGGTGAATGGTGTAATTCCTCACTCTGGGATTGTGGTGAATGCTGTAATTCCTCACTCTGGGATTGTGGTGAATGGTGTAATTCCTCACTCTGGGAATGTGGTGAATAGTGTAATTCCTCACTCTGGGATTGTGGTGAATGTTGTAATTCCTCACTCTGGGATTGTGGTGAATGGTGTACTTTCTCACTCTGGGATTGTGGAGAATGGTGTAACTCCTCACTCTGGGATTGTGGTGAATGGTGTAATTCCTCAATCTGGGATTGTGGTGAATGGTGTAATTCCTCACTCTGGGATTGTAGTGAATGGTGCAATTACTCACTCTAGGATTGTAGTGAATGGTGTAATTCCTCACTCTGGGATTGTAGTGAATGGTGTAATTCCTCACTCTGGGATTGTAGTGAATGGTGTAATTCCTCACTCTGGGATTGTCGTGAATGGTATAATTCCTCACTCCGTGATTGTGGTGAATGGAGTAATTCCTCACTCTGGGATTGTGGTGAATGGTGTAATTCCTCACTCCGGGATTGTGGTGAATGGTTTAATTCCTCACTCTGGGATTGTGGTGAATGGTGTAATTCCTCACTCTTGGATTGTAGTGAATGGTGTAATTCCACACTCTGGGATTGTGGTGAATGGTGTAATTCCTCACTCTGAGATTGTGGTGAATGGTGTAATTCCTCACTCTGGGATTGTGGTGAATGGTATAATTCCTCACTCTGGGATTGTGGTGAATGGTGTAATTCCTCACTCTGAAATTGTGGTCAATGGCGTAATTCCTCACTCTGGGATTGTGGTGAATGGTGTAATTCCTCACTCTGGGATTGTGGTGAATGGTGTAATTCCGCACACTGGGATTGTGGTGAATGGTGTAATTCCTCACTCTGGCATTGTGGTGAATGGTGTAATTCCTCACTCTGGGATTGTGGTGAATGGTATAATTCCTCACTCTGGGATTGTGGTGAATGGTGTAATTCCTCACTCTGGGATTGTACTGAATGGTGTAATTCCTCACTCTGGGATTGTGGTGAATGCTGTAATTCCTCACTCTGGGATTGTGGTGAATGGTGTAATTCCTCACTCTGGGATTGTGGTGAATGGTGTAATTCCTCACTCTGGGATTGTGGTGAATGTTGTAATTCCTCACTCTGTGATTGTGGTGAATGGTGTACTTTCTCACTCTGGGATTGTGGAGAATGGTGTAACTCCTCACTCTGGGATTGTGGTGAATGGTGTAATTCCTCAATCTGGGATTGTGGTGAATGGTGTAATTCCTCACTCTGGGATTGTAGTGAATGGTGCAATTACTCACTCTAGGATTGTAGTGAATGGTGTAATTCCTCACTCTGGGATTGTAGTGAATGGTGTAATTCCTCACTCTGGGATTGTAGTGAATGGTGTAATTCCTCACTCTGGGATTGTCGTGAATGGTGTAATTCCTCACTCCGTGATTGTGGTGAATGGAGTAATTCCTCACTCTGGGATTGTGGTGAATGGTGTAATTCCTCACTCCGGGATTGTGGTGAATGGTTTAATTCCTCACTCTGGGATTGTGGTGAATGGTGTAATTCCTCACTCTTGGATTGTAGTGAATGGTGTATTTCCTCACTCTGGGATTGTGGTGAATGGTGTAATTCCTCACTCTGGGATTGTGGTGAATGCTGTAATTCCTCACTCTGGGATTGTGGTGAATGGTGTAATTCCTCACTCTGGGAATGTGGTGAATAGTGTAATTCCTCACTCTGGGATTGTGGTGAATGTTGTAATTCCTCACTCTGGGATTGTGGTGAATGGTGTACTTTCTCACTCTGGGATTGTGGAGAATGGTGTAACTCCTCACTCTGGGATTGTGGTGAATGGTGTAATTCCTCAATCTGGGATTGTGGTGAATGGTGTAATTCCTCACTCTGGGATTGTAGTGAATGGTGCAATTACTCACTCTAGGATTGTAGTGAATGGTGTAATTCCTCACTCTGGGATTGTAGTGAATGGTGTAATTCCTCACTCTGGGATTGTAGTGAATGGTGTAATTCCTCACTCTGGGATTGTCGTGAATGGTATAATTCCTCACTCCGTGATTGTGGTGAATGGAGTAATTCCTCACTCTGGGATTGTGGTGAATGGTGTAATTCCTCACTCCGGGATTGTGGTGAATGGTTTAATTCCTCACTCTGGGATTGTGGTGAATGGTGTAATTCCTCACTCTTGGATTGTAGTGAATGGTGTAATTCCACACTCTGGGATTGTGGTGAATGGTGTAATTCCTCACTCTGAGATTGTGGTGAATGGTGTAATTCCTCACTCTGGGATTGTGGTGAATGGTATAATTCCTCACTCTGGGATTGTGGTGAATGGTGTAATTCCTCACTCTGAAATTGTGGTCAATGGCGTAATTCCTCACTCTGGGATTGTGGTGAATGGTGTAATTCCTCACTCTGGGATTGTGGTGAATGGTGTAATTCCGCACACTGGGATTGTGGTGAATGGTGTAATTCCTCACTCTGGCATTGTGGTGAATGGTGTAATTCCTCACTCTGGGATTGTGGTGAATGGTATAATTCCTCACTCTGGGATTGTGGTGAATGGTGTAATTCCTCACTCTGGGATTGTACTGAATGGTGTAATTCCTCACTCTGGGATTGTGGTGAATGCTGTAATTCCTCACTCTGGGATTGTGGTGAATGGTGTAATTCCTCACTCTGGGATTGTGGTGAATGGTGTAATTCCTCACTCTGGGATTGTGGTGAATGTTGTAATTCCTCACTCTGTGATTGTGGTGAATGGTGTACTTTCTCACTCTGGGATTGTGGAGAATGGTGTAACTCCTCACTCTGGGATTGTGGTGAATGGTGTAATTCCTCAATCTGGGATTGTGGTGAATGGTGTAATTCCTCACTCTGGGATTGTAGTGAATGGTGCAATTACTCACTCTAGGATTGTAGTGAATGGTGTAATTCCTCACTCTGGGATTGTAGTGAATGGTGTAATTCCTCACTCTGGGATTGTAGTGAATGGTGTAATTCCTCACTCTGGGATTGTCGTGAATGGTGTAATTCCTCACTCCGTGATTGTGGTGAATGGAGTAATTCCTCACTCTGGGATTGTGGTGAATGGTGTAATTCCTCACTCCGGGATTGTGGTGAATGGTTTAATTCCTCACTCTGGGATTGTGGTGAATGGTGTAATTCCTCACTCTTGGATTGTAGTGAATGGTGTAATTCCTCACTCTGGGATTGTGGTGAATGGTGTAATTCCTCAATCTGGGATTGTGGTGAATGGTTTAATTCCTTACTCTGGGATTGTAGTGAATGGTGTAATTCCTCAGACTGAGATTGTGGAGAATGGGGTAATTCCTCACTCTGGGATTGCAGTGAATGGTTTAATTCCTCGCTCTGGGATTATAGTGAATGGTGTAATTCCTCACTCCGGGATTGTGGTGAATGGTATAATTCCTCACTCTGGGATTGTGGTGAATGGTGTAATTCCTCAATCTGGGATTGTGGTGAATGGTGTAATTCCTCACTCTGGGATTGTGGTGAATGGTGTAATTCCTCACTCTGGGATTGTAGTGAATGGTGTAATTCCTCACTCTGGGATTGTGGTGAATGCTGTAATTCCTCACTCTGGGATTGTGGTGAAAGGTGTAATTCCTCACTCTGGGATAGTGCTGAATGGTGTAATTCCTCACTCTGGGATTGTGGTGAATGGTGTACTTCCTCAGTCTGGGATTGTGGAGAATGGTGTAATTCCTCACTCTGGGATTGTGGTGAATGGTGTAATTCCTCACTCTGGGATTGTGGTGAATGGTGTATTTCCTCACTCCGGGATTGTGGTGAATGCTGTAATTCCTCACTCTGGGATTGTGTTGAATGGTGTAATTCCTCAATCTGGGATTGTAGTGAATGGTGTAATTCCTCACTCTGGGATTGTGGTGAATGGTGTAATTCCTCACTCTGGGATTGTGGTGAATGGTGTAATTCCTCACTCTGGGATTGTGGTGAATGGTGTAATTCCTCACTTTGGGATTGTAGTAAATGGTGTAATTACTCACTCTGGGATTGTGGTGAATGGTGTAATTCCTCACACAGGGATTGTGGTGAATGGTATAATTCCTCACTCTGGGATTGTGGTGAATGCTGTAATTCCTCACTCTGGGATTGTGGTGAATGGTTTAATTCCTCAATCTGGGATTGTAGTGAATGGTGTAATTCCTCACTCTGCGATTATGGTGAATGGTGTAATTCCTCACTCTGGGATTGTGGTGAATGGTGTAATTCCTCACTCTGGGATTATGGTGAATGGTGTAATTCCTCACTTTGGGATTGTAGTTAATGGTGTAATTCCTCACTCTGGGATTGTGGTGAATGGTGTACTTCCTCAGTCCGGGATTGTGGAGAATGGTGTAATTCCTCACTCTGGGATTGTGGTGAATGGTGTAATTCCTCACTCTGGGATTGTGGTGAATGGTGTATTTCCTCATTCTGGGATTGTGGTGAATGGTGTAATTCCTCACCCCAGGATTGTGGTGAATGGTGTAATTCCTCACTCTGGCATTGTGGTGAATGGTGTAATTCCTCACTCTGGGATTGTGGTGAATGGTATAATTCCTCACTCTGGGATTGTGGTGACTGGTGTAATTCCTCACTCTGGGATTGTAGTGAATGGTGTAATTCCTCACTCTGGGATTGTGGTGAATGCTGTAATTCCTCACTCTGGGATTGTGGTGAATGGTGTAATTCCTCACTCTGGGATTGTGGTGAATGGTGTAATTCCTCACTCTGGGATTGTGGTGAATGGTGTAATTCCTCACTCTGGGATTGTGGTGAATGGTGTAATTCCTCAATCTGGGATTGTGGTGAATGGTATAATTCCTCACTCTTGGATTGTAGTGAATGGTGTAATTCCACACTCTGGGATTGTGGTGAATGGTGTAATTCCTCAATCTGGGATTGTGGTGAATGGTATTATTCCTCACTCTTGGATTGTAGTGAATGGTGTAATTCCACACTCTGGGATTGTGGTGAATGGTGTAATTCCTCACTCTGGGATTGTGGTGAATGGTGTAATTCCTCACCCTGGGATTGTTGTGAATGGTGTAATTCCTCACTCCTGGATTGTGGTGGATGGTGTCATTCCTCACTCTAGGATTGTGGTGAATGGTGTAATTCCTCACTCTGTGATTGTGGTGAATGGTGTAATTCCTCACTCTGAGATTGTGGTGAATGGCGTAATTCCTCACTCTGTGATTGTGGTGAATGGTTTAATTACTCACTCTGGGATTGTGGTGAATGCTGTAATTCCTCACTCTGGGATTATGGTGAAAGGTTTAATTCCTCACTCTGGGATGGTGGTGAATGGTGTAATTTCTCAATCTGGGACTGTGGTGAATGGTGTAATTCCTCACTCTGGGATTGTGGTGAATGGTGTAATTCCTCACTCCTGGATTGTGGTGCATGGTGTAATTCCTCACTCTGGGATTGTCGTGAATGGTGTAATTCTTCATTCTGGGATTGTGGTGAATGGTCTAATTCCTCACACCGGGATTGTGGTGAATGGTGTAATTCCTCACTCCGGGATTGTGGTGAATGCTGTAATTCCTCACTCTGGGATTGTGTTGAATGGTGTAATTCCTCAATCTGGGATTGTAGTGAATGGTGTAATTCCTCACTCTGGGATTGTGGTGAATGGTGTAATTCCTCACTCTGGGATTGTGGTGAATGGTGTAATTCCTCACTCTGGGATTGTGGTGAATGGTGTAATTCCTCACTTTGGGATTGTAGTTAATGGTGTAATTACTCACTCTGGGATTGTGGTGAATGGTGTAATTGCTCACACAGGGATTGTGGTGAATGGTATAATTCCTCACTCCGGGATTGTGGTGAATGCTGTAATTCCTCACTCTGGGATTGTGGTGAATGGTGTAATTCCTCAATCTGGGATTGTAGTGAATGGTGTAATTCCTCACTCTGCGATTATGGTGAATGGTGTAATTCCTCACTCTGGGATTGTGGTGAATGGTGTAATTCCTCACTCTGGGATTGTGGTGAATGGTTTAATTCCTCACTTTGGGATTGTAGTTAATGGTGTAATTCCTCACTCTGGGATTGTGGTGAATGGTGTAATTCCTCAATCTGGGATTGTGGTGAATGGTGTAATTCCTCACTCTGGGATTGTGGTGAATGGTGTAATTCCTCACTCTGGGATTGTAGTGAATGGTGTAATTCCTCACTCTGGGATTGTGGTGAATGCTGTAATTCCTCACTCTGGGATTGTGGTGAAAGGTGTAATTCCTCACTCTGGGATAGTGCTGAATGGTGTAATTCCTCACTCTGGGATTGTGGTGAATGGTGTACTTCCTCAGTCTGGGATTGTGGAGAATGGTGTAATTACTCACTCTGGGATTGTGGTGAATGGTGTAATTCCTCACTCTGGGATTGTGGTGAATGGTGTATTTCCTCACTCTGGGATTGTGGTGAATGGTGTAATTCCTCACTTAAGGATTGTGGTGAATGGTGTAATTCCTCACTCTGGCATTGTGGTGAATTTTGTAATTCCTCACTCTGGGATTGTGGTGAATGGTATAATTCCTCACTCTGGGATTGTGGTGAATGGTGTAATTCCTCACTCTGGGATTGTAGTGAATGGTGTAATTCCTCACTCTGGGATTGTGGTGAATGCTGTAATTCCTCACTCTGGGATTGTGGTGAATGGTGTAATTCCTCACTCTGGGAATGTGGTGAATAGTGTAATTCCTCACTCTGGGATTGTGGTGAATGTTGTAATTCCTCACTCTGGGATTGTGGTGAATGGTGTACTTTCTCACTCTGGGATTGTGGAGAATGGTGTAACTCCTCACTCTGGGATTGTGGTGAATGGTGTAATTCCTCAATCTGGGATTGTGGTGAATGGTGTAATTCCTCACTCTGGGATTGTAGTGAATGGTGCAATTACTCACTCTAGGATTGTAGTGAATGGTGTAATTCCTCACTCTGGGATTGTAGTGAATGGTGTAATTCCTCACTCTGGGATTGTAGTGAATGGTGTAATTCCTCACTCTGGGATTGTCGTGAATGGTATAATTCCTCACTCCGTGATTGTGGTGAATGGAGTAATTCCTCACTCTGGGATTGTGGTGAATGGTGTAATTCCTCACTCCGGGATTGTGGTGAATGGTTTAATTCCTCACTCTGGGATTGTGGTGAATGGTGTAATTCCTCACTCTTGGATTGTAGTGAATGGTGTAATTCCACACTCTGGGATTGTGGTGAATGGTGTAATTCCTCACTCTGAGATTGTGGTGAATGGTGTAATTCCTCACTCTGGGATTGTGGTGAATGGTATAATTCCTCACTCTGGGATTGTGGTGAATGGTGTAATTCCTCACTCTGAAATTGTGGTCAATGGCGTAATTCCTCACTCTGGGATTGTGGTGAATGGTGTAATTCCTCACTCTGGGATTGTGGTGAATGGTGTAATTCCGCACACTGGGATTGTGGTGAATGGTGTAATTCCTCACTCTGGCATTGTGGTGAATGGTGTAATTCCTCACTCTGGGATTGTGGTGAATGGTATAATTCCTCACTCTGGGATTGTGGTGAATGGTGTAATTCCTCACTCTGGGATTGTACTGAATGGTGTAATTCCTCACTCTGGGATTGTGGTGAATGCTGTAATTCCTCACTCTGGGATTGTGGTGAATGGTGTAATTCCTCACTCTGGGATTGTGGTGAATGGTGTAATTCCTCACTCTGGGATTGTGGTGAATGTTGTAATTCCTCACTCTGTGATTGTGGTGAATGGTGTACTTTCTCACTCTGGGATTGTGGAGAATGGTGTAACTCCTCACTCTGGGATTGTGGTGAATGGTGTAATTCCTCAATCTGGGATTGTGGTGAATGGTGTAATTCCTCACTCTGGGATTGTAGTGAATGGTGCAATTACTCACTCTAGGATTGTAGTGAATGGTGTAATTCCTCACTCTGGGATTGTAGTGAATGGTGTAATTCCTCACTCTGGGATTGTAGTGAATGGTGTAATTCCTCACTCTGGGATTGTCGTGAATGGTGTAATTCCTCACTCCGTGATTGTGGTGAATGGAGTAATTCCTCACTCTGGGATTGTGGTGAATGGTGTAATTCCTCACTCCGGGATTGTGGTGAATGGTTTAATTCCTCACTCTGGGATTGTGGTGAATGGTGTAATTCCTCACTCTTGGATTGTAGTGAATGGTGTAATTCCTCACTCTGGGATTGTGGTGAATGGTGTAATTCCTCAATCTGGGATTGTGGTGAATGGTTTAATTCCTTACTCTGGGATTGTAGTGAATGGTGTAATTCCTCAGACTGAGATTGTGGAGAATGGGGTAATTCCTCACTCTGGGATTGCAGTGAATGGTTTAATTCCTCGCTCTGGGATTATAGTGAATGGTGTAATTCCTCACTCCGGGATTGTGGTGAATGGTATAATTCCTCACTCTGGGATTGTGGTGAATGGTGTAATTCCTCAATCTGGGATTGTGGTGAATGGTGTAATTCCTCACTCTGGGATTGTGGTGAATGGTGTAATTCCTCACTCTGGGATTGTAGTGAATGGTGTAATTCCTCACTCTGGGATTGTGGTGAATGCTGTAATTCCTCACTCTGGGATTGTGGTGAAAGGTGTAATTCCTCACTCTGGGATAGTGCTGAATGGTGTAATTCCTCACTCTGGGATTGTGGTGAATGGTGTACTTCCTCAGTCTGGGATTGTGGAGAATGGTGTAATTCCTCACTCTGGGATTGTGGTGAATGGTGTAATTCCTCACTCTGGGATTGTGGTGAATGGTGTATTTCCTCACTCTGGGATTGTGGTGAATGGTGTAATTCCTCACTTAAGGATTGTGGTGAATGGTGTAATTCCTCACTCTGGCATTGTGGTGAATTTTGTAATTCCTCACTCTGGGATTGTGGTGAATGGTATAATTCCTCACTCTGGGATTGTGGTGAATGGTGTAATTCCTCACTCTGGGATTGTAGTGAATGGTGTAATTCCTCACTCTGGGATTGTGGTGAATGCTGTAATTCCTCACTCTGGGATTGTGGTGAATGGTGTAATTCCTCACTCTGGGAATGTGGTGAATGGTGTAATTCCTCACTCTGGGATTGTGGTGAATGTTGTAATTCCTCACTCTGGGATTGTGGTGAATGGTGTACTTTCTCACTCTGGGATTGTGGAGAATGGTGTAACTCCTCACTCTGGGATTGTGGTGAATGGTGTAATTCCTCAATCTGGGATTGTGGTGAATGGTGTAATTCCTCACTCTGGGATTGTAGTGAATGGTGCAATTACTCACTCTAGGATTGTAGTGAATGGTGTAATTCCTCACTCTGGGATTGTAGTGAATGGTGTAATTCCTCACTCTGGGATTGTAGTGAATGGTGTAATTCCTCACTCTGGGATTGTCGTGAATGGTATAATTCCTCACTCCGTGATTGTGGTGAATGGAGTAATTCCTCACTCTGGGATTGTGGTGAATGGTGTAATTCCTCACTCCGGGATTGTAGTGAATGGTGTAATTCCACACTCTGGGATTGTGGTGAATGGTGTAATTCCTCACTCTGGGATTGTGGTGAATGGTATAATTCCTCACTCTGGGATTGTGGTGAATGGTGTAATTCCTCACTCTGAAATTGTGGTCAATGGCGTAATTCCTCACTCTGGGATTGTGGTGAATGGTGTAATTCCTCACTCTGGGATTGTGGTGAATGGTGTAATTCCGCACACTGGGATTGTGGTGAATGGTGTAATTCCTCACTCTGGCATTGTGGTGAATGGTGTAATTCCTCACTCTGGGATTGTGGTGAATGGTATAATTCCTCACTCTGGGATTGTGGTGAATGGTGTAATTCCTCACTCTGGGATTGTACTGAATGGTGTAATTCCTCACTCTGGGATTGTGGTGAATGCTGTAATTCCTCACTCTGGGATTGTGGTGAATGGTGTAATTCCTCACTCTGGGATTGTGGTGAATGGTGTAATTCCTCACTCTGGGATTGTGGTGAATGTTGTAATTCCTCACTCTGGGATTGTGGTGAATGGTGTACTTTCTCACTCTGGGATTGTGGAGAATGGTGTAACTCCTCACTCTGGGATTGTGGTGAATGGTGTAATTCCTCAATCTGGGATTGTGGTGAATGGTGTAATTCCTCACTCTGGGATTGTAGTGAATGGTACAATTACTCACTCTAGGATTGTAGTGAATGGTGTAATTCCTCACTCTGGGATTGTAGTGAATGGTGTAATTCCTCACTCTGGGATTGTAGTGAATGGTGTAATTCCTCACTCTGGGATTGTCGTGAATGGTGTAATTCCTCACTCCGTGATTGTGGTGAATGGAATAATTCCTCACTCTGGGATTGTGGTGAATGGTGTAATTCCTCACTCCGGGATTGTGGTGAATGGTTTAATTCCTCACTCTGGGATTGTGGTGAATGGTGTAATTCCTCACTCTTGGATTGTAGTGAATGGTGTAATTCCTCACTCTGGGATTGTGGTGAATGGTGTAATTCCTCAATCTGGGATTGTGGTGAATGGTTTAATTCCTTACTCTGGGATTGTAGTGAATGGTGTAATTCCTCAGACTGAGATTGTGGAGAATGGGGTAATTCCTCACTCTGGGATTGCAGTGAATGGTTTAATTCCTCGCTCTGGGATTATAGTGAATGGTGTAATTCCTCACTCCGGGATTGTGGTGAATGGTATAATTCCTCACTCTGGGATTGTGGTGAATGGTGTAATTCCTCACTCTGGGATTGTGGTGAATGGTGTAATTCCTCACTCTGGGATTGTGGTGAATGGTGTAATTCCTCACTTTGGGATTGTAGTTAATGGTGTAATTACTCACTCTGGGATTGTGGTGAATGGTGTAATTGCTCACACAGGGATTGTGGTGAATGGTATAATTCCTCACTCCGGGATTGTGGTGAATGCTGTAATTCCTCACTCTGGGATTGTGGTGAATGGTGTAATTCCTCAATCTGGGATTGTAGTGAATGGTGTAATTCCTCACTCTGCGATTATGGTGAATGGTGTAATTCCTCACTCTGGGATTGTGGTGAATGGTGTAATTCCTCACTCTGGGATTGTGGTGAATGGTGTAATTCCTCACTTTGGGATTGTAGTTAATGGTGTAATTCCTCACTCTGGGATTGTGGTGAATGGTGTAATTCCTCAATCTGGGATTGTGGTGAATGGTGTAATTCCTCACTGTGGGATTGTGGTGAATGGTGTAATTCCTCACTCTGGGATTGTAGTGAATGGTGTAATTCCTCACTCTGGGATTGTGGTGAATGCTGTAATTCCTCACTCTGGGATTGTGGTGAATGGTGTAATTCCTCACTCTGGGATAGTGGTGAATGGTGTAATTCCTCACTCTGGGATTGTGGTGAATGGTGTACTTCCTCAGTCTGGGATTGTGGAGAATGGTGTAATTCCTCACTCTGGGATTGTGGTGAATGGTGTAATTCCTCACTCTGGGATTGTGGTGAATGGTATATTTCCTCACTCTGGGATTGTGGTGAATGGTGTAATTCCTCACTCCAGGATTGTGGTGAATGGTGTAATTCCTCACTCTGGCATTGTGGTGAATGGTGTAATTCCTCACTCTGGGATTGTGGTGAATGGTATAATTCCTCACTCTGGGATTGTGGTGAATGGTGTAATTCCTCACTCTGGGATTGTAGTGAATGGTGTAATTCCTCACTCTGAGATTGTGGTGAATGCTGTAATTCCTCACTCTGGGATTGTGGTGAATGGTGTAATTCCTCACTCTGGGAATGTGGTGAATGGTGTAATTCCTCACTCTGGGATTGTGGTGAATGTTGTAATTCCTCACGCTGGGATTGTGGTGAATGGTGTACTTTCTCACTCTGGGATTGTGGAGAATGGTGTAACTCCTCACTCTGGGATTGTGGTGAATGGTGTAATTCCTCAATCTGGGATTGTGGTGAATGGTGTAATTCCTCACTCTGGGATTGTAGTGAATGGTGCAATTACTCACTCTAGGATTGTAGTGAATGGTGTAATTCCTCACTCTGGGATTGTAGTGAATGGTGTAATTCCTCACTCTGGGATTGTAGTGAATGGTGTAATTCCTCACTCTGGGATTGTCGTGAATGGTGTAATTCCTCACTCTGGGATTGTGGTGAATGCTGTAATTCCTCACTCTGGGATTGTGGTGAATGGTGTAATTCCTCACTCTGGGAATGTGGTGAATGGTGTAATTCCTCACTCTGGGATTGTGGTGAATGTTGTAATTCCTCACTCTGGGATTGTGGTGAATGGTGTACTTTCTCACTCTGGGATTGTGGAGAATGGTGTAACTCCTCACTCTGGGATTGTGGTGAATGGTGTAATTCCTCAATCTGGGATTGTGGTGAATGGTGTAATTCCTCACTCTGGGATTGTAGTGAATGGTGCAATTACTCACTCTAGGATTGTAGTGAATGGTGTAATTCCTCACTCTGGGATTGTAGTGAATGGTGTAATTCCTCACTCTGGGATTGTAGTGAATGGTGTAATTCCTCACTCTGGGATTGTCGTGAATGGTATAATTCCTCACTCCGTGATTGTGGTGAATGGAGTAATTCCTCACTCTGGGATTGTGGTGAATGGTGTAATTCCTCACTCCGGGATTGTGGTGAATGGTTTAATTCCTCACTCTGGGATTGTGGTGAATGGTGTAATTCCTCACTCTTGGATTGTAGTGAATGGTGTAATTCCACACTCTGGGATTGTGGTGAATGGTGTAATTCCTCACTCTGAGATTGTGGTGAATGGTGTAATTCCTCACTCTGGGATTGTGGTGAATGGTATAATTCCTCACTCTGGGATTGTGGTGAATGGTGTAATTCCTCACTCTGAAATTGTGGTCAATGGCGTAATTCCTCACTCTGGGATTGTGGTGAATGGTGTAATTCCTCACTCTGGGATTGTGGTGAATGGTGTAATTCCGCACACTGGGATTGTGGTGAATGGTGTAATTCCTCACTCTGGCATTGTGGTGAATGGTGTAATTCCTCACTCTGGGATTGTGGTGAATGGTATAATTCCTCACTCTGGGATTGTGGTGAATGGTGTAATTCCTCACTCTGGGATTGTACTGAATGGTGTAATTCCTCACTCTGGGATTGTGGTGAATGCTGTAATTCCTCACTCTGGGATTGTGGTGAATGGTGTAATTCCTCACTCTGGGATTGTGGTGAATGGTGTAATTCCTCACTCTGGGATTGTGGTGAATGTTGTAATTCCTCACTCTGGGATTGTGGTGAATGGTGTACTTTCTCACTCTGGGATTGTGGAGAATGGTGTAACTCCTCACTCTGGGATTGTGGTGAATGGTGTAATTCCTCAATCTGGGATTGTGGTGAATGGTGTAATTCCTCACTCTGGGATTGTAGTGAATGGTGCAATTACTCACTCTAGGATTGTAGTGAATGGTGTAATTCCTCACTCTGGGATTGTAGTGAATGGTGTAATTCCTCACTCTGGGATTGTAGTGAATGGTGTAATTCCTCACTCTGGGATTGTCGTGAATGGTGTAATTCCTCACTCCGTGATTGTGGTGAATGGAGTAATTCCTCACTCTGGGATTGTGGTGAATGGTGTAATTCCTCACTCCGGGATTGTGGTGAATGGTTTAATTCCTCACTCTGGGATTGTGGTGAATGGTGTAATTCCTCACTCTTGGATTGTAGTGAATGGTGTAATTCCTCACTCTGGGATTGTGGTGAATGGTGTAATTCCTCAATCTGGGATTGTGGTGAATGGTTTAATTCCTTACTCTGGGATTGTAGTGAATGGTGTAATTCCTCAGACTGAGATTGTGGAGAATGGGGTAATTCCTCACTCTGGGATTGCAGTGAATGGTTTAATTCCTCGCTCTGGGATTATAGTGAATGGTGTAATTCCTCACTCCGGGATTGTGGTGAATGGTATAATTCCTCACTCTGGGATTGTGGTGAATGGTGTAATTCCTCACTCTGGGATTGTGGTGAATGGTGTAATTCCTCACTCTGGGATTGTGGTGAATGGTGTAATTCCTCACTTTGGGATTGTAGTTAATGGTGTAATTACTCACTCTGGGATTGTGGTGAATGGTGTAATTGCTCACACAGGGATTGTGGTGAATGGTATAATTCCTCACTCCGGGATTGTGGTGAATGCTGTAATTCCTCACTCTGGGATTGTGGTGAATGGTGTAATTCCTCAATCTGGGATTGTAGTGAATGGTGTAATTCCTCACTCTGCGATTATGGTGAATGGTGTAATTCCTCACTCTGGGATTGTGGTGAATGGTGTAATTCCTCACTCTGGGATTGTGGTGAATGGTGTAATTCCTCACTTTGGGATTGTAGTTAATGGTGTAATTCCTCACTCTGGGATTGTGGTGAATGGTGTAATTCCTCAATCTGAGATTGTGGTGAATGGTGTAATTCCTCACTGTGGGATTGTGGTGAATGGTGTAATTCCTCACTCTGGGATTGTAGTGAATGGTGTAATTCCTCACTCTGGGATTGTGGTGAATGCTGTAATTCCTCACTCTGGGATTGTGGTGAATGGTGTAATTCCTCACTCTGGGATAGTGGTGAATGGTGTAATTCCTCACTCTGGGATTGTGGTGAATGGTGTACTTCCTCAGTCTGGGATTGTGGAGAATGGTGTAATTCCTCACTCTGGGATTGTGGTGAATGGTGTAATTCCTCACTCTGGGCTTGTGGTGAATGGTATATTTCCTCACTCTGGGATTGTGGTGAATGGTGTAATTCCTCACTCCAGGATTGTGGTGAATGGTGTAATTCCTCACTCTGGCATTGTGGTGAATGGTGTAATTCCTCACTCTGGGATTGTGGTGAATGGTATAATTCCTCACTCTGGGATTGTGGTGAATGGTGTAATTCCTCACTCTGGGATTGTAGTGAATGGTGTAATTCCTCACTCTGAGATTGTGGTGAATGCTGTAATTCCTCACTCTGGGATTGTGGTGAATGGTGTAATTCCTCACTCTGGGAATGTGGTGAATGGTGTAATTCCTCACTCTGGGATTGTGGTGAATGTTGTAATTCCTCACGCTGGGATTGTGGTGAATGGTGTACTTTCTCACTCTGGGATTGTGGAGAATGGTGTAACTCCTCACTCTGGGATTGTGGTGAATGGTGTAATTCCTCAATCTGGGATTGTGGTGAATGGTGTAATTCCTCACTCTGGGATTGTAGTGAATGGTGCAATTACTCACTCTAGGATTGTAGTGAATGGTGTAATTCCTCACTCTGGGATTGTAGTGAATGGTGTAATTCCTCACTCTGGGATTGTAGTGAATGGTGTAATTCCTCACTCTGGGATTGTCGTGAATGGTGTAATTCCTCACTCCGTGATTGTGGTGAATGGAGTAATTCCTCACTCTGGGATTGTGGTGAATGGTGTAATTCCTCACTCCGGGATTGTGGTGAATGGTTTAATTCCTCACTCTGGGATTGTGGTGAATGGTGTAATTCCTCACTCTTGGATTGTAGTGAATGGTGTAATTCCACACTCTGGGATTGTGGTGAATGGTGTAATTCCTCACTCTGAGATTGTGGTGAATGGTGTAATTCCTCACTCTGGGATTGTGGTGAATGGTATAATTCCTCACTCTGGGATTGTGGTGAATGGTGTAATTCCTCACTCTGAAATTGTGGTCAATGGCGTAATTCCTCACTCTGGGATTGTGGTGAATGGTGTAATTCCTCACTCTGGGATTGTGGTGAATGGTGTAATTCCGCACACTGGGATTGTGGTGAATGGTGTAATTCCTCACTCTGGCATTGTGGTGAATGGTGTAATTCCTCACTCTGGGATTTTGGTGAATGGTATAATTCCTCACTCTGGGATTGTGGTGAATGGTGTAATTCCTCACTCTGGGATTGTACTGAATGGTGTAATTCCTCACTCTGGGATTGTGGTGAATGCTGTAATTCCTCACTCTGGGATTGTGGTGAATGGTGTAATTCCTCACTCTGGGATTGTGGTGAATGGTGTAATTCCTCACTCTGGGATTGTGGTGAATGTTGTAATTCCTCACTCTGGGATTGTGGTGAATGGTGTACTTTCTCACTCTGGGATTGTGGAGAATGGTGTAACTCCTCACTCTGGGATTGTGGTGAATGGTGTAATTCCTCAATCTGGGATTGTGGTGAATGGTGTAATTCCTCACTCTGGGATTGTAGTGAATGGTGCAATTACTCACTCTAGGATTGTAGTGAATGGTGTAATTCCTCACTCTGGGATTGTAGTGAATGGTGTAATTCCTCACTCTGGGATTGTAGTGAATGGTGTAATTCCTCACTCTGGGATTGTCGTGAATGGTGTAATTCCTCACTCCGTGATTGTGGTGAATGGAGTAATTCCTCACTCTGGGATTGTGGTGAATGGTGTAATTCCTCACTCCGGGATTGTGGTGAATGGTTTAATTCCTCACTCTGGGATTGTGGTGAATGGTGTAATTCCTCACTCTTGGATTGTAGTGAATGGTGTAATTCCTCACTCTGGGATTGTGGTGAATGGTGTAATTCCTCAATCTGGGATTGTGGTGAATGGTTTAATTCCTTACTCTGGGATTGTAGTGAATGGTGTAATTCCTCAGACTGAGATTGTGGAGAATGGGGTAATTCCTCACTCTGGGATTGCAGTGAATGGTTTAATTCCTCGCTCTGGGATTATAGTGAATGGTGTAATTCCTCACTCCGGGATTGTGGTGAATGGTGTAATTCCTCACTCCGGGATTGTGGTGAATGGTGTAATTCTTCATTCTGGGATTGTGTTGAATGGTGTAATTCCTCAATCTGGGATTGTAGTGAATGGTGTAATTCCTCACTCTGGGATTGTGGTGAATGGTGTAATTCCTCACTCTGGGATTGTGGTGAATGGTGTAATTCCTCACTCTGGGATTGTGGTGAATGGTGTAATTCCTCACTTTGGGATTGTAGTAAATGGTGTAATTACTCACTCTGGGATTGTGGTGAATGGTGTAATTCCTCACACAGGGATTGTGGTGAATGGTATAATTCCTCACTCTGGGATTGTGGTGAATGCTGTAATTCCTCACTCTGGGATTGTGGTGAATGGTTTAATTCCTCAATCTGGGATTGTAGTGAATGGTGTAATTCCTCACTCTGCGATTATGGTGAATGGTGTAATTCCTCACTCTGGGATTGTGGTGAATGGTGTAATTCCTCACTCTGGGATTATGGTGAATGGTGTAATTCCTCACTTTGGGATTATAGTTAATGGTGTAATTCCTCACTCTGGGATTGTGGTGAATGGTGTACTTCCTCAGTCCGGGATTGTGGTGAATGGTGTAATTCCTCACTCTTGGATTGTAGTGAATGGTGTAATTCCTCACTCTGGGATTGTGGTGAATGGTGTAATTCCTCAATCTGGGATTGTGGTGAATGGTTTAATTCCTTACTCTGGGATTGTAGTGAATGGTGTAATTCCTCAGACTGAGATTGTGGAGAATGGGGTAATTCCTCACTCTGGGATTGCAGTGAATGGTTTAATTCCTCGCTCTGGGATTATAGTGAATGGTGTAATTCCTCACTCCGGGATTGTGGTGAATGGTGTAATTCCTCACTCCGGGATTGTGGTGAATGGTGTAATTCTTCATTCTGGGATTGTGTTGAATGGTGTAATTCCTCAATCTGGGATTGTAGTGAATGGTGTAATTCCTCACTCTGGGATTGTGGTGAATGGTGTAATTCCTCACTCTGGGATTGTGGTGAATGGTGTAATTCCTCACTCTGGGATTGTGGTGAATGGTGTAATTCCTCACTTTGGGATTGTAGTAAATGGTGTAATTACTCACTCTGGGATTGTGGTGAATGGTGTAATTCCTCACACAGGGATTGTGGTGAATGGTATAATTCCTCACTCTGGGATTGTGGTGAATGCTGTAATTCCTCACTCTGGGATTGTGGTGAATGGTTTAATTCCTCAATCTGGGATTGTAGTGAATGGTGTAATTCCTCACTCTGCGATTATGGTGAATGGTGTAATTCCTCACTCTGGGATTGTGGTGAATGGTGTAAATCCTCACTCTGGGATTATGGTGAATGGTGTAATTCCTCACTTTGGGATTGTAGTTAATGGTGTAATTCCTCAGTCTGGGATTGTGGTGAATGGTGTACTTCCTCAGTCCGGGATTGTGGAGAATGGTGTAATTCCTCACTCTGGGATTGTGGTGAATGGTGTAATTCCTCACTCTGGGATTGTGGTGAATGGTGTATTTCCTCATTCTGGGATTGTGGTGAATGGTGTAATTCCTCACTCCAGGATTGTGGTGAATGGTGTAATTCCTCACTCTGGCATTGTGGTGAATGGTGTAATTCCTCACTCTGGGATTGTGGTGAATGGTATAATTCCTCACTCTGGGATTGTGGTGACTGGTGTAATTCCTCACTCTGGGATTGTAGTGAATGGTGTAATTCCTCACTCTGGGATTGTGGTGAATGCTGTAATTCCTCACTCTGGGATTGTGGTGAATGGTGTAATTCCTCACTCTGGGATTGTGGTGAATGGTGTAATTCCTCACTCTGGGATTGTGGTGAATGGTGTAATTCTTCAATCTGGGATTGTGGTGAATGGTGTAATTCCTCAATCTGGGATTGTGGTGAATGGTATAATTCCTCACTCTTGGATTGTAGTGAATCGTGTAATTCCACACTCTGGGATTGTGGTGAATGGTGTAATTCCTCAATCTGGGATTGTGGTGAATGGTATAATTCCTCACTCTTGGATTGTAGTGAATGGTGTAATTCCACACTGTGGGATTGTGGTGAATGGTGTAATTCCTCACTCTGGGATTGTGGTGAATGGTGTAATTCCTCACCCTGGGATTGTTGTGAATGGTGTAATTCCTCACTCCTGGATTGTGGTGGATGGTGTCATTCCTCACTCTAGGATTGTGGTGAATGGTGTAATTCCTCACTCTGTGATTGTTGTGAATGGTGTAATTCCTCACTCTGAGATTGTGGTGAATGGCGTAATTCCTCACTCTGTGATTGTGGTGAATGGTTTAATTACTCACTCTGGGATTGTGGTGAATGCTGTAATTCCTCACTCTGGGATTATGGTGAATGGTTTAATTCCTCACTCTGGGATGGTGGTGAATGGTGTAATTTCTCACTCTGGGACTGTGGTGAATGGTGTAATTCCTCACTCTGGGATTGTGGTGAATGGTATAATTCCTCACTCCTGGATTGTGGTGCATGGTGTAATTCCTCACTCTGGGATTGTCGTGAATGGTGTAATTCTTCATTCTGGGATTGTGGTGAATGGTCTAATTCCTCACACCGGGATTGTGGTGAATGGTGTAATTCCTCACTCCGGGATTGTGGTGAATGCTGTAATTCCTCACTCTGGGATTGTGTTGAATGGTATAATTCCTCAATCTGGGATTGTAGTGAATGGTGTAATTCCTCACTCTGGGATTGTGGTGAATGGTGTAATTCCTCACTCTGGGATTGTGGTGAATGGTGTAATTCCTCACTCTGGGATTGTGGTGAATGGTGTAATTCCTCACTTTGGGATTGTAGTTAATGGTGTAATTACTCACTCTGGGATTGTAGTGAATGGTGTAATTGCTCACACAGGGATTGTGGTGAATGGTATAATTCCTCACTCCGGGATTGTGGTGAATGCTGTAATTCCTCACTCTGGGATTGTGGTGAATGGTGTAATTCCTCAATCTGGGATTGTAGTGAATGGTGTAATTCCTCACTCTGCGATTATGGTGAATGGTGTAATTCCTCACTCTGGGATTGTGGTGAATGGTGTAATTCCTCACTCTGGGATTGTGGTGAATGGTGTAATTCCTCACTTTGGGATTGTAGTTAATGGTGTAATTCCTCACTCTGGGATTGTGGTGAATGGTGTAATTCCTCAATCTGGGATTGTGGTGAATGGTGTAATTCCTCACTCTGGGATTGTGGTGAATGGTGTAATTCCTCACTCTGGGATTGTAGTGAATGGTGTAATTCCTCACTCTGGGATTATGGTGAATGCTGTAATTCCTCACTCTGGGATTGTGGTGAATGGTGTAATTCCTCACTCTGGGATAGTGGTGAATGGTGTAATTCCTCACTCTGGGATTGTGGTGAATGGTGTACTTCCTCAGTCTGGGATTGTGGAGAATGGTGTAATTCCTCACTCTGGGATTGTGGTGAATGGTGTAATTCCTCACTCTGGGATTGTGGTGAATGGTGTATTTCCTCACTCTGGGATTGTGGTGAATGGTGTAATTCCTCACTCCAGGATTGTGGTGAATGGTGTAATTCCTCACTCTGGCATTGTGGTGAATGGTGTAATTCCTCACTCTGGGATTGTGGTGAATGGTATAATTCCTCACTCTGGGAGTGTGGTGAATGGTGTAATTCCTCACTCTGGGATTGTAGTGAATGGTGTAATTCCTCACACTGGGATTGTGGTGAATGCTGTAATTCCTCACTCTGGGATTGTGGTGAATGGTGTAATTCCTCACTCTGGGAATGTGGTGAATGGTGTAATTCCTCACTCTGGGATTGTGGTGAATGTTGTAATTCCTCACTCTGGGATTGTGGTGAATGGGGTACTTTCTCACTCTGGGATTGTGGAGAATGGTGTAACTCCTCACTCTGGGATTGTGGTGAATGGTGTAATTCCTCAATCTGGGATTGTGGTGAATGGTGTAATTCCTCACTCTGGGATTGTAGTGAATGGTGCAATTACTCACTCTAGGATTGTAGTGAATGGTGTAATTCCTCACTCTGGGATTGTAGTGAATGGTGTAATTCCTCACTCTGGGATTGTAGTGAATGGTGTAATTCCTCACTCTGGGATTGTCGTGAATGGTGTAATTCCTCACTCCATGATTGTGGTGAATGGAGTAATTCCTCACTCTGGGATTGTGGCGAATGGTGTAATTCCTCACTCCGGGATTGTGGTGAATGGTTTAATTCCTCACTCTGGGATTGTGGTGAATGGTGTAATTCCTCACTCTTGGATTGTAGTGAATGGTGTAATTCCACACTCTGGGATTGTGGTGAATGGTGTAATTCCTCACTCTGAGATTGTGGTGAATGGTGTAATTCCTCATTCTGGGATTGTGGTGAATGGTATAATTCCTCACTCTGGGATTGTGGTGAATGGTGTAATTCCTCACTCTGAAATTGTGGTCAATGGCGTAATTCCTCACTCTGGGATTGTGGTGAATGGTGTAATTCCTCACTCTGGGATTGTGGTGAATGGTGTAATTCCGCACACTGGGATTGTGGTGAATGGTGTAATTCCTCAATCTGGCATTGTGGTGAATGGTGTAATTCCTCACTCTGGGATTGTGGTGAATGGTATAATTCCTCACTCTGGGATTGTGGTGAATGGTGTAATTCCTCACTCTGGGATTGTACTGAATGGTGTAATTCCTCACTCTGGGATTGTGGTGAATGCTGTAATTCCTCACTCTGGGATTGTGGTGAATGGTGTAATTCCTCACTCTGGGATTGTGGTGAATGGTGTAATTCCTCACTCTGGGATTGTGGTGAATGTTGTAATTCCTCACTCTGGGATTGTGGTGAATGGTGTACTTTCTCACTCTGGGATTGTGGAGAATGGTGTAACTCCTCACTCTGGGATTGTGGTGAATGGTGTAATTCCTCAATCTGGGATTGTGGTGAATGGTGTAATTCCTCACTCTGGGATTGTAGTGAATGGTGCAATTACTCACTCTAGGATTGTAGTGAATGGTGTAATTCCTCACTCTGGGATTGTAGTGAATGGTGTAATTCCTCACTCTGGGATTGTAGTGAATGGTGTAATTCCTCACTCTGGGATTGTCGTGAATGGTGTAATTCCTCACTCCGTGATTGTGGTGAATGGAGTAATTCCTCACTCTGGGATTGTGGTGAATGGTGTAATTCCTCACTCCGGGATTGTGGTGAATGGTTTAATTCCTCACTCTGGGATTGTGGTGAATGGTGTAATTCCTCACTCTGGGATTGTGGTGAATGGTGTAATTCCGCACACTGGGATTGTGGTGAATGGTGTAATTTCTCACTCTGAGATTGTGGTGAATGGTTTAATTACTCACTCTGGGATTGTGGTGAATGCTGTAATTCCTCACTCTGGGATTATGGTGAATGGTTTAATTCCTCACTCTGGGATTGTAGTGAATGGTGTAATTCCTCACTCTGGGATGGTGGTGAATGGTGTAATTTCTCACTCTGGGTTTGTGGTGAATGGTGTAATTCCTCACTCTGGGATTGTGGTGAATGGTGTAATTCCTCACTCCTGGATTGTGGTGGATGGTGTAATTCCTCACTCTGGGATTGTCGTGAATGGGGTAATTGCTCACTCTGGGATTGTAGTGAATGGGGTAATTCCTCACTCTGGGATTATGGTGAATGGTGTAATTCCTCACTCTGGGATTGTAGTGAATGGTGTAATTCCTCACTCTGGGATTGTGGTGAATGGTGTAATTCCTCAATCTGGGATTGTGGTGAATGGTTTAATTCCTCGCTCTGGGATTATAGTGAATGGTGTAATTCCTCACTCCGGGATTGTGCTAAATGGTGTAATTCCTCACTCTGGGATTGTGGTGAATGGTGTAATTCCTCACTCTGGGATTGTGGTGAATGGTGTAATTCCTCACTCTGGGATTGTGGTGAATGGTGTACTTTCTCACTCTGGGACTGTGGAGAATGGTGTAATTCCTCACTCTGGGATTGTGGTGAATGGTGTAATTCCTCAATCTGGGATTGTGGTGAATGGTGTAATTCCTCACTCTGGGATTGTAGTGAATGGTGTAATTACTCACTCTAGGATTGTAGTGAATGGTGTAATTCCTCACTCTGGGATTGTAGTGAATGGTGTAATTCCTCACTCTAGGATTGTGGTGAATGGTGTAATTCCTCACTCTGTGATTGTGGTGAATGGTGTAATTCCTCACTCTGAGATTGTGGTGAATGGCGTAATTCCTCACTCTGTGATTGTGGTGAATGGTTTAATTACTCACTCTGGGATTGTGGTGAATGCTGTAATTCCTCACTCTGGGATTATGGTGAATGGTTTAATTCCTCACTCTGGGATGGTGGTGAATGGTGTAATTTCTCACTCTGGGACTGTGGTGAATGGTGTAATTACTCACTCTGGGATTGTGGTGAATGGTGTAATTCCTCACTCCTGGATTGTGGTGCATGGTGTAATTCCTCACTCTGGGATTGTCGTGAATGGTGTAATTCTTCATTCTGGGATTGTGGTGAATGGTCTAATTCCTCACACCGGGATTGTGGTGAATGGTGTAATTCCTCACTCCGGGATTGTGGTGAATGCTGTAATTCCTCACTCTGGGATTGTGTTGAATGGTGTAATTCCTCAATCTGGGATTGTAGTGAATGGTGTAATTCCTCACTCTGGGATTGTGGTGAATGGTGTAATTCCTCACTCTGGGATTGTGGTGAATGGTGTAATTCCTCACTCTGGGATTGTGGTGAATGGTGTAATTCCTCACTTTGGGATTGTAGTTAATGCTGTAATTACTCACTCTGGGATTGTGGTGAATGGTGTAATTGCTCACTCTGGGATTGTGGTGAATGGTGTAATTCCTCACTCTGGGATTATGGTGAATGGTTTAATTCCTCACTCTGGGATGGTGGTGAATGGTGTAATTTCTCACTCTGGGACTGTGGTGAATGGTGTAATTCCTCACTCTGGGATTGTGGTGAATGGTATAATTCCTCACTCCTGGATTGTGGTGCATGGTGTAATTCCTCACTCTGGGATTGTCGTGAATGGTGTAATTCTTCATTCTGGGATTGTGGTGAATGGTCTAATTCCTCACACCGGGATTGTGGTGAATGGTGTAATTCCTCACTCCGGGATTGTGGTGAATGCTGTAATTCCTCACTCTGGGATTGTGTTGAATGGTATAATTCCTCAATCTGGGATTGTAGTGAATGGTGTAATTCCTCACTCTGGGATTGTGGTGAATGGTGTAATTCCTCACTCTGGGATTGTGGTGAATGGTGTAATTCCTCACTCTGGGATTGTGGTGAATGGTGTAATTCCTCACTTTGGGATTGTAGTTAATGGTGTAATTACTCACTCTGGGATTGTGGTGAATGGTGTAATTGCTCACACAGGGATTGTGGTGAATGGTATAATTCCTCACTCCGGGATTGTGGTGAATGCTGTAATTCCTCACTCTGGGATTGTGGTGAATGGTGTAATTCCTCAATCTGGGATTGTAGTGAATGGTGTAATTCCTCACTCTGCGATTATGGTGAATGGTGTAATTCCTCACTCTGGGATTGTGGTGAATGGTGTAATTCCTCACTCTGGGATTGTGGTGAATGGTGTAATTCCTCACTTTGGGATTGTAGTTAATGGTGTAATTCCTCACTCTGGGATTGTGGTGAATGGTGTAATTCCTCAATCTGGGATTGTGGTGAATGGTGTAATTCCTCACTCTGGGATTGTGGTGAATGGTGTAATTCCTCACTCTGGGATTGTAGTGAATGGTGTAATTCCTCACTCTGGGATTATGGTGAATGCTGTAATTCCTCACTCTGGGATTGTGGTGAATGGTGTAATTCCTCACTCTGGGATAGTGGTGAATGGTGTAATTCCTCACTCTGGGATTGTGGTGAATGGTGTACTTCCTCAGTCTGGGATTGTGGAGAATGGTGTAATTCCTCACTCTGGGATTGTGGTGAATGGTGTAATTCCTCACTCTGGGATTGTGGTGAATGGTGTATTTCCTCACTCTGGGATTGTGGTGAATGGTGTAATTCCTCAGTCCAGGATTGTGGTGAATGGTGTAATTCCTCACTCTGGCATTGTGGTGAATGGTGTAATTCCTCACTCTGGGATTGTGGTGAATGGTATAATTCCTCACTCTGGGAGTGTGGTGAATGGTGTAATTCCTCACTCTGGGATTGTAGTGAATGGTGTAATTCCTCACACTGGGATTGTGGTGAATGCTGTAATTCCTCACTCTGGGATTGTGGTGAATGGTGTAATTCCTCACTCTGGGAATGTGGTGAATGGTGTAATTCCTCACTCTGGGATTGTGGTGAATGTTGTAATTCCTCACTCTGGGATTGTGGTGAATGGGGTACTTTCTCACTCTGGGATTGTGGAGAATGGTGTAACTCCTCACTCTGGGATTGTGGTGAATGGTGTAATTCCTCAATCTGGGATTGTGGTGAATGGTGTAATTCCTCACTCTGGGATTGTAGTGAATGGTGCAATTACTCACTCTAGGATTGTAGTGAATGGTGTAATTCCTCACTCTGGGATTGTAGTGAATGGTGTAATTCCTCACTCTGGGATTGTAGTGAATGGTGTAATTCCTCACTCTGGGATTGTCGTGAATGGTGTAATTCCTCACTCCATGATTGTGGTGAATGGAGTAATTCCTCACTCTGGGATTGTGGTGAATGGTGTAATTCCTCACTCCGGGATTGTGGTGAATGGTTTAATTCCTCACTCTGGGATTGTGGTGAATGGTGTAATTCCTCACTCTTGGATTGTAGTGAATGGTGTAATTCCACACTCTGGGATTGTGGTGAATGGTGTAATTCCTCACTCTGAGATTGTGGTGAATGGTGTAATTCCTCATTCTGGGATTGTGGTGAATGGTATAATTCCTCACTCTGGGATTGTGGTGAATGGTGTAATTCCTCACTCTGAAATTGTGGTCAATGGCGTAATTCCTCACTCTGGGATTGTGGTGAATGGTGTAATTCCTCACTCTGGGATTGTGGTGAATGGTGTAATTCCGCACACTGGGATTGTGGTGAATGGTGTAATTCCTCACTCTGGCATTGTGGTGAATGGTGTAATTCCTCACTCTGGGATTGTGGTGAATGGTATAATTCCTCACTCTGGGATTGTGGTGAATGGTGTAATTCCTCACTCTGGGATTGTACTGAATGGTGTAATTCCTCACTCTGGAATTGTGGTGAATGCTGTAATTCCTCACTCTGGGATTGTGGTGAATGGTGTAATTCCTCACTCTGGGATTGTGGTGAATGGTGTAATTCCTCACTCTGGGATTGTGGTGAATGTTGTAATTCCTCACTCTGGGATTGTGGTGAATGGTGTACTTTCTCACTCTGGGATTGTGGAGAATGGTGTAACTCCTCACTCTGGGATTGTGGTGAATGGTGTAATTCCTCAATCTGGGATTGTGGTGAATGGTGTAATTCCTCACTCTGGGATTGTAGTGAATGGTGCAATTACTCACTCTAGGATTGTAGTGAATGGTGTAATTCCTCACTCTGGGATTGTAGTGAATGGTGTAATTCCTCACTCTGGGATTGTAGTGAATGGTGTAATTCCTCACTCTGGGATTGTCGTGAATGGTGTAATTCCTCACTCCGTGATTGTGGTGAATGGAGTAATTCCTCACTCTGGGATTGTGGTGAATGGTGTAATTCCTCACTCCGGGATTGTGGTGAATGGTTTAATTCCTCACTCTGGGATTGTGGTGAATGGTGTAATTCCTCACTCTTGGATTGTAGTGAATGGTGTAATTCCACACTCTGGGATTGTGGTGAATGGTGTAATTCCTCACTCTGAGATTGTGGTGAATGGTGTAATTCCTCACTCTGGGATTGTGGTGAATGGTGTAATTCCTCACTCTGAAATTGTGGTCAATGGCGTAATTCCTCACTCTGGGATTGTGCTGAATGGTGTAATTCCTCACTCTGGGATTGTGGTGAATGGTGTAATTCCGCACACTGGGATTGTGGTGAATGGTGTAATTCCTCACTCTGAGATTGTGGTGAATGGTTTAATTACTCACTCTGGGATTGTGGTGAATGCTGTAATTCCTCACTCTGGGATTATGGTGAATGGTTTAATTCCTCACTCTGGGATTGTATTGAATGGTGTAATTCCTCACTCTGGGATGGTGGTGAATGGTGTAATTTCTCACTCTGGGTTTGTGGTGAATGGTGTAATTCCTCAATCTGGGATTGTAGTGAATGGTGTAATTCCTCACTCTGGGATTGTGGTGAATGGTGTAATTCCTCACTCTGGGATTGTGGTGAATGGTGTAATTCCTCACTCTGGGATTGTGGTGAATGGTGTAATTCCTCACTTTGGGATTGTAGTTAATGCTGTAATTACTCACTCTGGGATTGTGGTGAATGGTGTAATTGCTCACTCTGGGATTGTGGTGAATGGTGTAATTCCTCACTCTGGGATTATGGTGAATGGTTTAATTCCTCACTCTGGGATGGTGGTGAATGGTGTAATTTCTCACTCTGGGACTGTGGTGAATGGTGTAATTCCTCACTCTGGGATTGTGGTGAATGGTATAATTCCTCACTCCTGGATTGTGGTGCATGGTGTAATTCCTCACTCTGGGATTGTCGTGAATGGTGTAATTCTTCATTCTGGGATTGTGGTGAATGGTCTAATTCCTCACACCGGGATTGTGGTGAATGGTGTAATTCCTCACTCCGGGATTGTGGTGAATGCTGTAATTCCTCACTCTGGGATTGTGTTGAATGGTATAATTCCTCAATCTGGGATTGTAGTGAATGGTGTAATTCCTCACTCTGGGATTGTGGTGAATGGTGTAATTCCTCACTCTGGGATTGTGGTGAATGGTGTAATTCCTCACTCTGGGATTGTGGTGAATGGTGTAATTCCTCACTTTGGGATTGTAGTTAATGGTGTAATTACTCACTCTGGGATTGTGGTGAATGGTGTAATTGCTCACACAGGGATTGTGGTGAATGGTATAATTCCTCACTCCGGGATTGTGGTGAATGCTGTAATTCCTCACTCTGGGATTGTGGTGAATGGTGTAATTCCTCAATCTGGGATTGTAGTGAATGGTGTAATTCCTCACTCTGCGATTATGGTGAATGGTGTAATTCCTCACTCTGGGATTGTGGTGAATGGTGTAATTCCTCACTCTGGGATTGTGGTGAATGGTGTAATTCCTCACTTTGGGATTGTAGTTAATGGTGTAATTCCTCACTCTGGGATTGTGGTGAATGGTGTAATTCCTCAATCTGGGATTGTGGTGAATGGTGTAATTCCTCACTCTGGGATTGTGGTGAATGGTGTAATTCCTCACTCTGGGATTGTAGTGAATGGTGTAATTCCTCACTCTGGGATTATGGTGAATGCTGTAATTCCTCACTCTGGGATTGTGGTGAATGGTGTAATTCCTCACTCTGGGATAGTGGTGAATGGTGTAATTCCTCACTCTGGGATTGTGGTGAATGGTGTACTTCCTCAGTCTGGGATTGTGGAGAATGGTGTAATTCCTCACTCTGGGATTGTGGTGAATGGTGTAATTCCTCACTCTGGGATTGTGGTGAATGGTGTATTTCCTCACTCTGGGATTGTGGTGAATGGTGTAATTCCTCAGTCCAGGATTGTGGTGAATGGTGTAATTCCTCACTCTGGCATTGTGGTGAATGGTGTAATTCCTCACTCTGGGATTGTGGTGAATGGTATAATTCCTCACTCTGGGAGTGTGGTGAATGGTGTAATTCCTCACTCTGGGATTGTAGTGAATGGTATAATTCCTCACACTGGGATTGTGGTGAATGCTGTAATTCCTCACTCTGGGATTGTGGTGAATGGTGTAATTCCTCACTCTGGGAATGTGGTGAATGGTGTAATTCCTCACTCTGGGATTGTGGTGAATGTTGTAATTCCTCACTCTGGGATTGTGGTGAATGGGGTACTTTCTCACTCTGGGATTGTGGAGAATGGTGTAACTCCTCACTCTGGGATTGTGGTGAATGGTGTAATTCCTCAATCTGGGATTGTGGTGAATGGTGTAATTCCTCACTCTGGGATTGTAGTGAATGGTGCAATTACTCACTCTAGGATTGTAGTGAATGGTGTAATTCCTCACTCTGGGATTGTAGTGAATGGTGTAATTCCTCACTCTGGGATTGTAGTGAATGGTGTAATTCCTCACTCTGGGATTGTCGTGAATGGTGTAATTCCTCACTCCATGATTGTGGTGAATGGAGTAATTCCTCACTCTGGGATTGTGGTGAATGGTGTAATTCCTCACTCCGGGATTGTGGTGAATGGTTTAATTCCTCACTCTGGGATTGTGGTGAATGGTGTAATTCCTCACTCTTGGATTGTAGTGAATGGTGTAATTCCACACTCTGGGATTGTGGTGAATGGTGTAATTCCTCACTCTGAGATTGTGGTGAATGGTGTAATTCCTCATTCTGGGATTGTGGTGAATGGTATAATTCCTCACTCTGGGATTGTGGTGAATGGTGTAATTCCTCACTCTGAAATTGTGGTCAATGGCGTAATTCCTCACTCTGGGATTGTGGTGAATGGTGTAATTCCTCACTCTGGGATTGTGGTGAATGGTGTAATTCCGCACACTGGGATTGTGGTGAATGGTGTAATTCCTCACTCTGGCATTGTGGTGAATGGTGTAATTCCTCACTCTGGGATTGTGGTGAATGGTATAATTCCTCACTCTGGGATTGTGGTGAATGGTGTAATTCCTCACTCTGGGATTGTACTGAATGGTGTAATTCCTCACTCTGGAATTGTGGTGAATGCTGTAATTCCTCACTCTGGGATTGTGGTGAATGGTGTAATTCCTCACTCTGGGATTGTGGTGAATGGTGTAATTCCTCACTCTGGGATTGTGGTGAATGTTGTAATTCCTCACTCTGGGATTGTGGTGAATGGTGTACTTTCTCACTCTGGGATTGTGGAGAATGGTGTAACTCCTCACTCTGGGATTGTGGTGAATGGTGTAATTCCTCAATCTGGGATTGTGGTGAATGGTGTAATTCCTCACTCTGGGATTGTAGTGAATGGTGCAATTACTCACTCTAGGATTGTAGTGAATGGTGTAATTCCTCACTCTGGGATTGTAGTGAATGGTGTAATTCCTCACTCTGGGATTGTAGTGAATGGTGTAATTCCTCACTCTGGGATTGTCGTGAATGGTGTAATTCCTCACTCCGTGATTGTGGTGAATGGAGTAATTCCTCACTCTGGGATTGTGGTGAATGGTGTAATTCCTCACTCCGGGATTGTGGTGAATGGTTTAATTCCTCACTCTGGGATTGTGGTGAATGGTGTAATTCCTCACTCTTGGATTGTAGTGAATGGTGTAATTCCACACTCTGGGATTGTGGTGAATGGTGTAATTCCTCACTCTGAGATTGTGGTGAATGGTGTAATTCCTCACTCTGGGATTGTGGTGAATGGTGTAATTCCTCACTCTGAAATTGTGGTCAATGGCGTAATTCCTCACTCTGGGATTGTGCTGAATGGTGTAATTCCTCACTCTGGGATTGTGGTGAATGGTGTAATTCCGCACACTGGGATTGTGGTGAATGGTGTAATTCCTCACTCTGAGATTGTGGTGAATGGTTTAATTACTCACTCTGGGATTGTGGTGAATGCTGTAATTCCTCACTCTGGGATTATGGTGAATGGTTTAATTCCTCACTCTGGGATTGTATTGAATGGTGTAATTCCTCACTCTGGGATGGTGGTGAATGGTGTAATTTCTCACTCTGGGTTTGTGGTGAATGGTGTAATTCCTCACTCTGGGATTGTGGTGAATGGTGTAATTCCTCACTCCTGGATTGTGGTGGATGGTGTAATTCCTCACTCTGGGATTGTCGTGAATGGGGTAATTGCTCACTCTGGGATTGTAGTGAATGGGGTAATTCCTCACTCTGGGATTATGGTGAATGGTGTAATTCCTCACTCTGGGATTGTAGTGAATGGTGTAATTCCTCACTCTGGGATTGTGGTGAATGGTGTAATTCCTCAATCTGGGATTGTGGTGAATGGTTTAATTCCTCGCTCTGGGATTATAGTGAATGGTGTAATTCCTCACTCCGGGATTGTGCTAAATGGTGTAATTCCTCACTCTGGGATTGTGGTGAATGGTGTAATTCCTCACTCTGGGATTGTGGTGAATGGTGTAATTCCTCACTCTGGGATTGTGGTGAATGGTGTACTTTCTCACTCTGGGACTGTGGAGAATGGTGTAATTCCTCACTCTGGGATTGTGGTGAATGGTGTAATTCCTCAATCTGGGATTGTGGTGAATGGTGTAATTCCTCACTCTGGGATTGTAGTGAATGGTGTAATTACTCACTCTAGGATTGTAGTGAATGGTGTAATTCCTCACTCTGGGATTGTAGTGAATGGTGTAATTCCTCACTCTAGGATTGTGGTGAATGGTGTAATTCCTCACTCTGTGATTGTGGTGAATGCTGTAATTCCTCACTCTGAGATTGTGGTGAATGGCGTAATTCCTCACTCTGTGATTGTGGTGAATGGTTTAATTACTCACTCTGGGATTGTGGTGAATGCTATAATTCCTCACTCTGGGATTATGGTGAATGGTTTAATTCCTCACTCTGGGATGGTGGTGAATGGTGTAATTTCTCACTCTGGGACTGTGGTGAATGGTGTAATTACTCACTCTGGGATTGTGGTGAATGGTGTAATTCCTCACTCCTGGATTGTGGTGCATGGTGTAATTCCTCACTCTGGGATTGTCGTGAATGGTGTAATTCTTCATTCTGGGATTGTGGTGAATGGTCTAATTCCTCACACCGGGATTGTGGTGAATGGTGTAATTCCTCACTCCGGGATTGTGGTGAATGCTGTAATTCCTCACTCTGGGATTGTGTTGAATGGTGTAATTCCTCAATCTGGGATTGTAGTGAATGGTGTAATTCCTCACTCTGGGATTGTGGTGAATGGTGTAATTCCTCACTCTGGGATTGTGGTGAATGGTGTAATTCCTCACTCTGGGATTGTGGTGAATGGTGTAATTCCTCACTTTGGGATTGTAGTTAATGCTGTAATTACTCACTCTGGGATTGTGGTGAATGGTGTAATTGCTCACACAGGGATTGTGGTGAATGGTATAATTCCTCACTCCGGGATTGTGGTGAATGCTGTAATTCCTCACTCTGGGATTGTGGTGAATGGTGTAATTCCTCAATCTGGGATTGTAGTGAATGGTGTAATTCCTCACTCTGCGATTATGGTGAATGGTGTAATTCCTCACTCTGGGATTGTGGTGAATGGTGTAATTCCTCACTCTGGGATTGTGGTGAATGGTGTAATTCCTCACTTTGGGATTGTAGTTAATGGTGTAATTCCTCACTCTGGGATTGTGGTGAATGGTGTAATTCCTCAATCTGGGATTGTGGTGAATGGTGTAATTCCTCACTCTGGGATTGTGGTGAATGGTGTAATTCCTCACTCTGGGATTGTAGTGAATGGTGTAATTCCTCACTCTGGGATTGTGGTGAATGCTGTAATTCCTCACTCTGGGATTGTGGTGAATGGTGTAATTCCTCACTCTGGGATAGTGTTGAATGGTGTAATTCCTCACTCTGGGATTGTGGTGAATGGTGTACTTCCTCAGTCTGGGATTGTGGAGAATGGTGTAATTCCTCACTCTGGGATTGTGGTGAATGTTGTAATTCCTCACTCTGGGATTGTGGTGAATGGTGTATTTCCTCACTCTGGGATTGTGGTGAATGGTGTAATTCCTCACTCCAGGATTGTGGTGAATGGTGTAATTCCTCACTCTGGCATTGTGGTGAATGGTGTAATTCCTCACTCTGGGATTGTGGTGAATGGTATAATTCCTCACTCTGGGATTGTGGTGAATGGTGTAATTCCTCACTCTGGGATTGTAGTGAATGGTGTAATTCCTCACTCTGGGATTGTGGTGAATGCTGTAATTCCTCACTCTGGGATTGTGGTGAATGGTGTAATTCCTCACTCTGGGATTGTGGTGAATGGTGTAATTCCTCACTCTGGGATTGTGGTGAATGTTGTAATTCCTCACTCTGGGATTGTGGTGAATGGTGTACTTTCTCACTCTGGGATTGTGGAGAATGGTGTAACTCCTCACTCTGGGATTGTGGTGAATGGTGTAATTCCTCAATCTGGGATTGTGGTGAATGGTGTAATTCCTCACTCTGGGATTGTAGTGAATGGTGCAATTACTCACTCTAGGATTGTAGTGAATGGTGTAATTCCTCACTCTGGGATTGTAGTGAATGGTGTAATTCCTCACTCTGGGATTGTAGTGAATGGTGTAATTCCTCACTCTGGGATTGTCGTGAATGGTGTAATTCCTCACTCCGTGATTGTGGTGAATGGAATAATTCCTCACTCTGGGATTGTGGTGAATGGTGTAATTCCTCACTCCGGGATTGTGGTGAATGGTTTAATTCCTCACTCTGGGATTGTGGTGAATGGTGTAATTCCTCACTCTTGGATTGTAGTGAATGGTGTAATTCCACACTCTGGGATTGTGGTGAATGGTGTAATTCCTCACTCTGAGATTGTGGTGAATGGTGTAATTCCTCACTCTGGGATTGTGGTGAATGGTGTAATTCCTCACTCTGGGATTGTGGTGAATGGTGTAATTCCGCACACTGGGATTGTGGTGAATGGTGTAATTCCTCACTCTGGCATTGTGGTGAATGGTGTAATTCCTCACTCTGGGATTGTGGTGAATGGTATAATTCCTCACTCTGGGATTGTGGTGAATGGTGTAATTCCTCACTCTGGGATTGTACTGAATGGTGTAATTCCTCACTCTGGGATTGTGGTGAATGCTGTAATTCCTCACTCTGGGATTGTGGTGAATGGTGTAATTCCTCACTCTGGGATTGTGGTGAATGGTGTAATTCCTCACTCTGGGACTGTGGTGAATCTTGTAATTCCTCACTCTGGGATTGTGGTGAATGGTGTACTTTCTCACTCTGGGATTGTGGAGAATGGTGTAACTCCTCACTCTGGGATTGTGGTGAATGGTGTAATTCCTCAATCTGGGATTGTGGTGAATGGTGTAATTCCTCACACTGGGATTGTAGTGAATGGTGCAATTACTCACTCTAGGATTGTAGTGAATGGTGTAATTCCTCACTCTGGGATTGTAGTGAATGGTGTAATTCCTCACTCTGGGATTGTAGTGAATGGTGTAATTCCTCACTCTGGGATTGTCGTGAATGGTGTAATTCCTCACTCCGTGATTGTGGTGAATGGAGTAATTCCTCACTCTGGGATTGTGGTGAATGGTGTAATTCCTCACTCCGGGATTGTGGTGAATGGTTTAATTCCGCACTCTGGGATTGTGGTGAATGGTGTAATTCCTCACTCTTGGATTGTAGTGAATGGTGTAATTCCACACTCTGAGATTGTGGTGAATGGTGTAATTCCTCACTCTGAGATTGTGGTGAATGGTGTAATTCCTCACTCTGGGATTGTGGTGAATGGTATAATTCCTCACTCTGGGATTGTGGTGAATGGTGTAATTCCTCACTCTGAAATTGTGGTCAATGGCGTAATTCCTCACTCTGGGATTGTGGTGAATGGTGTAATTCCTCACTCTGGGATTGTGGTGAATGGTGTAATTCCGCACACTGGGATTGTGGTGAATGGTGTAATTCCTCACTCTGAGATTGTGGTGAATGGTTTAATTACTCACTCTGGGATTGTGGTGAATGCTGTAATTCCTCACTCTGGGATTATGGTGAATGGTTTAATTCCTCACTCTGGGATTGTAGTGAATGGTGTAATTCCTCACACTGGGATGGTGGTGAATGGTGTAATTTCTCACTCTGGGTTTGTGGTGAATGGTGTAATTCCTCCCTCTGGGATTGTGGTGAATGGTGTAATTCCTCACTCCTGGATTGTGGTGGATGGTGTAATTCCTCACTCTGGGATTGTCGTGAATGGGGTAATTCCTCACTCTGGGATTGTAGTGAATGGGGTAATTCCTCACTCTGGGATTATGGTGAATGGTGTAATTCCTCACTCTGGGATTGTAGTGAATGGTGTAATTCCTCACTCTGGGATTGTGGTGAATGGTGTAATTCCTCAATCTGGGATTGTGGTGAATGGTTTAATTCCTCGCTCTGGGATTATAGTGAATGGTGTAATTCCTCACTCCGGGATTGTGGTGAATGGTGTAATTCCTCACTCTGGGATTGTGGTGAATGGTGTAATTCCTCACTCTGGGATTGTGGTGAATGGTGTAATTCCTCACTCTGGGATTGTGGTGAATGGTGTACTTTCTCACTCTGGGACTGTGGAGAATGGTGTAATTCCTCACTCTGGGATTGTGGTGAATGGTGTAATTCCTCAATCTGGGATTGTGGTGAATGGTTTAATTCCTCACTCTGGGATTGTAGTGAATGGTGTAATTACTCACTCTAGGATTGTAGTGAATGGTGTAATTCCTCACTCTGGGATTGTAGTGAATGGTGTAATTCCTCACTCTGGGATTGTAGTGAATGGTGTAATTCCACACTGTGGGATTGTAGTGAATGGTGTAATTCCTCACTCCGTGATTGTGGTGAATGGAGTAATTCCTCACTCTGGGATTGTGGTGAATGGTGTAATTCCTCACTCTGGGATTGTGGTGAATGGTTTAATTCCTCACTCTTGGATTGTAGTGAATGGTGTAATTCCACACTCTGGGATTGTGGTGAATGGTGTAATTCCTCACTCTGGGATTGTGGTGAATGGTGTAATTCTTCACTCTGGGATTGTGGTGAATGGTGTAATTCCTCACTCCTGGATTGTGGTGGATGGTGTAATTCCTCACTCTGTGATTGTGGTGAATGGTGTAATTCCTCACTCCGGGATTGTGGTGAATGGTTTAATTCCTCACTCTGGGATTGTGGTGAATGGTGTAATTCCTCACTCTTGGATTGTAGTGAATGGTTTAATTCCTCACTCTGGGATTGTGGTGAATGGTGTAATTCCTCACTCTTGGATTGTAGTGAATGGTGTAATTCCACACTCTGGGATTGTGGTGAATGGTGTAATTCCTCACTCTGAGATTGTGGTGAATGGTGTAATTCCTCACTCTGGGATTGTGGTGAATGGTATAATTCCTCACTCTGGGATTGTGGTGAATGGTGTAATTCCTCACTCTGAAATTGTGGTCAATGGCGTAATTCCTCACTCTGGGATTGTGGTGAATGGTGTAATTCCTCACTCTGGGATTGTGGTGAATGGTGTAATTCCGCACACTGGGATTGTGGTGAATGGTGTAATTCCTCACTCTGGCATTGTGGTGAATGGTGTAATTCCTCACTCTGGGATTGTGGTGAATGGTATAATTCCTCACTCTGGGATTGTGGTGAATGGTGTAATTACTCACTCTGGGATTGTACTGAATGGTGTAATTCCTCACTCTGGGATTGTGGTGAATGCTGTAATTCCTCACTCTGGGATTGTGGTGAATGGTGTAATTCCTCACTCTGGGATTGTGGTGAATGGTGTAATTCCTCACTCTGGGATTGTGGTGAATGTTGTAATTCCTCACTCTGGGATTGTGGTGAATGGTGTACTTTCTCACTCTGGGATTGTGGAGAATGGTGTAACTCCTCACTCTGGGATTGTGGTGAATGGTGTAATTCCTCAATCTGGGATTGTGGTGAATAGTGTAATTCCTCACTCTGGGATTGTAGTGAATGGTGCAATTACTCACTCTAGGATTGTAGTGAATGGTGTAATTCCTCACTCTGGGATTGTAGTGAATGGTGTAATTCCTCACTCTGGGATTGTAGTGAATGGTGTAATTCCTCACTCTGGGATTGTCGTGAATGGTGTAATTCCTCACTCCGTGATTGTGGTGAATGGAGTAATTCCTCACTCTGGGATTGTGGTGAATGGTGTAATTCCTCACTCCGGGATTGTGGTGAATGGTTTAATTCCTCACTCTGGGATTGTGGTGAATGGTGTAATTCCTCACTCTTGGATTGTAGTGAATGGTGTAATTCCACACTCTGGGATTGTGGTGAATGGTGTAATTCCTCACTCTGAGATTGTGGTGAATGGTGTAATTCCTCACTCTGGGATTGTGGTGAATGGTATAATTCCTCACTCTGGGATTGTGGTGAATGGTGTAATTCCTCACTCTGAAATTGTGGTCAATGGCGTAATTCCTCACTCTGGGATTGTGGTGAATGGTGTAATTCCTCACTCTGGGATTGTGGTGAATGGTGTAATTCCACACACTGGGATTGTGGTGAATGGTGTAATTCCTCACTCTGAGATTGTGGTGAATGGTTTAATTACTCACTCTGGGATTGTGGTGAATGCTGTAATTCCTCACTCTGGGATTATGGTGAATGGTTTAATTCCTCACTCTGGGATTGTAGTGAATGGTGTAATTCCTCACACTGGGATGGTGGTGAATGGTGTAATTTCTCACTCTGGGTTTGTGGTGAATGGTGTAATTCCTCACTCTGGGATTGTGGTGAATGGTGTAATTCCTCACTCCTGGATTGTGGTGGATGGTATAATTCCTCACTCTGGGATTGTCGTGAATGGGGTAATTCCTCACTCTGGGATTGTAGTGAATGGGGTAATTCCTCACTCTGGGATTATGGTGAATGGTGTAATTCCTCACTCTGGGATTGTAGTGAATGGTGTAATTCCTCACTCTGGGATTGTGGTGAATGGTGTAATTCCTCAATCTGGGATTGTGGTGAATGGTTTAATTCCTCGCTCTGGGATTATAGTGAATGGTGTAATTCCTCACTCCGGGATTGTGGTGAATGGTGTAATTCCTCACTCTGGGATTGTGGTGAATGGTGTAATTCCTCACTCTGGGATTGTGGTGAATGCTGTAATTCCTCACTCTGGGATTGTGGTGAATGGTGTACTTTCTCACTCTGGGACTGTGGAGAATGGTGTAATTCCTCACTCTGGGATTGTGGTGAATGGTGTAATTCCTCAATCTGGGATTGTGGTGAATGGTGTAATTCCTCACTCTGGGATTGTAGTGAATGGTGTAATTACTCACTCTAGGATTGTAGTGAATGGTGTAATTCCTCACTCTGGGATTGTAGTGAATGGTGTAATTCCTCACTCTGGGATTGTAGTGAATGGTGTAATTCCACACTGTGGGATTGTAGTGAATGGTGTAATTCCTCACTCCGTGATTGTGGTGAATGGAGTAATTCCTCACTCTGGGATTGTGGTGAATGGTGTAATTCCTCACTCTGGGATTGTGGTGAATGGTTTAATTCCTCACTCTTGGATTGTAGTGAATGGTGTAATTCCACACTCTGGGATTGTGGTGAATGGTGTAATTCCTCACTCTGGGATTGTGGTGAATGGTGTAATTCTTCACTCTGGGATTGTGGTGAATGGTGTAATTCCTCACTCCTGGATTGTGGTGGATGGTGTAATTCCTCACTCTGTGATTGTGGTGAATGGTGTAATTCCTCACTCTGAGATTGTGGTCAATGGCGTAATTCCTCACTCTGGGATTGTGGTGAATGGTGTAATTCCTCACTCTGGGATTGTGGTGAATGGTGTAATTCCGCACACTGGGATTGTGGTGAATGGTGTAATTCCTCACTCTGAGATTGTGGTGAATGGTTTAATTACTCACTCTGGGATTGTGGTGAATGCTGTAATTCCTCACTCTGGGATTATGGTGAATGGTTTAATTCCTCACTCTGGGATGGTGGTGAATGGTATAATTTCTCACTCTGGGATTGTGGTGAATGGTGTAATTCCTCACTCTGGGATTTTGGTGAATGGTGTAATTCCTCACTCCTGGATTGTGGTGGATGGTGTAATTCCTCACTCTGGGATTGTCGTGAATGGGGTAATTCCTCACTCTGGGATTGTAGTGAATGGGGTAATTACTCACTCTGGGATTATGGTGAATGGTATAATTCCTCACTCTGGGATTGTAGTGAATGGTGTAATTCCTCACTCTGGGATTGTGGTGAATGGTGTAATTCCTCAATCTGGGATTGTGGTGAATGGTTTAATTCCTTACTCTGGGATTGTAGTGAATGGTGTAATTCCTCAGACTGAGATTGTGGTGAATGGGTTAATTCCTCACTCTGGGATTGCAGTGAATGGTTTAATTCCTCGCTCTGGGATTACAGTGAATGGTGTAATTCCTCACTCCGGGATTGTGGTGAATGGTATAATTCCTCACTCTGGGATTGTGGTGAATGGTGTAATTCTTCATTCTGGGATTGTGGTGAATGGTGTAATTCCTCACTCTTGAATTGTTGTGAATGGTGTAATTCCACACTCTGGGATTGTGGTGAATGGTGTAATTCCTCACTCTGGGATTGTGGTGAATGGTGTAATTCTTCACTCTGGGATTGTGGTGAATGGTATAATTCCTCACTCCTGGATTGTGGTGGATGGTGTAATTCCTCACTCTGTGATTGTGGTGAATGGTGTAATTCCTCACTCTGGGATTGTAGTGAATGGTGTAATTCCTCACTCTGGGATTGTGGTGAATGGTGTAATTCCTCACTCTGGGATTGTGGTGAATGGTGTAATTCCACACACTGGGATTGTGGTGAAAGGTGTAATTCCTCACTCTGAGATTGTGGTGAATGGTTTAATTACTCACTCTGGGATTGTGGTGAATGCTGTAATTCCTCACTCTGGGATTATGGTGAATGGTTTAATTCCTCACTCTGGGATGGTGGTGAATGGTATAATTTCTCACTCTGGGATTGTGGTGAATGGTGTAATTCCTCACTCTGGGATTTTGGTGAATGGTGTAATTCCTCACTCCTGGATTGTGGTGGATGGTGTAATTCCTCACTCTGGGATTGTCGTGAATGGGGTAATTCCTCACTCTGGGATTGTAGTGAATGGGGTAATTACTCACTCTGGGATTATGGTGAATGGTATAATTCCTCACTCTGGGATTGTAGTGAATGGTGTAATTCCTCACTCTGGGATTGTGGTGAATGGTGCAATTCCTCAATCTGGGATTGTGGTGAATGGTTTAATTCCTTACTCTGGGATTGTAGTGAATGGTGTAATTCCTCAGACTGAGATTGTGGTGAATGGGGTAATTCCTCACTCTGGGATTGCAGTGAATGGTTTAATTCCTCGCTCTGGGATTACAGTGAATGGTGTAATTCCTCACTCCGGGATTGTGGTGAATGGTATAATTCCTCACTCTGGGATTGTGGTGAATGGTGTAATTCTTCATTCTGGGATTGTGGTGAATGGTGTAATTCCTCACACCGGGATTGTGGTGAATGGTGTAATTCCTCACTCCGGGATTATGGTGAATGCTGTAATTGCTCACTCTGGGATTGTGTTGAATGGTATAATTCCTCAATCTGGGATTGTAGTGAATGGTGTAATTCCTCACTCTGGGATTGTGGTGAATGGTGTAATTCCTCACTCTGGGATTGTGGTGAATGGTGTAATTCCTCACTCTGGGATTGTGGTGAATGGTGTAATTCCTCACTTTGGGATTGTAGTAAATGGTGTAATTACTCACTCTGGGATTGTGGTGAATGGTGTAATTCCTCACACAGGGATTGTGGTGAATGGTATAATTCCTCACTCTGGGATTGTGGTGAATGCTGTAATTCCTCACTCTGGGATTGTGGTGAATGGTGTAATTCCTCAATCTGGGATTGTAGTGAATGGTGTAATTCCTCACTCTGCGATTATGGTGAATGGTGTAATTCCTCACTCTGGGATTGTGGTGAATGGTGTAATTCCTCACTCTGGGATTATGGTGAATGGTGTAATTCCTCACTTTGGGATTGTAGTTAATGGTGTAATTCCTCACTCTGGGATTGTGGTGAATGGTGTACTTCCTCAGTCCGGGATTGTGGTGAATGGTGTAATTCCTCACTCTGGGATTGTGGTGAATGGTGTATTTCCTCATTCTGGGATTGTGGTGAATGGTGTAATTCCTCACTCCAGGATTGTGGTGAATGGTGTAATTCCTCACTCTGGCATTGTGGTGAATGGTGTAATTCCTCACTCTGGGATTGTGGTGAATGGTATAATTCCTCACTCTGGGATTGTGGTGACTGGTGTAATTCCTCACTCTGGGATTGTAGTGAATGGTGTAATTCCTCACTCTGGGATTGTGGTGAATGCTGTAATTCCTCACTCTGGGATTGTGGTGAATGGTGTAATTCCTCACTCTGGGATTGTGGTGAATGGTGTAATTCCTCACTCTGGGATTGTGGTGAATGGTGTAATTCCTCACTCTGGGATTGTGGTGAATGGTGTACTTTCTCACTCTGGGATTGTGGAGAATGGTGTAATTCCTCACTCTGGGATTGTGGTGAATGGTGTAATTCCTCAATCTGGGATTGTGGTGAATGGTATAATTCCTCACTCTTGGATTGTAGTGAATGGTGTAATTCCACACTCTGGGATTGTGGTGAATGGTGTAATTCCTCACTCTGGGATTGTGGTGAATGGTGTAATTCCTCACTCTGGGATTGTTGTGAATGGTGTAATTCCTCACTCCTGGATTGTGGTGGATGGTGTAATTCCTCACTCTAGGATTGTGGTGAATGGTGTAATTCCTCACTCTGTGATTGTGGTGAATGGTGTAATTCCTCACTCTGAGATTGTGGTCAATGGCGTAATTCCTCACTCTGGGATTGTGGTGAATGGTGTAATTCCTCACTCTGGGATTGTGGTGAATGGTGTAATTCCGCACACTGGGATTGTGGTGAATGGCGTAATTCCTCACTCTGTGATTGTGGTGAATGGTTTAATTACTCACTCTGGGATTGTGGTGAATGCTGTAATTCCTCACTCTGGGATTATGGTGAATGGTTTAATTCCTCACTCTGGGATGGTGGTGAATGGTGTAATTTCTCACTCTGGGACTGTGGTGAATGGTGTAATTCCTCACTCTGGGATTGTGGTGAATGGTGTAATTCCTGACTCCTGGATTGTGGTGCATGGTGTAATTCCTCACTCTGGGATTGTCGTGAATGGTGTAATTCTTCATTCTGGGATTGTGGTGAATGGTCTCATTCCTCACACCGGGATTGTGGTGAATGGTGTAATTCCTCACTCCGGGATTGTGTTGAATGCTGTAATTCCTCACTCTGGGATTGTGTTGAATGGTGTAATTCCTCAATCTGGGATTGTAGTGAATGGTGTAATTCCTCACTCTGGGATTGTGGTGAATGGTTTAATTCCTCACTCTGGGATTGTGATGAATGGTGTAATTCCTCACTCTGGGATTGTGGTGAATGGTGTAATTCCTCATATTGGGATTGTAGTTAATGGTGTAATTACTCACTCTGGGATTGTGGTGAATGGTGTAATTGCTCACACAGGGATTGTGGTGAATGGTGTAATTCCTCACTCCGGGATTGTGGTGAATGCTGTAATTCCTCACTCTGGGATTGTGGTGAATGGTGTAATTCCTCAATCTGGGATTGTAGTGAATGGTGTAATTCCTCACTCTGCGATTATGGTGAATGGTGTAATTCCTCACTCTGGGATTGTGGTGAATGGTGTAATTCCTCACTCTGGGATTGTGGTGAATGGTGTAATCCTCACTTTGGGATTGTAGTTAATGGTGTAATTCCTCACTCTGGGATTGTGGTGAATGGTGTAATTTCTCAATCTGGGATTGTGGTGAATGGTGTAATTCCTCACTCTGGGATTGTGGTGAATGGTGTAATTCCTCACTCTGGGATTGTAGTGAATGGTGTAATTCCTCACTCTGGGATTGTGGTGAATGCTGTAATTCCTCACTCTGGGATTGTGGTGAATGGTGTAATTCCTCACTCTGGGATTGTGGTGAATGGTGTAATTCCTCACTCTGGGATTGTGGTGAATGGTGTACTTCCTCAGTCTGGGATTGTGGAGAATGGTGTAATTCCTCACTCTGGGATTGTGGTGAATGGTGTAATTCCTCACTCTGGGATTGTGGTGAATGGTGTATTTCCTCACTCTGGGATTGTGGTGAATGGTGTAATTCCTCACTCCAGGATTGTGGTGAATGGTGTAATTCCTCACTCTGGCATTGTGGTGAATGGTGTAATTCCTCACTCTGGGATTGTGGTGAATGGTATAATTCCTCACTCTGGGATTGTGGTGAATGGTGTAATTCCTCACTCTGGGATTGTAGTGAATGGTGTAATTCCTCACTCTGGGATTGTGGTGAATGCTGTAATTCCTCACTCTGGGATTGTGGTGAATGGTGTAATTCCTCACTCTGGGATTGTGCTGAATGGTGTAATTCCTCACTCTGGGATTGTGGTGAATGTTGGAATTCCTCACTCTGGGATTGTGGTGAATGGTGTACTTTCTCACTCTGGGATTGTGGAGAATGGTGTAACTCCTCACTCTGGGATTGTGGTGAATGGTGTAATTCCTCAATCTGGGATTGTGGTGAATGGTGTAATTCCTCACTCTGGGATTGTAGTGAATGGTGCAATTACTCACTCTAGGATTGTAGTGAATGGTGTAATTCCTCACTCTGGGATTGTAGTGAATGGTGTAATTCCTCACTCCGGGATTGTGGTGAATGGTTTAATTCCTCACTCTGGGATTGTGGTGAATGGTGTAATTCCTCACTCTTGGATTGTAGTGAATGGTATAATTCCACACTCTGGGATTGTGGTGAATGGTGTAATTCCTCACTCTGAGATTGTGGTGAATGGTGTAATTCCTCACTCTGGGATTGTGGTGAATGGTATAATTCCTCACTCTGGGATTGTGGTGAATGGTGTAATTCCTCACTCTGAAATTGTGGTCAATGGCGTAATTCCTCACTCTGGGATTGTGGTGAATGGTGTAATTCCTCACTCTGGGATTGTGGTGAATGGTTTAATTACTCACTCTGGGATTGTGGTGAATGGTTTAATTACTCACTCTGGGATTGTGGTGAATGCTGTAATTCCTCAGTCTGGGATTATGGTGAATGGTTTAATTCCTCACTCTGGGATTGCAGTGAATGGTGTAATTCCTCACTCTGGGATGGTGGTGAATGGTGTAATTTCTCACTCTGGGTTTGTGGTGAATGGTGTAATACCTCACTCTGGGATTGTGGTGAATGGTGTAATTCCTCACTCCTGGATTGTGGTGGATGGTGTAATTCCTCACTCTGGGATTGTCGTGAATGGGGTAATTCCTCACTCTGGGATTATGGTGAATGGTGTAATTCCTCACTCTGGGATTGTAGTGAATGGTGTAATTCCTCACTCTGGGATTGTGGTGAATGGTGTAATTCCTCAATCTGGGATTGTGGTGAATGGTTTAATTCCTCGCTCTGGGATTATAGTGAATGGTGTAATTCTTCACTCTGGGATTGTGGTGAATGGTGTAATTCCTCACACCGGGATTGTGGTGAATGGTGTAATTCCTCACTCCGGGATTGTGGTGAATGCTGTAATTCCTCACTCTGGGATTGTGTTGAATGGTGTAATTCCTCAATCTGGGATTGTAGTGAATGGTGTAATTCCTCACTCTGGGATTGTGGTGAATGGTGTAATTCCTCGCTCTGGGATTGTGGTGAATGGTGTAATTCCTCACTTTGGGATTGTAGTTAATGGTGTAATTACTCACTCTGGGATTGTGGTGAATGGTGTAATTCCTCAGCCCGGGATTGTGGTGAATGGTGTAATTCCTCACTCTGGGATTGTAGTGAATGGTGTAATTCCTCACTCTTGGATTGTAGTGAATGGTGTAATTCCTCACTCTGGGGTTGTAGTGAATTGTGTAATTCCTCACTCCGTGATTGTGGTGAATGGAGTAATTCCTCACTCTGGGATTGTGGTGAATGGTGTAATTCCTCACTCCGGGATTGTGGTGAATGGTTTAATTCCTCACTCTGGGATTGTGGTGAATGGTGTAATTCCTCACTCTTGGATTGTAGTGAATGGTGTAATTCCACACTCTGGGATTGTGGTGAATGGTGTAATTCCTCACTCTGGGATTGTGATAAATGGTGTAATTCCTCACTCTGGGATTGTGGTGAATGGTGTAATTCCTCACTCCTGGATTGTGGTGGATGGTGTAATTCCTCACTCTGGGATTGTGGTGAATGGTGTAATTCCTCACTCCTGGATTGTGGTGCATGGTGTAATTCCTCACTCTGGGATTGTCGTGAATGGTGTAATTCTTCATTCTGGGATTGTGGTGAATGGTCTAATTCCTCACACCGGGATTGTGGTGAATGGTGTAATTCCTCACTCCGGGATTGTGGTGAATGCTGTAATTCCTCACTCTGGGATTGTGTTGAATGGTGTAATTCCTCAATCTGGGATTGTAGTGAATGGTGTAATTCCTCACTCTGGGATTGTGGTGAATGGTGTAATTCCTCACTCTGGGATTGTGGTGAATGGTGTAATTCTTCATTCTGGGATTGTGGTGAATGGTGTAATTCCTCACACCGGGATTGTGGTGAATGGTGTAATTCCTCACTCCGGGATTATGGTGAATGCTGTAATTGCTCACTCTGGGATTGTGTTGAATGGTATAATTCCTCAATCTGGGATTGTAGTGAATGGTGTAATTCCTCACTCTGGGATTGTGGTGAATGGTGTAATTCCTCACTCTGGGATTGTGGTGAATGGTGTAATTCCTCACTCTGGGATTGTGGTGAATGGTGTAATTCCTCACTTTGGGATTGTAGTAAATGGTGTAATTACTCACTCTGGGATTGTGGTGAATGGTGTAATTCCTCACACAGGGATTGTGGTGAATGGTATAATTCCTCACTCTGGGATTGTGGTGAATGCTGTAATTCCTCACTCTGGGATTGTGGTGAATGGTGTAATTCCTCAATCTGGGATTGTAGTGAATGGTGTAATTCCTCACTCTGCGATTATGGTGAATGGTGTAATTCCTCACTCTGGGATTGTGGTGAATGGTGTAATTCCTCACTCTGGGATTATGGTGAATGGTGTAATTCCTCACTTTGGGATTGTAGTTAATGGTGTAATTCCTCACTCTGGGATTGTGGTGAATGGTGTACTTCCTCAGTCCGGGATTGTGGTGAATGGTGTAATTCCTCACTCTGGGATTGTGGTGAATGGTGTATTTCCTCATTCTGGGATTGTGGTGAATGGTGTAATTCCTCACTCCAGGATTGTGGTGAATGGTGTAATTCCTCACTCTGGCATTGTGGTGAATGGTGTAATTCCTCACTCTGGGATTGTGGTGAATGGTATAATTCCTCACTCTGGGATTGTGGTGACTGGTGTAATTCCTCACTCTGGGATTGTAGTGAATGGTGTAATTCCTCACTCTGGGATTGTGGTGAATGCTGTAATTCCTCACTCTGGGATTGTGGTGAATGGTGTAATTCCTCACTCTGGGATTGTGGTGAATGGTGTAATTCCTCACTCTGGGATTGTGGTGAATGGTGTAATTCCTCACTCTGGGATTGTGGTGAATGGTGTACTTTCTCACTCTGGGATTGTGGAGAATGGTGTAATTCCTCACTCTGGGATTGTGGTGAATGGTGTAATTCCTCAATCTGGGATTGTGGTGAATGGTATAATTCCTCACTCTTGGATTGTAGTGAATGGTGTAATTCCACACTCTGGGATTGTGGTGAATGGTGTAATTCCTCACTCTGGGATTGTGGTGAATGGTGTAATTCCTCACTCTAGGATTGTTGTGAATGGTGTAATTCCTCACTCCTGGATTGTGGTGGATGGTGTAATTCCTCACTCTAGGATTGTGGTGAATGGTGTAATTCCTCACTCTGTGATTGTGGTGAATGGTGTAATTCCTCACTCTGAGATTGTGGTCAATGGCGTAATTCCTCACTCTGGGATTGTGGTGAATGGTGTAATTCCTCACTCTGGGATTGTGGTGAATGGTGTAATTCCGCACACTGGGATTGTGGTGAATGGCGTAATTCCTCACTCTGTGATTGTGGTGAATGGTTTAATTACTCACTCTGGGATTGTGGTGAATGCTGTAATTCCTCACTCTGGGATTATGGTGAATGGTTTAATTCCTCACTCTGGGATGGTGGTGAATGGTGTAATTTCTCACTCTGGGACTGTGGTGAATGGTGTAATTCCTCACTCTGGGATTGTGGTGAATGGTGTAATTCCTGACTCCTGGATTGTGGTGCATGGTGTAATTCCTCACTCTGGGATTGTCGTGAATGGTGTAATTCTTCATTCTGGGATTGTGGTGAATGGTCTCATTCCTCACACCGGGATTGTGGTGAATGGTGTAATTCCTCACTCCGGGATTGTGTTGAATGCTGTAATTCCTCACTCTGGGATTGTGTTGAATGGTGTAATTCCTCAATCTGGGATTGTAGTGAATGGTGTAATTCCTCACTCTGGGATTGTGGTGAATGGTTTAATTCCTCACTCTGGGATTGTGATGAATGGTGTAATTCCTCACTCTGGGATTGTGGTGAATGGTGTAATTCCTCATATTGGGATTGTAGTTAATGGTGTAATTACTCACTCTGGGATTGTGGTGAATGGTGTAATTGCTCACACAGGGATTGTGGTGAATGGTGTAATTCCTCACTCCGGGATTGTGGTGAATGCTGTAATTCCTCACTCTGGGATTGTGGTGAATGGTGTAATTCCTCAATCTGGGATTGTAGTGAATGGTGTAATTCCTCACTCTGCGATTATGGTGAATGGTGTAATTCCTCACTCTGGGATTGTGGTGAATGGTGTAATTCCTCACTCTGGGATTGTGGTGAATGGTGTAATCCTCACTTTGGGATTGTAGTTAATGGTGTAATTCCTCACTCTGGGATTGTGGTGAATGGTGTAATTCCTCAATCTGGGATTGTGGTGAATGGTGTAATTCCTCACTCTGGGATTGTGGTGAATGGTGTAATTCCTCACTCTGGGATTGTAGTGAATGGTGTAATTCCTCACTCTGGGATTGTGGTGAATGCTGTAATTCCTCACTCTGGGATTGTGGTGAATGGTGTAATTCCTCACTCTGGGATTGTGGTGAATGGTGTAATTCCTCACTCTGGGATTGTGGTGAATGGTGTACTTCCTCAGTCTGGGATTGTGGAGAATGGTGTAATTCCTCACTCTGGGATTGTGGTGAATGGTGTAATTCCTCACTCTGGGATTGTGGTGAATGGTGTATTTCCTCACTCTGGGATTGTGGTGAATGGTGTAATTCCTCACTCCAGGATTGTGGTGAATGGTGTAATTCCTCACTCTGGCATTGTGGTGAATGGTGTAATTCCTCACTCTGGGATTGTGGTGAATGGTATAATTCCTCACTCTGGGATTGTGGTGAATGGTGTAATTCCTCACTCTGGGATTGTAGTGAATGGTGTAATTCCTCACTCTGGGATTGTGGTGAATGCTGTAATTCCTCACTCTGGGATTGTGGTGAATGGTGTAATTCCTCACTCTGGGATTGTGCTGAATGGTGTAATTCCTCACTCTGGGATTGTGGTGAATGTTGGAATTCCTCACTCTGGGATTGTGGTGAATGGTGTACTTTCTCACTCTGGGATTGTGGAGAATGGTGTAACTCCTCACTCTGGGATTGTGGTGAATGGTGTAATTCCTCAATCTGGGATTGTGGTGAATGGTGTAATTCCTCACTCTGGGATTGTAGTGAATGGTGCAATTACTCACTCTAGGATTGTAGTGAATGGTGTAATTCCTCACTCTGGGATTGTAGTGAATGGTGTAATTCCTCACTCTGGGATTGTAGTGAATGGTGTAATTCCTCACTCTGGGATTGTAGTGAATGGTGTAATTCCTCACTCCGTGATTGTGGTGAATGGAGTAATTCCTCACTCTGGGATTGTGGTGAATGGTGTAATTCCTCACTCCGGGATTGTGGTGAATGGTTTAATTCCTCACTCTGGGATTGTGGTGAATGGTGTAATTCCTCACTCTTGGATTGTAGTGAATGGTATAATTCCACACTCTGGGATTGTGGTGAATGGTGTAATTCCTCACTCTGAGATTGTGGTGAATGGTGTAATTCCTCACTCTGGGATTGTGGTGAATGGTATAATTCCTCACTCTGGGATTGTGGTGAATGGTGTAATTCCTCACTCTGAAATTGTGGTCAATGGCGTAATTCCTCACTCTGGGATTGTGGTGAATGGTGTAATTCCTCACTCTGGGATTGTGGTGAATGGTTTAATTACTCACTCTGGGATTGTGGTGAATGGTTTAATTACTCACTCTGGGATTGTGGTGAATGCTGTAATTCCTCAGTCTGGGATTATGGTGAATGGTTTAATTCCTCACTCTGGGATTGCAGTGAATGGTGTAATTCCTCACTCTGGGATGGTGGTGAATGGTGTAATTTCTCACTCTGGGTTTGTGGTGAATGGTGTAATACCTCACTCTGGGATTGTGGTGAATGGTGTAATTCCTCACTCCTGGATTGTGGTGGATGGTGTAATTCCTCACTCTGGGATTGTCGTGAATGGGGTAATTCCTCACTCTGGGATTATGGTGAATGGTGTAATTCCTCACTCTGGGATTGTAGTGAATGGTGTAATTCCTCACTCTGGGATTGTGGTGAATGGTGTAATTCCTCAATCTGGGATTGTGGTGAATGGTTTAATTCCTCGCTCTGGGATTATAGTGAATGGTGTAATTCTTCACTCTGGGATTGTGGTGAATGGTGTAATTCCTCACACCGGGATTGTGGTGAATGGTGTAATTCCTCACTCCGGGATTGTGGTGAATGCTGTAATTCCTCACTCTGGGATTGTGTTGAATGGTGTAATTCCTCAATCTGGGATTGTAGTGAATGGTGTAATTCCTCACTCTGGGATTGTGGTGAATGGTGTAATTCCTCGCTCTGGGATTGTGGTGAATGGTGTAATTCCTCACTTTGGGATTGTAGTTAATGGTGTAATTACTCACTCTGGGATTGTGGTGAATGGTGTAATTCCTCAGCCCGGGATTGTGGTGAATGGTGTAATTCCTCACTCTGGGATTGTAGTGAATGGTGTAATTCCTCACTCTTGGATTGTAGTGAATGGTGTAATTCCTCACTCTGGGGTTGTAGTGAATTGTGTAATTCCTCACTCCGTGATTGTGGTGAATGGAGTAATTCCTCACTCTGGGATTGTGGTGAATGGTGTAATTCCTCACTCCGGGATTGTGGTGAATGGTTTAATTCCTCACTCTGGGATTGTGGTGAATGGTGTAATTCCTCACTCTTGGATTGTAGTGAATGGTGTAATTCCACACTCTGGGATTGTGGTGAATGGTGTAATTCCTCACTCTGGGATTGTGATAAATGGTGTAATTCCTCACTCTGGGATTGTGGTGAATGGTGTAATTCCTCACTCCTGGATTGTGGTGGATGGTGTAATTCCTCACTCTGGGATTGTGGTGAATGGTGTAATTCCTCACTCCTGGATTGTGGTGCATGGTGTAATTCCTCACTCTGGGATTGTCGTGAATGGTGTAATTCTTCATTCTGGGATTGTGGTGAATGGTCTAATTCCTCACACCGGGATTGTGGTGAATGGTGTAATTCCTCACTCCGGGATTGTGGTGAATGCTGTAATTCCTCACTCTGGGATTGTGTTGAATGGTGTAATTCCTCAATCTGGGATTGTAGTGAATGGTGTAATTCCTCACTCTGGGATTGTGGTGAATGGTGTAATTCCTCACTCTGGGATTGTGGTGAATGGTGTAATTCCTCACTCTGGGATTGTGGTGAATGGTGTAATTCCTCACTTTGGGATTGTAGTTAATGGTGTAATGACTCACTCTGGGATTGTGGTGAATGGTGTAATTGCTCACACAGGGATTGTGGTGAATGGTATAATTCCTCACTCCGGGATTGTGGTGAATGCTGTAATTCCTCACTCTGGGATTGTGGTGAATGGTGTAATTCCTCAATCTGGGATTGTGGTGAATGGTGTAATTCCTCACTCTGGGATTGTGGTGAATGGTGTAATTCCTCACTCTGGGATTGTGGTGAATGGTGTAATTCCTCACTCCAGGATTGTGGTGAATGGTGTAATTCCTCACTCTGGCATTGTGGTGAATGGTGTAATTCCTCACTCTGGGATTGTGGTGAATGGTATAATTCCTCACTCTGGGATTGTGGTGAATGGTGTAATTCCTCACTCTGGGATTGTAGTGAATGGTGTAATTCCTCACTCTGGGATTGTGGTGAATGCTGTAATTCCTCACTCTGGGATTGTGGTGAATGGTGTAATTCCTCACTCTGGGATTGTGGTGAATGGTGTAATTCCTCACTCTGGGATTGTGGTGAATGGTGTACTTCCTCAGTCTGGGATTGTGGAGAATGGTGTAATTCCTCCCTCTGGGATTGTGGTGAATGGTGTAATTCCTCACTCTGGGATTGTGGTGAATGGTGTATTTCCTCACTCTGGGATTGTGGTGAATGGTGTAATTCCTCACTCCAGGATTGTGGTGAATGGTGTAATTCCTCACTCTGGCATTGTGGTGAATGGTGTAATTCCTCACTCCGGGATTGTGGTGAATGGTTTAATTCCTCACTCTGGGATTGTGGTGAATGGTGTAATTCCTCACTCTTGGATTGTAGTGAATGGTGAAATTCCACACTCTGGGATTGTGGTGAATGGTGTAATTCCTCACTCTGGGATTGTGATAAATGGTGTAATTCCTCACTCTGGGATTGTGGTGAATGGTGTAATTCCTCACTCCTGGATTGTGGTGGATGGTGTAATTCCTCACTCTGGGATTGTGGTGAATGGTATAATTCCTCACTCTGGGATTGTGGTGAATGGTGTAATTCCTCACTCTGAGATGGTAGTCAATGGCGTAATTCCTCACTCTGGGATTGTGGTGAATGGTGCAATTCCTCACTCTGGGATTGTGGTGAATGGTGTAATTCCGCACACTGGGATTGTGGTGAATGGTGTAATTCCTCACTCTGAGATTGTGGTGAATGGTTTAATTACTCACTCTGGGATTGTGGTGAATGCTGTAATTCTTCACTCTGGGATTATGGTGAATGGTTTAATTCCTCACTCTGGGATTGTAGTGAATGGTGTAATTCCTCACTCTGGGTTGGTGGTGAATGGTGTAATTCCTCACTCTGGCATTGTGGTGAATGGTGTAATTCCTCACTCTGGGATTGTGGTGAATGGCATAATTCCTCACTCTGGGATTGTGGTGAATGGTGTAATTCCTCACTCTGGGATTGTAGTGAATGGTGTAATTCCTCACTCTGGGATTGTGGTGAATGCTGTAATTCCTCACTCTGGGATTGTGGTGAATGGTGTAATTCCTCACTCTGGGATTGTGGTGAATGGTGTAATTCCTCACTCTGGGATTGTGGTGAATGGTGTACTTTCTCAATCTGTGATTGTGGAGAATGGTGTAATTCCTCACTCTGGGATTGTGGTGAATGGTGTAATTCCTCAATCTGGGATTGTGGTGAATGGTGTAATTCCTCACTCTGGGATTGTAGTGAATGGTGCAATTACTCACTCTAGGATTGTAGTGAATGGTGTAATTCCTCACTCTGGGATTGTAGTAAATGGTGTAATTCCTCACTCTGGGATTGGAGTGAATGGTGTAATTCCTCACTCTGGGATTGTAGTGAATGGTGTAATTCCTCACTCCGTGATTGTGGTGAATGGAGTAATTCCTCACTCTGGGATTGTGGTGAATGGTGCAATTCCTCACTCCGGGATTGTGGTGAATGGTTTAATTCCTCACTCTGGGATTGTGGTGGATGGTGTAATTCCTCACTCTTGGATTGTAGTGAATGGTGTAATTCCACACTCTGGGATTGTGGTGAATGGTGTAATTCCTCACTCTGAGATTGTTGTGAATGGTGTAATTCCTCACTCTGGGATTGTGGTGCATGGTATAATTCCTCACTCTGGGATTGTGGTGAATGGTGTAATTCCTCACTCTGAAATTGTGGTCAATGGCGTAATTCCTCACTCTGGGATTGTGGTGAATGGTGTAATTCCTCACTCTGGGATTGTGGTGAATGGTGTAATTCCGCACACTGGGATTGTGGTGAATGGTGTAATTCCTCACTCTGAGATTGTGGTGAATGGTTTAATTACTCACTCTGGGATTGTGGTGAATGCTGTAATTCCTCACTCTGGGATTATGGTGAATGGTTTAATTCCTCACTCTGGGATTGTAGTGAATGGTGTAATTCCTCACTCTGGGATGGTGGTGAATGGTGTAATTTCTCACTCTGGGTTTGTGGTGAATGCTGTAATTCCTCACTCTGGGATTGTGGTGAATGGTGTAATTCCTCACTCCTGGATTGTGGTGGATGGTGTAATTCCTCACTCTGGGATTGTCGTGAATGGGGTAATTCCTCACTCTGGGATTGTAGTGAATGGGGTAATTCCTCACTCTGGGATTATGGTGAATGGTGTAATTCCTCACTCTGGGATTGTAGTGAATGGTGTAATTCCTCACTCTGGGATTGTGTTGAATGGTGCAATTCCTCAATCTGGGATTGTGGTGAATGGTTTAATTCCTCGCTCTGGGATTATAGTGAATGGTGTAATTCCTCACTCCGGGATTGTGGTGAATGGTGTAACTCCTCACTCTGGGATTGTGGTGAATGGTGTAATTCTTCACTCTGGGATTGTGGTGAATGGTGTAATTCCTCACACCGGGATTGTGGTGAATGGTGTAATTCCTCACTCCGGGATTGTGGTGAATGCTGTAATTCATCACTCTGGGATTGTGTTGAATGATGTAATTCCTCAATCTGGGATTGCAGTGAATGGTGTAATTCCTCACTCTGGGATTGTGGTGAATGGTGTAATTCCTCACTCTGGGATTGTGGTGAATGGTGTAATTCCTCACTTTGGGATTGTAGTTAATGGTGTAATTACTCACTCTGGGATTGTGGTGAATGGTGTAATTCCTCACCCCGGGATTGTGGTGAATGGTGTAATTCCTCACTGTTGGATTGCAGTGAATGGTGTAATTCCTCACTCTTGGATTGTAGTGAATGGTGTAATTCCTCACTCTGGGATTGTAGTGAATTGTGTAATTCCTCACTCCGTGATTGTGGTGAATGGAGTAATTCCTCACTCTGGGATTGTGGTGAATGGTGTAATTCCTCACTCCGGGATTGTAGTGAATGGTGTAATTCCACACTCTGGGATTGTGGTGAATGGTGTAATTCCTCACTCTGGGATTGTGATAAATGGTGTAATTCCTCACTCTGGGATTGTGGTAAGTGGTGTAATTCCTCACTCCTGGATTGTGGTGGATGGTGTAATTCCTCACTCTAGGATTGTGGTGAATGGTATAATTCCTCACTCTGGGATTGTGGTGAATGGTGTAATTCCTCACTCTGAGATGGTGGTCAATGGCGTAATTCCTCACTCTGGGATTGTGGTGAATGGTGTAATTCCTCACTCTGGGATTGTGGTGAATGGTGTAATTCCGCACACTGGGATTGTGGTGAATGGTGTAATTCCTCACTCTGAGATTGTGGTGAATGGTTTAATTACCTACTCTGGGATTGTGGTGAATGCTGTAATTCTTCACTCTGGGATTATGGTGAATGGTTTAATTCCTCTCTGGGATTGTAGTGAATGGTGTAATTCCTCACTCTGGGATGGTGGTGAATGGTGTAATTCCTCACTCTGGGATTGTGGTGAATGGTGTAATTCCTCACTCTGGGATTGTGGTGAATGGTGTAATTCCTCACTCCTGGATTGTGGTGGATGGTGTAATTCCTCACTCTGGGATTGTCGTGAATGGGGTAATTCCTCACTCTGGGATTATGGTGAATGGTGTAATTCCTCACTCTGGGATTGTAGTGAATGGGGTAATTCCTCACTCTGGGATTATGGTGAATGGTGTAATTCCTCACTCTGGGATTGTAGTGAATGGTGTAATTCCTCACTCTGGGATTGTGGTGAATGGTGTAATTCCTCAATCTGGGATTGTGGTGAATGTTTTAATTCCATACTCTAGGATTGTAGTGAATGGTGTAATTCCTCAGACTGAGATTGTGGTGAATTGTGTAATTCCTCACTCTGCGATTGTAGTGAATGGTTTAATTCCTCACTCCGGGATTGTGGTGAATGGTGTAATTCCTCACTCTGGGATTATGGTGAATAGTGTAATTCCTCACTCCAGGATTGTGGTGAATGGTGTAATTCCTCACTCTGGGATTGTGGTGAATAGTGTAATTCCTCACTCTGGGTTTGTGGTGAATGGTGTAATTCCTGACTCTGGGGTTGTGGTGAATGGTGTAATTCCTCACTCTGGGGTTGTAGTGAATGGTGTAACTCCTCACTCTGGGATTGTGGTGAATGGTGTAATTCCTCACTCCAGGATTGTGGTGAATGGTGTAAGTCCTCACTCTGGCATTGTGGTGAATGGTGTAATTCCTCACTCTGATTATTGTGAATAGTGTAATTCCTCACTCTGGGAATGTAGTGAATGGTGCAATTCCTCATTCTGGGATTGTGGTGAATGGTGTAATTCCTCAATCTGGGATTGTGGTGAATGGTGTAATTCCTCACTCTGGCATTGTGGAGAATGGTGTAATTCCTCACACTGGGATTGTAGTGAATGGTGTAATTCCTCACTCTGGGATTGTGGTGAATGCTGTAATTCCTCACTCTGGGATTGTGGTGAATGGTGTAATGCCTCACTCTGGGATTGTGGTGAATGGTGTAATTCCTCGCTCTGGGATTGTGGTGAATGGTGTACTTCCTCACTCTGGGATTGTGGAGAATTGTGTAATTCCTCACTCTGGGATTGTGGTAAATGGAGTAATTCCTCAGTCTGGGATTGTGGTGAATGGTGTAATTCCTCACTCTGGGATTGTAGTGAATGGTGTAATTACTCACTCTAGGATTGTAGTGAATGGTGTAATTCCTCACTCTGGGATTGTAGTGAATGGTGTAATTCCTCACTCTGGGATTGTAGTGAATTGTGTAATTCCTCACTCCGTGATTGTGGTGAATGGAGTAATTCCTCACTCTGGGATTGTGGTGAATGGTGTCATTCCTCACTCCGGGATTGTGGTGAATGGTTTAATTCGTCACTCTGGGATTGTGGTGAATGGTGTAATTCCTCACTCTTGGATTGTAGTGAATGGTGTAATTCCACAGTCTGGGATTGTGGTGAATGGTGTAATTCCTCACTCTGGGATTGTGGTAAATGGTGTAATTCCTCACTCTGGGATTGTGGTGAATGGTGTAATTCCTCACTCCTGGATTGTGGTGGATGGTGTAATTCCTCACTCTAGGATTGTGGTGAATGGTATAATTCCTCACTCTGGGATTGTGGTGAATGGTGTAATTCCTCACTCTGAGATGGTGGTCAATGGCGTAATTCCTCACTCTGGGATTGTGGTGAATGGTGTAATTCCTCACTCTGGGATTGTGATGAATGGTGTAATTCCTCACTCTGAGATTGTGGTGAATGGTTTAAGTACTCACTCTGGGATTGTGGTGAATGCTGTAATTCCTCACTCTGGGATTATGGTGAATGGTTTAATTCCTCACTCTGGGATTGTAGTGAATGGTGTAATTCCTCACTCTGGGATGGTGGTGAATGCTGTAATTCCTCACTCTGGGATTGTGGTGAATGGTGTAATTCCTCACTCTGGGATTGTGTTGAATGGTGTAATTCCTCACTCCTGGATTGTGGTGGATGGTGTAATTCCTCACTCTGGGATTGTCGTGAATGGGGTAATTCCTCGCTCTGGGATTGTGGTGAATGGTGTAATTCCTCACTTTGGGATTGTAGTTAATGGTGTAATTTCTCACTCTGGGATTGTGGTGAATGGTGTAATTCCTCACCCCGGGATTGTGGGGAATGGTGTAATTCCTCACTGTTGGATTGCAGTGAATGGTGTAATTCCTCACTCTTGGATTGTAGTGAATGGTGTAATTCCTCACTCTGGGATTGTAGTGAATTGTGTAATTCCTCACTCCGTGATTGTGGTGAATGGAGTAATTCCTCACTCTGGGATTGTGGTGAATGGTGTAATTCCTCACTCCGGGATTGTAGTGAATGGTGTAATTCCACACACTGGGATTGTGGTGAATGGTGTAATTCCTCACTCTGGGATTGTGATAAATGGTGTAATTCCTCACTCTGGGATTGTGGTAAGTGGTGTAATTCCTCACTCCTGGATTGTGGTGGATGGTGTAATTCCTCACTCTAGGATTGTGGTGAATGGTATAATTCCTCACTCTGGGATTGTGGTGAATGGTGTAATTCCTCACTCTGAGATGGTGGTCAATGGCGTAATTCCTCACTCTGGGATTGTGGTGAATGGTGTAATTCCTCACTCTGGGATTGTGGTGAATGGTGTAATTCCGCACACTGGGATTGTGGTGAATGGTGTAATTCCTCACTCTGAGATTGTGGTGAATGGTTTAATTACTCACTCTGGGATTGTGGTGAATGCTGTAATTCTTCACTCTGGGATTATGGTGAATGGTTTAATTCCTCTCTGGGATTGTAGTGAATGGTGTAATTCCTCACTCTGGGATGGTGGTGAATGGTGTAATTCCTCACTCTGGGATTGTGGTGAATGGTGTAATTCCTCACTCTGGGATTGTGGTGAATGGTGTAATTCCTCACTCCTGGATTGTGGTGGATGGTGTAATTCCTCACTCTGGGATTGTCGTGAATGGGGTAATTCCTCACTCTGGGATTATGGTGAATGGTGTAATTCCTCACTCTGGGATTGTAGTGAATGGGGTAATTCCTCACTCTGGGATTATGGTGAATGGTGTAATTCCTCACACTGGGATTGTAGTGAATGGTGTAATTCCTCACTCTGGGATTGTGGTGAATGGTGTAATTCCTCAATCTGGGATTGTGGTGAATGTTTTAATTCCTTACTCTAGGATTGTAGTGAATGGTGTAATTCCTCAGACTGAGATTGTGGTGAATGGTGTAATTCCTCACTCTGGGATTGTAGTGAATGGTTTAATTCCTCACTCCGGGATTGTGGTGAATGTTGTAATTCCTCACTCTGGGATTGTGGTGAATGGTGTAATTCCTCACTCTGGGATTGTGGTGAATGGTGTAATTCCTCACTCTGGGATTGTAGTGAATGTTGTAATTCCTCACTCTGGGATTGTGGTGAATGGTGTAATTCCTCACTCTGGGATTGTGGTGAATGGTGTAATTCCTCACTCTGGGATTATGGTGAATAGTGTAATTCCTCACTCCAGGATTGTGGTGAATGGTGTAATTCCTCACTCTGGGATTGTGGTGAATAGTGTAATTCCTCACTCTGGGTTTGTGGTGAATGGTGTAATTCCTGACTCTGGGGTTGTGGTGAATGGTGTAATTCCTCACTCTGGGGTTGTAGTGAATGGTGTAACTCCTCACTCTGGGATTGTGGTGAATGGTGTAATTCCTCACTCCAGGATTGTGGCGAATGGTGTAAGTCCTCACTCTGGCATTGTGGTGAATGGTGTAATTCCTCACTCTGATTATTGTGAATAGTGTAATTCCTCACTCTGGGAATGTAGTGAATGGTGCAATTCCTCATTCTGGGATTGTGGTGAATGGTGTAATTCCTCAATCTGGGATTGTGGTGAATGGTGTAATTCCTCACTCTGGGATTGTGGAGAATGGTGTAATTCCTCACACTGGGATTGTAGTGAATGGTGTAATTCCTCACTCTGGGATTGTGGTGAATGCTGTAATTCCTCACTCTGGGATTGTGGTGAATGGTGTAATTCCTCACTCTGGGATTGTGGTGAATGGTGTAATTCCTCGCTCTGGGATTGTGGTGAATGGTGTACTTCCTCACTCTGGGATTGTGGAGAATTGTGTAATTCCTCACTCTGGGATTGTGGTAAATGGTGTAATTCCTCAGTCTGGGATTGTGGTGAATGGTGTAATTCCTCACTCTGGGATTGTAGTGAATGGTGTAATTACTCACTCTAGGATTGTAGTGAATGGTGTAATTCCTCACTCTGGGATTGTAGTGAATGGTGTAATTCCTCACTCTGGGACTGTAGTGAATGGTGTAATTCCTCACTCTGGGATTGTAGTGAATTGTTTAATTCCTCACTCCGTGATTGTGGTGAATGGAGTAATTCCTCACTCTGGGATTGTGGTGAATGGTGTAATTCCTCACTCCGGGATTGTGGTGAATGGTTTAATTCGTCACTCTGGGATTGTGGTGAATGGTGTAATTCCTCACTCTTGGATTGTAGTGAATGGTGTAATTCCACAGTCTGGGATTGTGGTGAATGGTGTAATTCCTCACTCTGGGATTGTGGTAAATGGTGTAATTCCTCACTCTGGGATTGTGGTGAATGGTGTAATTCCTCACTCCTGGATTGTGGTGGATGGTGTAATTCCTCACTCTAGGATTGTGGTGAATGGTATAATTCCTCACTCTGGGATTGTGGTGAATGGTGTAATTCCTCACTCTGAGATGGTGGTCAATGGGGTAATTCCTCACTCTGGGATTGTGGTGAATGGTGTAATTCCTCACTCTGGGATTGTGATGAATGGTGTAATTCCTCACTCTGAGATTGTGGTGAATGGTTTAAGTACTCACTCTGGGATTGTGGTGAATGCTGTAATTCCTCACTCTGGGATTATGGTGAATGGTTTAATTCCTCACTCTGGGATTGTAGTGAATGGTGTAATTCCTCACTCTGGGATGGTGGTGAATGCTGTAATTCCTCACTCTGGGATTGTGGTGAATGGTGTAATTCCTCACTCTGGGATTGTGTTGAATGGTGTAATTCCTCACTCCTGGATTGTGGTGGATGGTGTAATTCCTCACTCTGGGATTGTCGTGAATGGGGTAATTCCTCACTCTGGGATTATGGTGAATGGTGTAATTCCTCACTCTGGGATTGTAGTGAATGGGGTAATTCCTCACTCTGGGATTATGTTGAATGGTGTAAATCCTCACTCTGGGATTGTAGTGAATGGTGTAATTCCTCACTCTGGGATTGTGGTGAATGGTGTAATTCCTCAATCTGGGATTGTGGTGAATGGTTTAATTCCTTAATCTGGGATTGTGGTGAATGGTTTAATTCCTTACTCTGGGATTGTAGTGAATGGTGTAATTCCACAGACTGAGATTGTGGTGAATGGTGTAATTCCTCACTCTGGGATTGTAGTGAATGGTTTAATTCCTCACTCTGGTATTGTGGTGAATGGTGTAATTCCTCACTCTAGGATTGTAGTGAATGTTGTAATTCCTCACTCTGGGATTGTGGTGAATGGTGTAATTCCTCACTCTGGGATTGTGGTGAATGGTGTAATTCCTCACTCTGGGATTATGGTGAATAGTGTAATTCCTCACTCTGGGATTGTGGTGAATAGTGTAATTCCTCACACTGGGTTTGTGGTGAATGGTGTAATTCCTGACTCTGGGATTGTGGTGAATGGTGTAATTCCTCACTCTGGGGTTGTAGTGAATGGTGTAGTTCCTCACTCTTGGATTATGGTGAATAGTGTAATTCGTCACACTGGGATTGTAGTGAATGGTGTAATTCCTCACTCTGGGATGGTAGTGAATGGTTTAATTCCTCAGTCTGGGATTGTAGTGAATGGGGTAATTCCTCACTCCGTGATTGTGGTGAATGGTGTAATTCCTCACTCTGGGATTGTGGTGAATGGTGTAATTCCTCACTCTGGGATTGTGGTGAATAGTGTAATTCCTCACTGTTGGATTGTAGTGAATGGTGTAATTCCTCACACTGGGATTGTGGTGAGTGGTGTATTTCCTCACTCCGGGATTGTGGTGAATGGTGTAATTCCTCACTCTGGGATTGTGGTGAATGGTGTAATTCCTCACTCTGGGATTGTGGTGAATGGTGTAATTCCTCACTCTGGGATTGTGGTGAATGGTGTAATTCCTCACTCTTGGATTGTAGTGAATGGTGTAATTCCTCACACTGGGATTGTGGTGAATGGTGTAATTCCTCACACTGGGATTGTGGTGAATGGTGTAATTCCTCACTCCGGGGTTGTGGTGGATGGTGTAATTCCTCACTCTGGGATTGTCGTGAATGGGGTAATTCCTCACTCTGGGATTATGGCGAATGGTGTAATTCCTCACTCTGGGATTGTAGTGAATGGGGTAATTCCTCACTCTGGGATTATGGTGAATGGTGTAATTCCTCACTCTGGGATTGTAGTGAATGGTGTAATTCCTCACTCTGGGATTGTGGTGAATGGTGTAATTCCTCAATCTGGGATTGTGGTGAATGGTGTAATTCCTCACTCTGGGATTGTGGTGAATGGTGTAATTCCTCACTCTGGGATTATGCTGAATAGTGTAATTTCTCACTCCGGGATTGTGGTGAATGGTGTAATTCCTCACTCTGGGATTGTGGTAAATAGTGTAATTCCTCACTCTGGGTTTGTGGTGAATGGTGTAATTCCTGACTCTGGGATTGTGGTGAGTGGTGTATTTCCTCACTCCGGGATTGTGGTGAATGGTGTAATTCCTCACTCTGGGATTGTGGTGAATGGTGTAATTCCTCACTCTGGGATTGTGGTGAATGGTGTAATTCCTCACTCTGTGATTGTGGTTAATGGTGTAATTCCTCACTCTGGGATTGTGGTGAATGGTGTAATTCCTCACTGTTGGATTGTAGTGAATGGTGTAATTCCTCACACTGGGATTGTGGTGAATGGTGTAATTCCTCACTCTGGGATTGTGGTGAATGGTATAATTCTTCACTCTGGGATTGTGGTGAATGGTGTAATTCCTCACTCTGGGATTGTGGTGAATGATGTAATTCCTCACTCTGGGATTGTGGTGAATGGTGTAATTCCTCACTCTGGGATTGTGGTGAATGGTGTAATTCCTCACTCCGGGGTTGTGGTGAATGGTGTAATTCCTCACTCTGGGATTGTGGTGAATGGTGTAATTCCTCGCTCTGTGATTATTGTGAATAGTGTAATTCCTCACTCTGGGATTGTGGTGAATGGTGTCATTCCTCACTCTGGGATTGTGGTGAATGGTTTACTTCCTCACTGTGGGATTGTGGAGAATGGTGTAATTCCTCACTCTGGGATTGTGGTGAATGGTGTAATTCCTCAATCTGGGATTGTGGTGAATGATGTAATTCCTCACTCTGTGATTGTCGTGAATGGTGTAATTACTCACTCTAGGATTATAGTGATTGGTGTAATTCCTCACTCTGGGATTGTAGTGAATGGTGTAATTCCTCACTCTGGGATTGTAGTGAATGGTGTAATTCCTCACTCTGGGATTGTAGTGAATGGTGTAATTCCTCACTCTGGGATTGTAGTGAATGGTGTAATTCCTCACTCCGTGATTGTGGTGAATGGAGTAATTCCTCACTCTGGGATTGTGGTGAATGGTGTAATTCCTCACTCCGGGATTGTGGTGAAAGGTTTAAATCCTCACCATGGGATTGTGGTGAATGGTGTAATTCCTCACTCTTGGATTGTAGTGAATGGTGTAATTCCACACTCTGGGATTGTGGTGAATGGTGTAATTCCTCACTCTGGGATTGTGGTGAATGGTGTAATTCCTCACTCTGGGATTGTGGTGAATGGTGTAATTCCTCACTCCTGGATTGTGGTGCATGGTGTAATTCCTCACTCTAGGATTGTGCTGAATGGTATAATTCCTCACTCTGGGATTGTGGTGAATGGTGTAATTCCTCAATCTGAGATGGTGGTCAATGGCGTAATTCCTCACTCTGGGATTGTGGTGAATGGTGTAATTCCTCACTCTGGGATTGTGGTGAATGGTGTAATTCCTCACTCCGGGATTGTGGCGAATGGTGTAATTACTCACTCCGGGATTGTGGTGAATGGTGTAATTCCTCACTCCAGGATTGTGGTGAATGGTGTAAGTCCTCACTCTGGCATTGTGGTGAATGGTGTAATTCCTCACTCTGTGATTATTGTGAATAGTGTAATTCCTCACTCTGGGAATGTAGTGAATGGTGTAATTCCTCATTCTGGGATTGTGGTGAATGGTGTAATTCCTCAATCTGGGATTGTGGTGAATGGTGTAATTCCTCACTCTGGGATTGTGGAGAATGGTGTAATTCCTCACTCTGGGATTGTAGTGAATGGTGTAATTCCTCACTCTGGGATTGTGGTGAATGCTGTAATTCCTCACTCTGGGATTGTGGTGAATGGTGTAATTCCTCACTCTGGGATTGTGGTGAATGGTGTACTTCCTCACTCTGGGATTGTGGAGAATTGTGTAATTCCTCACTCTGGGATTGTGGTGAATGGTGTAATTCCTCAATCTGGGATTGTAGTGAATGGTGTAATTCCTCACTCTGGGATTGTAGTGAATGGTGTAATTCCTCACTCCGTGATTGTGGTGAATGGAGTAATTCCTCACTCTGGGATTGTGGTGAATGGTGTAATTCCTCACTCCGGGATTGTGGTGAATGGTTTAATTCCTCACTCTGGGATTGTGGTGAATGGTGTAATTCCTCACTCTTGGATTGTAGTAAATGGTGTAATTCCACACTCTGGGATTGTGGTGAATGGTGTAATTCCTCACTCTGGGATTGTGGTGAATGGTGTAATTCCTCACTCTGGGATTGTGGTGAATGGTGTAATTCCTCACTCCTGGATTGTGATGGATGAAGTAATTCCTCACTCTCGGATTGTGGTGAATGGTATAATTCCTTACTCTGGGATTGTGGTGAATGGTGTAATTCCTCACTCTGAGATGGTGGTCAATGGCGTAATTCCTCACTCTGGGATTGTGGTGAATGGTTTAATTACTCACGCTGGAATTGTGGTGAATGCTGTAATTCCTCACTCTGGGATTATGGTGAATGGTTTACTTCCTCACTCTGGGATTGCAGTGAATGGTGTAATTCCTCACTCTAGGATTGTGGTGGATGGTGTAATTGCTCAATCTTGGATTGTGGTGAATGGCGTAGTTCCTCACTCTGGGATTGTAGTGAATGGCGTAATTCCTCAGATTGAGATTGTGGTGAATGGTGTAATTCCTCACTCTGGGATTGTAGTGAATGGTTTAATTCCTCACTCTGGGATTGTGGTGAATGGTGTAATTACTCACTCTGGCATTGTAGTGAATGGTGTAATTCCTCACTCTGGGATTGTGGTGAATGCTGTAATTCCTCACTCTGGGATTGTGGTGAATGCTGTAATTCCTCACTCTGGGATTGTGGTGAACGGTTTAATTCCTCACTCTGGGATTGTGGTGAATGGTTTAATTCCTCACTCTGGGATTGTGGTGAATGGTGTAATTCCTCACAATGGGATTCTGGTGAATGGTGTAATTCCTCACTGTTGGATTGTAGTGAATGGTGTAATTCCTCACACTGGGATTGTGGTGAGTGGTGTATTTCCTCACTCCGGGATTGTGGTGAATGGTGTAATTCCTCACACTGGGATTCTGGTGAATGGTGTAATTCCTCACTCTGTGATTGTGGTGAATGGTGTAATTCCTCACTCTTGGATTGTAGTGAATGGTGTAATTCCTCACACTGGGATTGTGGTGAATGGTGTAATTCCTCACTCTGGGATTGTGGTGAATGGTATAATTCTTCACTCTGGGATTGTGGTGAATGGTGTAATTCCTCACTCTGGGATTGTGGTGAATGATGTAATTCCTCACTCTGGGATTGTGGTGCATGGTGTAATTCCTCACTCTGGGATTGTGGTGAATGGTGTAATTCCTCACTCCCGGGTTGTGGTGAATGGTGTAATTCCTCACTCTGGCACTGTGGTGAATGCTGCAATTCCTCACTCTGGGATTGTGGTGAATGGTGTAATTCCTCACTCTGGGATTGTGGTGGATGGTGTAATTGCTCAAACTTGGATTGTGGTGAATGGCGTAGTTCCTCACTCTGGGATTGTAGTGAATAGCGTAATTCCTCAGACTGAGATTGTGGTGAATGGTGTAATTCCTCACTCTGGGATTGTAGTGAATGGTTTAATTCCTCACTCTGGGATTGTGGTGAATGGTCTAATTCCTCACTCTGGGATTGTAGTGAATGGTGTAATTCCTCACTCTGGGATTGTGGTGAATGCTGCAATTCCTCACTCTGGGATTGTGGTGAATGGTTTAATTCCTCACTCTGGGATTATGGTGAATGGTGTAATTCCTCACTCTGGGATTGTGGTGAACGGTGTAATTCCTCACTCTGGGAATTTAGTGAACGGTGTAGACCCTCACTCTTGGATTATGGTGAATAGTTTAATTCCTCACTCCGGGATTGTGGTGAATGGTGTAATTCCTCACTCTGGGATTGTGGTGAATGGTGTAATTCCACTCTCTGGGATTGTGGTGAATGGTGTAATTCCTCACTCTAGGATTGTGGTGAATGGTATAATTCCTCACTCTGGGATTGTGGTGAATGGCATAATTCCTCACTCTGGGATTGTGGTGAATGGTTTAATTCCTCACTCTGGGATTGTGGTGAATGCTGTAATTCCTCACTCTGGGATTATGGTGAATGGTGTGATTCCTCACTCTGGGATTGTAGTGAATGGTTTAATTCCTCACTCTGGGATTGTGGTGAACGGTGTAATTCCTCACTCTGGGATTGTGGTGAATGGTGTAATTCCTCACTCTGGGGTTGTAGTGAATGGTGTAGTTCCTCACTCTTGGATTATGGTGAATAGTGTAATTCGTCACACTGGGATTGTAGTGAATGGTGTAATTCCTCACTCTGGGATGGTAGTGAATGGTTTAATTCCTCAGTCTGGGATTGTAGTGAATGGGGTAATTCCTCACTCCGTGATTGTGGTGAATGGTGTAATTCCTCACTCTGGGATTGTGGTGAATGGTGTAATTCCTCACTCTGGGATTGTGGTGAATAGTGTAATTCCTCACTGTTGGATTGTAGTGAATGGTGTAATTCCTCACACTGGGATTGTGGTGAGTGGTGTATTTCCTCACTCCGGGATTGTGGTGAATGGTGTAATTCCTCACTCTGGGATTGTGGTGAATGGTGTAATTCCTCACTCTGGGATTGTGGTGAATGGTGTAATTCCTCACTCTGGGATTGTGGTGAATGGTGTAATTCCTCACTCTTGGATTGTAGTGAATGGTGTAATTCCTCACACTGGGATTGTGGTGAATGGTGTAATTCCTCACTCTGGGATTGTGGTGAATGGTATAATTCTTCACTCTGGGATTGTGGTGAATGGTGTAATTCCTCACACTGGGATTGTGGTGAATGGTGTAATTCCTCACTCCGGGGTTGTGGTGGATGGTGTAATTCCTCACTCTGGGATTGTCGTGAATGGGGTAATTCCTCACTCTGGGATTATGGCGAATGGTGTAATTCCTCACTCTGGGATTGTAGTGAATGGGGTAATTCCTCACTCTGGGATTATGGTGAATGGTGTAATTCCTCACTCTGGGATTGTAGTGAATGGTGTAATTCCTCACTCTGGGATTGTGGTGAATGGTGTAATTCCTCAATCTGGGATTGTGGTGAATGGTGTAATTCCTCACTCTGGGATTGTGGTGAATGGTGTAATTCCTCACTCTGGGATTATGCTGAATAGTGTAATTTCTCACTCCGGGATTGTGGTGAATGGTGTAATTCCTCACTCTGGGATTGTGGTAAATAGTGTAATTCCTCACTCTGGGTTTGTGGTGAATGGTGTAATTCCTGACTCTGGGATTGTGGTGAGTGGTGTATTTCCTCACTCCGGGATTGTGGTGAATGGTGTAATTCCTCACTCTGGGATTGTGGTGAATGGTGTAATTCCTCACTCTGGGATTGTGGTGAATGGTGTAATTCCTCACTCTGTGATTGTGGTTAATGGTGTAATTCCTCACTCTGGGATTGTGGTGAATGGTGTAATTCCTCACTGTTGGATTGTAGTGAATGGTGTAATTCCTCACACTGGGATTGTGGTGAATGGTGTAATTCCTCACTCTGGGATTGTGGTGAATGGTGTAATTCCTCACTCTGGGATTGTGGTGAATGATGTAATTCCTCACTCTGGGATTGTGGTGAATGGTGTAATTCCTCACTCTGGGATTGTGGTGAATGGTGTAATTCCTCACTCCGGGGTTGTGGTGAATGGTGTAATTCCTCACTCTGGGATTGTGGTGAATGGTGTAATTCCTCGCTCTGTGATTATTGTGAATAGTGTAATTCCTCACTCTGGGATTGTGGTGAATGGTGTCATTCCTCACTCTGGGATTGTGGTGAATGGTGTACTTCCTCACTCTGGGATTGTGGAGAATGGTGTAATTCCTCACTCTGGGATTGTGGTGAATGGTGTAATTCCTCAATCTGGGATTGTGGTGAATGATGTAATTCCTCACTCTGTGATTGTCGTGAATGGTGTAATTACTCACTCTAGGATTGTAGTGATTGGTGTAATTCCTCACTCTGGGATTGTAGTGAATGGTGTAATTCCTCACTCTGGGATTGTAGTGAATGGTGTAATTCCTCACTCTGGGATTGTAGTGAATGGTGTAATTCCTCACTCTGGGATCGTAGTGAATGGTGTAATTCCTCACTCCGTGATTGTGGTGAATGGAGTAATTCCTCACTCTGGGATTGTGGTGAATGGTGTAATTCCTCACTCCGGGATTGTGGTGAAAGGTTTAAATCCTCACCATGGGATTGTGGTGAATGGTGTAATTCCTCACTCTTGGATTGTAGTGAATGGTGTAATTCCACACTCTGGGATTGTGGTGAATGGTGTAATTCCTCACTCTGGGATTGTGGTGAATGGTTTAATTCCTCACTCTGGGATTGTGGTGAATGGTGTAATTCCTCACTCCTGGATTGTGGTGGATGGTGTAATTCCTCACTCTAGGATTGTGCTGAATGGTATAATTCCTCACTCTGGGATTGTGGTGAATGGTGTAATTCCTCAATCTGAGATGGTGGTCAATGGCGTAATTCCTCACTCTGGGATTGTGGTGAATGGTGTAATTCCTCACTCTGGGATTGTGGTGAATGGTGTAATTCCTCACTCCGGGATTGTGGCGAATGGTGTAATTACTCACTCCGGGATTGTGGTGAATGGTGTAATTCCTCACTCCAGGATTGTGGTGAATGGTGTAAGTCCTCACTCTGGCATTGTGGTGAATGGTGTAATTCCTCACTCTGTGATTATTGTGAATAGTGTAATTCCTCACTCTGGGAATGTAGTGAATGGTGTAATTCCTCATTCTGGGATTGTGGTGAATGGTGTAATTCCTCAATCTGGGATTGTGGTGAATGGTGTAATTCCTCACTCTGGGATTGTGGAGAATGGTGTAATTCCTCACTCTGGGATTGTAGTGAATGGTGTAATTCCTCACTCTGGGATTGTGGTGAATGCTGTAATTCCTCACTCTGGGATTGTGGTGAATGGTGTAATTCCTCACTCTGGGATTGTGGTGAATGGTGTACTTCCTCACTCTGGGATTGTGGAGAATTGTGTAATTCCTCACTCTGGGATTGTGGTGAATGGTGTAATTCCTCAATCTGGGATTGTAGTGAATGGTGTAATTCCTCACTCTGGGATTGTAGTGCTTGGTGTAATTCCTCACTCCGTGATTGTGGTGAATGGAGTAATTCCTCACTCTGGGATTGTGGTGAATGGTGTAATTCCTCACTCCGGGATTGTGGTGAATGGTTTAATTCCTCACTCTGGGATTGTGGTGAATGGTGTAATTCCTCACTCTTGGATTGTAGTAAATGGTGTAATTCCACACTCTGGGATTGTGGTGAATGGTGTAATTCCTCACTCTGGGATTGTGGTGAATGGTGTAATTCCTCACTCTGGGATTGTGGTGAATGGTGTAATTCCTCACTCCTGGATTGTGGTGGATGAAGTAATTCCTCACTCTCGGATTGTGGTGAATGGTATAATTCCTTACTCTGGGATTGTGGTGAATGGTGTAATTCCTCACTCTGAGATGGTGGTCAATGGCGTAATTCCTCACTCTGGGATTGTGGTGAATGGTTTAATTACTCACTCTGGAATTGTGGTGAATGCTGTAATTCCTCACTCTGGGATTATGGTGAATGGTTTACTTCCTCACTCTGGGATTGCAGTGAATGGTGTAATTCCTCACTCTGGGATTGTGGTGGATGGTGTAATTGCTCAATCTTGGATTGTGGTGAATGGCGTAGTTCCTCACTCTGGGATTGTAGTGAATGGCGTAATTCCTCAGATTGAGATTGTGGTGAATGGTGTAATTCCTCACTCTGGGATTGTAGTGAATGGTTTAATTCCTCACTCTGGGATTGTGGTGAATGGTGTAATTACTCACTCTGGCATTGTAGTGAATGGTGTAATTCCTCACTCTGGGATTGTGGTGAATGCTGTAATTCCTCACTCTGGGATTGTGGTGAATGCTGTAATTCCTCACTCTGGGATTGTGGTGAATGGTTTAATTCCTCACTCTGGGATTGTGGTGAATGGTTTAATTCCTCACTCTGGGATTGTGGTGAATGGTGTAATCCCTCACACTGGGATTCTGGTGAATGGTGTAATTCCTCACTGTTGGATTGTAGTGAATGGTGTAATTCCTCACACTGGGATTGTGGTGAGTGGTGTATTTCCTCACTCCGGGATTGTGGTGAATGGTGTAATTCCTCACACTGGGATTCTGGTGAATGGTGTAATTCCTCACTCTGTGATTGTGGTGAATGGTGTAATTCCTCACTCTTGGATTGTAGTGAATGGTGTAATTCCTCACACTGGGATTGTGGTGAATGGTGTAATTCCTCACTCTGGGATTGTGGTGAATGGTATAATTCTTCACTCTGGGATTGTGGTGAATGGTGTAATTCCTCACTCTGGGATTGTGGTGAATGATGTAATTCCTCACTCTGGGATTGTGGTGCATGGTGTAATTCCTCACTCTGGGATTGTGGTGAATGGTGTAATTCCTCACTCCCGGGTTGTGGTGAATGGTGTAATTCCTCACTCTGGCACTGTGGTGAATGCTGCAATTCCTCACTCTGGGATTGTGGTGAATGGTGTAATTCCTCACTCTGGGATTGTGGTGGATGGTGTAATTGCTCAAACTTGGATTGTGGTGAATGGCGTAGTTCCTCACTCTGGGATTGAAGTGAATAGCGTAATTCCTCAGACTGAGATTGTGGTGAATGGTGTAATTCCTCACTCTGGGATTGTAGTGAATGGTTTAATTCCTCACTCTGGGATTGTGGTGAATGGTCTAATTCCTCACTCTGGGATTGTAGTGAATGGTGTAATTCCTCACTCTGCGATTGTGGTGAATGCTGTAATTCCTCACTCTGGGATTGTGGTGAATGGTTTAATTCCTCACTCTGGGATTATGGTGAATGGTGTAATTCCTCACTCTGGGATTGTGGTGAACGGTGTAATTCCTCACTCTGGGAATTTAGTGAACGGTGTAGATCCTCACTCTTGGATTATGGTGAATAGTTTAATTCCTCACTCCGGGATTGTGGTGAATGGTGTAATTCCTCACTCTGGGATTGTGGTGAATGGTGTAATTCCACACTCTGGGATTGTGGTGAATGGTGTAATTCCTCACTCTAGGATTGTGGTGAATGGTATAATTCCTCACTCTGGGATTGTGGTGAATGGCGTAATTCCTCACTCTGGGATTGTGGTGAATGGTTTAATTCCTCACTCTGGGATTGTGGTGAATGCTGTAATTCCTCACTCTGGGATTATGGTGAATGGTGTGATTCCTCACTCTGGGATTGTAGTGAATGGTTTAATTCCTCACTCTGGGATTGTGGTGAACGGTGTAATTCCTCACTCTGGGATTGTAGTGAATGGTTTAATTCCTCACTCTGGGATTGTGGTGAATGGTGTAATTCCTCACTCTGGGATTGTGGTGAAATGTGTAATTCCTCACTCTGGGATTATGGTGAACAGTGTAATTCCTCTCCGGGATTGTGGTGAATGGTGTGATTCCTCACTCTGGGATTGTGGTGAATTGTGTAATTCCTCACTCTGGGATTGTGGTGAATGCTGTAATTCCTGACGCTGGGATTGTGGTGAATGGTGTAATTCCTCACTTTGGGTTTGTAGTGAATGGTGTAGTTCCTCACTCTTGGATTATGGTGAATGGTGTAATTCCTCACTCTGGGATTGTAGTGAATGGTGTAATTCCTCACTCTGGGATTGTGGTGAGTGGTTTAATTACTCACTCTGGGATTGTGGTGAATGCTGTAATTACTCACTCTGGGATTATGGTGAATGGTTTAATTCCTCACTCTGGGATGGTGGTGAATGGTGTAATTCCTCACTCCTGGATTGTGGTGGATGGTGTAATTCCTCACTCAGGGATTGTGGTGAATGGGGTAATTCCTCACTCTGGGATTATGGTGAATGGTGTAATTCCTCACTCTGGGATTGTAGTGAATGGGGTAATTCCTCACTCTGGGATTATGGTGAATGCTGTAATTCCTCACTCTGGGATTGTAGTGAATGGTGTAATTCCTCACTCTGGGACTGTGGTGAATGGTGTAATTCCTCAATCTGGGATTGTGCTAAATGGTTTAATTCCTTACTCTGGGATTGTAGTGAATGGTGTAATTCCTCAGACTGAGATTGTGGTGAATGGTGTAATTCCTCACTCTGGGATTGTGGTGAATGGAGTTATTCCTCACTTTGGGTTTATGGTGAATAGTGTAATTCCTCACTCCGGGTTTGTGGTGAATGGTGTAATACCTCACTCTGGGATTGTGGTGAATAGTGTAATTCCTCACTCTGGGATTGTGGTGAATGGTGTAATTCCTCACTCTGGGGTTGTAGTGAAAGGTGTAATTCCTCACTCTGGGATGGTAGTGAATGGTGTAATTCCTCACTCTGGGATTGTAGTGAATGGGGTAATTCCTCACTCCGTGATTGTGGTGAATGGTGTAATTCCTCACTCTGGGATTTTGGTAAATGGTGTAATTCCTCACTCTGGGATTGTGGTGAATGGTGTAATTCCTCACTCTGGGATTGTGGTGAATGGTGTAATTCCTCACTCTGGGATTGTGGTGAATGGTGTAATTCCTCACTCTGGGATTGTGGTGAATGGTGTAATTCCTCACTCTGGGATTGTGGTGAATGTTGTAATTCCTCACTCTGGGATTGTGGTGAATGGTGTAATTCCTCACTCTGGGATTGTGGTGAATGGTGTACTACCTCACTCTGGGATTGTGGTGAATGGTGTAATTCCTCACTCTGGGATTGTGGTGAATGGTGTAATTCCTCACTCTGTGATTGTGGTGAATGTTGTAATTCCTCACTCTGGGATTGTGGTGAATGGTGTAATTCCTCACTGTTGGATTGTAGTGAATGGTGTAATTCCTCACACTGGGATTGTGGTGAGTGGTGTATTTCCTCACTCCGGGATTGTGGTGAATGGTGTAATTCCTCAGACTGGGATTGTGGTGAATGGTGTAATTCCTCACTCTGGGATCGTGGTGAATGGTGTAATTCCTCACTCTTGGATTGTAGTGAATGGTGTAATTCCTCACACTGGGATTGTGGTGAATGGTGTAATTCCTCACTCTGGGATTGTGGTGAATGGTATAATTCTTCACTCTGGGATTGTGGTGAATGGTGTAATTCCTCACTCTGGGATTGTGGTGAATGATGTAATTCCTCACTCTGGGATTGTGGTGAATGGTGTAATTCCTCACTCTGGGATTGTGGTGAATGGTGTAATTCCTCACTCCCGGGTTGTGGTGTATGGTGTAATTCCTCACACTGGGATTGTGGTGAATGGTGTAATTCCTCACTCTGGGATTGTGGTGAATGGTGTAATTCTTCACTCTGGGATTGTGGTGAATGCTGTAATTCCTCACTCTGGGATTGTGGTGAATGATGTAATTCCTCACTCTGGGATTGTGGTGCATGGTGTAATTCCTCACTCTGGGATTGTGGTGAATGGTGTAATTCCTCACTCCCGGGTTGTGGTGAATGGTGTAATTCCTCACTCTGGCACTGTGGTGAATGCTGTAATTCCTCACTTTGGGATTGTAGTTAATGGTGTAATTCCTCACTCTGGGATTGTGGTGAATGGTGTAATTCCTCACTCTGGGATTGTGGTGAATGGTGTAATTCCTCACTCTGGGATTGTGGTGGATGGTGTAATTGCTCAAACTTGGATTGTGGTGAATGGCGTAGTTCCTCACTCTGGGATTGTAGTGAATAGAGTAATTCCTCAGACTGAGATTGTGGTGAATGGTGTAATTCCTCACTCTGGGATTGTAGTGAATGGTTTAATTCCTCACTCTGGGATTGTGGTGAATGGTCTAATTCCTCACTCTGGGATTGTAGTGAATGGTGTAATTCCTCACTCTGGGATTGTGGTGAATGCTGTAATTCCTCACTCTGGGATTGTGGTGAATGGTTTAATTCCTCACTCTGGGATTGTGGTGAATGGTGTAATTCCTCACTCTGGGATTGTGGTGAACGGTGTAATTCCTCACTCTGGGAATTTAGTGAATGGTGTAGATCCTCACTCCTGGATTATGGTGAACAGTTTAATTCCTCACTCCGGGATTGTGGTGAATGGTGTAATTCCTCACTCTGGGATTGTGGTGAATGGTGTAATTCCACACTCTGGGATTGTGGTGAATGGTGTAATTCCTCACTCTAGGATTGTGGTGAATGGTATAATTCCTCACTCTGGGATTGTGGTGAATGGCGTAATTCCTCACTCTGGGATTGTGGTGAATGGTTTAATTCCTCACTCTGGGATTGTGGTGAATGCTGTAATTCCTCACTCTGGGATTATGGTGAATGGTGTGATTCCTCACTCTGGGATTGTAGTGAATGGTTAAATTCCTCACTCTGGGATTGTGGTGAACGGTGTAATTCCTCACTCTGGGATTGTAGTGAATGGTTTAATTCCTCACTCTGGGATTGTGGTGAATGGTGTAATTCCTCACTCTGGGATTGTGGTGAAATGTGTAATTCCTCACTCTGGGATAATGGTGAACAGTGTAATTCCTCTCTGGGATTGTGGTGAATGGTGTGATTCCTCACTCTGGGGTTGTGGTGAATTGTGTAATTCCTCACTCTGGGATTGTGGTGAATGCTGTAATTCCTGACGCTGGGATTGTGGTGAATGGTGTAATTCCTCACTCTGGGTTTGTAGTGAATGGTGTAGTTCCTCACTCTTGGATTATGGTGAATGGTGTAATTCCTCACTCTGGGATTGTAGTGAAAGGTGTAATTCCTCACTCTGGGATTGTGGTGAGTGGTTTAATTACTCACTCTGGGATTGTGGTGAATGCTGTAATTCCTCACTCTGGGATTATGGTGAATGGTTTAATTCCTCACTCTGGGATGGTGGTGAATGGTGTAATTCCTCACTCCTGGATTGTGGTGGATGGTGTAATTCCTCACTCAGGGATTGTGGTGAATGGGGTAATTCCTCACTCTGGGATTGTGGTGAATGGTGTAATTCCTCACTCTGGGATTGTGGTGAATAGTGTAATTCCTCACTGTTGGATTGTAGTGAATGGTGTAATTCCTCACACTGGGATTGTGGTGAGTGGTGTATTTCCTCACTCCGGGATTGTGGTGAATGGTGTAATTCCTCACTCTGGGATTGTGGTGAATGGTGTAATTCCTCACTCTGGGATTGTGGTGAATGGTGTAATTCCTCACTCTGGGATTGTGGTGAATGGTGTAATTCCTCACTCTTGGATTGTAGTGAATGGTGTAATTCCTCACACTGGGATTGTGGTGAATGGTGTAATTCCTCACTCTGGGATTGTGGTGAATGGTATAATTCTTCACTCTGCGATTGTGGTGAATGGTGTAATTCCTCACTCTGGGATTGTGGTGAATGGTGTAATTCCTCACTCCGGGGTTGTGGTGGATGGTGTAATTCCTCACTCTGGGATTGTCGTGAATGGGGTAATTCCTCACTCTGGGATTATGGTGAATGGTGTAATTCCTCACTCTGGGATTGTAGTGAATGGGGTAATTCCTCACTCTGGGATTATGGTGAATGGTGTAATTCCTCACTCTGGGATTGAAGTGAATGGTGTAATTCCTCACTCTGGGATTGTGGTGAATGGTGTAATTCCTCAATCTGGGATTGTGGTGAATGGTGTAATTCCTCACTCTTGGATTGTGGTGAATGGTGTAATTCCTCACTCTGGGATTATGCTGAATAGTGTAATTTCTCACTCCGGGATTGTGGTGAATGGTGTAATTCCTCACTCTGGGATTGTGGTAAATAGTGTAATTCCTCACTCTGGGTTTGTGGTGAATGGTGTAATTCCTGACTCTGGGATTGTGGTGAATGATGTAATTCCTCACTCTGGGGTTGTAGTGAATGGTGTAGTTCCTCACTCTTGGATTATGGTGAAAAGTGTAATTCGTCACACTGGGATTGTAGTGAATGGTGTAATTCCTCACTCTGGGGTGGTAGTGAATGGTTTAATTCCTCAGTCTGGGATTGTAGTGAATGGGGTAATTCCTCACTCCGTGATTGTGGTGAATGGTGTAACTCCTCACTCTGGGATTGTGGTGAATGGTGTAATTCCTCACTCTGGGATTGTGGTGAATAGTGTAATTCCTCACTGTTGGATTGTAGTGAATGGTATAATTCCTCACACTGGGATTGTGGTGAGTGGTGTATTTCCTCACTCCGGGATTGTGGTGAATGGTGTAATTCCTCATTCTGGGATTGTGGTGAATGGTGTAATTCCTCACTCTGGGATTGTGGTGAATGGTGTAATTCCTCACTGTTGGATTGTAGTGAATGGTGTAATTCCTCACACTGGGATTGTGGTGAGTGGTGTATTTCCTCACTCCGGGATTGTGGTGAATGGTGTGATTCCTCACTCTGGGGTTGTGGTGAATTGTGTAATTCCTCATTCTGGGATTGTGGTGAATGCTGTAATTCCTGACGCTGGGATTGTGGTGAATGGTGTAATTCCTCACTCTGGGTTTGTAGTGAATGGTGTAGTTCCTCACTCTTGGATTATGGTGAATGGTGTAATTCCTCACTCTGGGATTGTAGTGAAAGGTGTAATTCCTCACTCTGGGATTGTGGTGAGTGGTTTAATTACTCACTCTGGGATTGTGGTGAATGCTGTAATTCCTCACTCTGGGATTATGGTGAATGGTTTAATTCCTCACTCTGGGATGGTGGTGAATGGTGTAATTCCTCACTCCTGGATTGTGGTGGATGGTGTAATTCCTCACTCAGGGATTCTGGTGAATGGGGTAATTCCTCACTCTGGGATTGTGGTGAATGGTGTAATTCCTCACTCTGGGATTGTGGTGAATAGTGTAATTCCTCACTGTTGGATTGTAGTGAATGGTGTAATTCCTCACACTGGGATTGTGGTGAGTGGTGTATTTCCTCACTCCGGGATTGTGGTGAATGGTGTAATTCCTCACTCTGGGATTGTGGTGAATGGTGTAATTCCTCACTCTGGGATTGTGGTGAATGGTGTAATTCCTCACTCTGGGATTGTGGTGAATGGTGTAATTCCTCACTCTTGGATTGTAGTGAATGGTGTAATTCCTCACACTGGGATTGTGGTGAATGGTGTAATTCCTCACTCTGGGATTGTGGTGAATGGTATAATTCTTCACTCTGGGATTGTGGTGAATGGTGTAATTCCTCACTCTGGGATTGTGGTGAATGGTGTAATTCCTCACTCCGGGGTTGTGGTGGATGGTGTAATTCCTCACTCTGGGATTGTCGTGAATGGGGTAATTCCTCACTCTGGGATTATGGTGAATGGTGTAATTCCTCACTCTGGGATTGTAGTGAATGGGGTAATTCCTCACTCTGGGATTATGGTGAATGGTGTAATTCCTCACTCTGGGATTGAAGTGAATGGTGTAATTCCTCACTCTGGGATTGTGGTGAATGGTGTAATTCCTCAATCTGGGATTGTGGTGAATGGTGTAATTCCTCACTCTTGGATTGTGGTGAATGGTGTAATTCCTCACTCTGGGATTATGCTAAATAGTGTAATTTCTCACTCCGGGATTGTGGTGAATGGTGTGATTCCTCACTCTGGGATTGTGGTAAATAGTGTAATTCCTCACTCTGGGTTTGTGGTGAATGGTGTAATTCCTGACTCTGGGATTGTGGTGAATGGTGTAATTCCTCACTCTGGGGTTGTAGTGAATGGTGTAGTTCCTCACTCTTGGATTATGGTGAAAAGTGTAATTCGTCACACTGGGATTGTAGTGAATGGTGTAATTCCTCACTCTGGGGTGGTAGTGAATGGTTTAATTCCTCAGTCTGGGATTGTAGTGAATGGGGTAATTCCTCACTCCGTGATTGTGGTGAATGGTGTAACTCCTCACTCTGGGATTGTGGTGAATGGTGTAATTCCTCACTCTGGGATTGTGGTGAACAGTGTAATTCCTCACTGTTGGATTGTAGTGAATGGTATAATTCCTCACACTGGGATTGTGGTGAGTGGTGTATTTCCTCACTCCGGGATTGTGGTGAATGGTGTAATTCCTCATTCTGGGATTGTGGTGAATGGTGTAATTCCTCACTCTGGGATTGTGGTGAATGGTGTAATTCCTCACTGTTGGATTGTAGTGAATGGTGTAATTCCTCACACTGGGATTGTGGTGAATGGTGTAATTCCTCACTCTGGGATTGTGGTGAATGGTATAATTCTTCACTCTGGGATTGTGGTGAATGGTGTAATTCCTCACTCTGGGATTGTGGTGAATGATGTAATTCCTCACTCTGGGATTGTGGTGAATGGTGTAATTCCTCACTCTGGGATTGTGGTGAATGGTGTAATTCCTCACTCCGGGGTTGTGGTGAATGGTGTAATTCCTCACTCTGGGATTGTGGTGAATGGTGTAATTCCTCGCTCTGTGATTATTGTGAATAGTGTAATTCCTCACTCTGGGAATGTAGTGAATGGTGTAATTCCTAATTCTGGGATTGTGGTGAATGGTGTAATTCCTCAATCTGGGTTTGTGGTGAATGGTGTAATTCCTCACTCTGGGATTGTGGTGAATGGTGTAATTCCTCACTTTGGGATTGTCGTAAATGGTGTAATTCGTCACTCTGGGATTGTGGTGAATGGTGTAATTCCTCACTCTGGGATTGTGGTGAATGGTGTAATTCCTCACTCTGGGATTGTGGTGAATGGTGTAATTCCTCACTCTGGGATTGTGGTGAATGGTGTACTTCCTCACTCTGGGATTGTGGAGAATGGTGTAATTCCTCACTCTGGGATTGTGGTGAATGGTGTAATTCCTCAATCTGGGATTGTGGTGAATGATGTAATTCCTCACTCTGTGATTGTCGTGAATGGTGTAATTACTCACTCTAGGATTGTAGTGATTGGTGTAATTCCTCACTCTGGGATTGCAGTGAATGGTGTAATTCCTCAATCTGGGATTGTAGTGAATGGTGTAATTCCTCACTCTGGGATTGTAGTGAATGGTGTAATTCCTCACTCTGGGATTGTAGTGAATGGTGTAATTTCTCACTCCGTGATTGTGGTGAATGGAGTAATTCCTCACTCTGGGATTGTGGTGAATGGTGTAATTCCTCACTCTGGGATTGTGGTGAAAGGTTTAAATCCTCACCATGGGATTGTGGTGAATGGTGTAATTCCTCACTCTTGGATTGTAGTGAATGGTGTAATTCCACACTCTGGGATTGTGGTGAATGGTGTAATTCCTCACTCTGGGATTGTGGTGAATGGTGTAATTCCTCACTCTGGGATTGTGGTGAATGGTGTAATTCCTCACTCCTGGATTGTGGTGGATGGTGTAATTCCTCACTCTAGGATTGTGCTGAATGGTATAATTCCTCACTCTGGGATTGTGGTGAATGGTGTAATTCCTCAATCTGAGATGGTGGTCAATGGCGTAATTCCTCACTCTGGGATTGTGGTCAATGGTGTAATTCCTCACTCTGGGATTGTGGTGAATGGTGTAATTCCTCACTCCGGGATTGTGGCGAATGGTGTAATTACTCACTCCGGGATTGTGGTGAATGGTGTAATTCCTCACTCCAGGATTGTGGTGAATGGTGTAAGTCCTCACTCTGGCATTGTGGTGAATGGTGTAATTCCTCACTCTGTGATTATTGTGAATAGTGTACTTCCTCACTCTGGGATTGTGGAGAATTGTGTAATTCCTCACTCTGGGATTGTGGTGAATGGTGTAATTCCTCAATCTGGGATTGTAGTGAATGGTGTAATTCCTCACTCTGGGATTGTAGTGAATGGTGTAATTCCTCACTCCGTGATTGTGGTGAATGGAGTAATTCCTCACTCTGGGATTGTGGTGAATGGTGTAATTCCTCACTCCGGGATTGTGGTGAATGGTTTAATTCCTCACTCTGGGATTGTGGTGAATGGTGTAATTCCTCACTCTTGGATTGTAGTAAATGGTGTAATTCCACACTCTGGGATTGTGGAGAATGGTGTAATTCCTCACTCTGGGATTGTGGTGAATGGTGTAATTCCTCACTCTGGGATTGTGGTGAATGGTGTAATTCCTCACTCCTGGATTGTGGTGGATGGTGTAATTCCTCACTCTCGGATTGTGGTGAATGGTATAATTCATCACTCTGGGATTGTGGTGAATGGTGTAATTCCTCACTCTGAGATGGTGGTCAATGGCGTAATTCCTCACTCTGGGATTGTGGTGAATGGTTTAATTACTCACTCTGGAATTGTGGTGAATGCTGTAATTCCTCACTCTGGGATTATGGTGAATGGTTTACTTCCTCAATCTGGGATTGCAGTGAATGGTGTAATTCCTCACTCTGGGATTGTGGTGGATGGTGTAATTGCTCAATCTTGGATTGTGGTGAATGGCGTAGTTCCTCACTCTGGGATTGTAGTGAATGGCGTAATTCCTCAGATTGAGATTGTGGTCAATGGTGTAATTCCTCACTCTGGGATTGTAGTGAATGGTTTAATTCCTCACTCTGGGATTGTGGTGAATGGTGTAATTACTCACTCTGGCATTGTAGTGAATGGTGTAATTCCTCACTCTGGGATTGTGGTGAATGCTGTAATTCCTCACTCTGGGATTGTGGTGAATGCTGTAATTCCTCACTCTGGGATTGTGGTGAATGGTTTAATTCCTCACTCTGGGATTGTGGTGAATGGTTTAATTCCTCACTCTGGGATTGTGGTGAATGGTGTAATTCCTCACACTGGGATTCTGGTGAATGGTGTAATTCCTCACTGTTGGATTGTAGTGAATGGTGTAATTCCTCACACTGGGATTGTGGTGAGTGGTGTATTTCCTCATTCCGGGATTGTGGTGAATGGTGTAATTCCTCACACTGGGATTCTGGTGAATGGTGTAATTCCTCACTCTGTGATTGTGGTGAATGGTGTAATTCCTCACTCTTGGATTGTAGTGAATGGTGTAATTCCTCACACTGGGATTGTGGTGAATGGTGTAATTCCTCACTCTGGGATTGTGGTGAATGGTATAATTCTTCACTCTGGGATTGTGGTGAATGGTGTAATTCCTCACTCTGGGATTGTGGTGAATGATGTAATTCCTCACTCTGGGATTGTGGTGCATGGTGTAATTCCTCACTCTGGGATTGTGGTGAATGGTGTAATTCCTCACTCCCGGGTTGTGGTGAATGGTGTAATTCCTCACTCTGGCACTGTGGTGAATGCTGTAATTCCTCACTCTGGGATTGTGGTGAATGGTGTAATTCCTCACTCTGGGATTGTGGTGGATGGTGTAATTGCTCAAACTTGGATTATGGTGAATGGCGTAGTTCCTCACTCTGGGATTGTAGTGAATAGCGTAATTCCTCAGACTGAGATTGTGGTGAATGGTGTAATTCCTCACTCTGGGATTGTAGTGAATGGTTTAATTCCTCACTCTGGGATTGTGGTGAATGGTCTAATTCCTCACTCTGGGATTGTAGTGAATGGTGTAATTCCTCACTCTGGGATTGTGGTGAATGCTGTAATTCCTCACTCTGGGATTGTGGTGAATGGTTTAATTCCTCACTCTGGGATTATGGTGAATGGTGTAATTCCTCACTCTGGGATTGTGGTGAACGGTGTAATTCCTCACTCTGGGAATTTAGTGAATGGTGTAATTCCACACTCTGGGATTGTGGTGAATGGTGTAATTCCTCACTCTAGGATTGTGGTGAATGGAATAATTCCTCACTCTGGGATTGTGGTGAATGGCGTAATTCCTCACTCTGGGATTGTGGTGAATGGTTTAATTCCTCACTCTGGGATTGTGGTGAATGCTGTAATTCCTCACTCTGGGATTATGGTGAATGGTGTAATTCCTCACTCTGGGATTGTAGTGAATGGTTTAATTCCTCACTCTGGGATTGTGGTGAATGGTGTAATTCCTCACTCTGGGATTGTGGTGAAATGTGTAATTCCTCACTCTGGGATTATGGTGAACAGTGTAATTCCTCTCCGGGATTGTGGTGAATGGTGTGATTCCTCACTCTGGGATTGTGGTGAATTGTGTAATTCCTCACTCTGGGATTGTGGTGAATGCTGTAATTCCTGACGCTGGGATTGTGGTGAATGGTGTAATTCCTCACTCTGGGTTTGTAGTGAATGGTGTAGTTCCTCACTCTTGGATTATGGTGAATGGTGTAATTCCTCACTCTGGGATTGTAGTGAATGGTGTAATTCCTCACTCTGGGATTGTGGTGAGTGGTTTAATTACTCACTCTGGGATTGTGGTGAATGCTGTAATTCCTCACTCTGGGATTATGGTGAATGGTTTAATTCCTCACTCTGGGATGGTGGTGAATGGTGTAATTCCTCACTCCTGGATTGTGGTGGATGGTGTAATTCCTCACTCAGGGATTGTGGTGAATGGGGTAATTCCTCACTCTGGGATTATGGTGAATGGTGTAATTCCTCACTCTGGGATTGTAGTGAATGGGGTAATTCCTCACTCTGGGATTATGGTGAATGCTGTAATTCCTCACTCTGGGATTGTAGTGAATGGTGTAATTCCTCACTCTGGGACTGTGGTGAATGGTGTAATTCCTCAATCTGGGATTGTGCTAAATGGTTTAATTCCTTACTCTGGGATTGTAGTGAATGGTGTAATTCCTCAGACTGAGATTGTGGTGAATGGTGTAATTCCTCACTCTGGGATTGTAGTGAATGGTGTAATTCCTCACTCTGGGATTGTGGTGAATGGTGTAATTCCTCACTCTGGGAATGTGGTGAATGGAGTTATTCCTCACTTTGGGTTTATGGTGAATAGTGTAATTCCTCACTCCGGGTTTGTGGTGAATGGTGTAATACCTCACTCTGGGATTGTGGTGAATAGTGTAATTCCTCACTCTGGGATTGTGGTGAATGGTGTAATTCCTCACTCTGGGGTTGTAGTGAAAGGGGTAATTCCTCACTCTGGGATGGTAGTGAATGGTGTAATTCCTCACTCTGGGATTGTAGTGAATGGGGTAATTCCTCACTCCGTGATTGTGGTGAATGGTGTAATTCCTCACTCTGGGATTTTGGTAAATGGTGTAATTCCTCACTCTGGGATTGTGGTGAATGGTGTAATTCCTCACTCTGTGATTGTGGTGAATGGTGTAATTCCTCACTCTGGGATTGTGGTGAATGGTGTAATTCCTCACTCTGGGATTGTGGTGAATGGTGTAATTCCTCACTCTGGGATTGTGGTGAATGTTGTAACTCCTCACTCTGGGATTGTGGTGAATGGAGTAATTCCTCACTCTGGGATTGTGGTGAATGGTGTACTACCTCACTCTGGGATTGTGGTGAATGGTGTAATTCCTCACTCTGGGATTGTGGTGAATGGTGTAATTCCTCACTCTGTGATTGTGGTGAATGTTGTAATTCCTCACTCTGGGATTGTGGTGAATGGTGTAATTCCTCACTGTTGGATTGTAGTGAATGGTGTAATTCCTCACACTGGGATTGTGGTGAGTGGTGTATTTCCTCACTCCGGGATTGTGGTGAATGGTGTAATTCCTCAGACTGGGATTGTGGTGAATGGTGTAATTCCTCACTCTGGGGTCGTGGTGAATGGAGTAATTCCTCACTCTTGGATTGTAGTGAATGGTGTAATTCCTTACACTGGGATTGTGGTGAATGGTGTAATTCCTCACTCTGGGATTGTGGTGAATGGTATAATTCTTCACTCTGGGATTGTGGTGAATGGTGTAATTCCTCACTCTGGGATTGTGGTGAATGATGTAATTCCTCACTCTGGGATTGTGGTGAATGGTGTAATTCCTCACTCTGGGATTGTGGTGAATGGTGTAATTCCTCACTCCCGGGTTGTGGTGAATGGTGTAATTCCTCACACTGGGATTGTGGTGAATGGTGTAATTCCTCACTCTGGGATTGTGGTGAATGGTATAATTCTTCACTCTGGGATTGTGGTGAATGGTGTAATTCCTCACTCTGGGATTGTGGTGAATGATCTAATTCCTCACTCTGGGATTGTGGTGCATGGTGTAATTCCTCACTCTGGGATTGTGGTGAATGGTGTAATTCCTCACTCCCGGGTTGTGGTGAATGGTGTAATTCCTCACTCTGGCACTGTGGTGAATGCTGTAATTCCTCACTTTGGGATTGTAGTTAATGGTGTAATTCCTCACTCTGGGATTGTGGTGAATGGTGTAATTCCTCACTCTGGGATTGTGGTGAATGGTGTAATTCCTCACTCTGGGATTGTGGTTAATGGTGTAATTGCTCAAACTTGGATTGTGGTGAATGGCGTAGTTCCTCACTCTGGGATTGTAGTTAATAGCGTAATTCCTCAGACTGAGATTGTGGTGAATGGTGTAATTCCTCACTCTGGGATTGTAGTGAATGGTTTAATTCCTCACTCTGGGATTGTGGTGAATGGTCTAATTCCTCACTCTGGGATTGTAGTGAATGGTGTAATTCCTCACTCTGGGATTGTGGTGAATGCTGTAATTCCTCACTCTGGGATTGTGGTGAATGGTTTAATTCCTCACTCTGGGATTGTGGTGAATGGTGTAATTCCTCACTCTGGGATTGTGGTGAACGGTGTAATTCCTCACTCTGGGAATTTAGTGAACGATGTAGATCCTCACTCCTGGATTATGGTGAATAGTTTAATTCCTCACTCCGGGATTGTGGTGAATGGTGTAATTCCTCACTCTGGGATTGTGGTGAATGGTGTAATTCCACACTCTGGGATTGTGGTGAATGGTGTAATTCCTCACTCTAGGATTGTGGTGAATGGTATAATTCCTCACTCTGGGATTGTGGTGAATGGCGTAATTCCTCACTCTGGGATTGTGGTGAATGGTTTAATTCCTCACTCTGGGATTGTGGTGAATGCTATAATTCCTCACTCTGGGATTATGGTGAATGGTGTGATTCCTCACTCTGGGATTGTAGTGAATGGTTTAATTCCTCACTCTGGGATTGTGGTGAACGGTGTAATTCCTCACTCTGGGATTGCAGTGAATGGTTTAATTCCTCACTCTGGGATTGTGGTGAATGGTGTAATTCCTCACTCTGGGATTGTGGTGAAATGTGTAATTCCTCACTCTGGGATTATGGTGAACAGTATAATTCCTCTCCGGGATTGTGGTGAATGGTGTGATTCCTCACTCTGGGATTGTGGTGAATTGTGTAATTCCTCACTCTGGGATTGTGGTGAATGCTGTAATTCCTGACGCTGGGATTGTGGTGAATGGTGTAATTCCTCACTCTGGGTTTGTAGTGAATGGTGTAGTTCCTCACTCTTGGATTATGGTGAATGGTGTAATTCCTCACTCTGGGATTGTAGTGAAAGGTGTAATTCCTCACTCTGGGATTCTGGTGAGTGGTTTAATTACTCACTCTGGGATTGTGGTGAATGCTGTAATTCCTCACTCTGGGATTATGGTGAATGGTTTAATTCCTCACTCTGGGATGGTGGTGAATGGTGTAATTCCTCACTCCTGGATTGTGGTGAATGGTGTAATTCCTCACTCTGGGATTGTGGTGAATGCTGTAATTCCTCACTCTGGGATTATGGTGAATGCTGTAATTCCTCACTCAGGGATTGTGGTGAATGGGGTAATTCCTCACTCTGGGATTATGGTGAATGGTGTAATTCCTCACTCTGGGATTGTAGTGAATGGGGTAATTCCTCACTCTGGGATTATGGTGAATGCTGTAATTCCTCACTCTGGGATTGTAGTGAATGGTGTAATTCCTCACTCTGGGACTGTGGTGAATGGTGTAATTCCTCAATCTGGGATTGTGCAAAATGGTTTAATTCCTTACTCTGGGATTGTAGTAAATGGTGTAATTCCTCAGACTGAGATTGTGGTGAATGGTGTAATTCCTCACTCTGGGATTGTAGTGAATGGTGTAATTCCTCACTCTGGGATTGTGGTGAATGGTGTAATTCCTCACTCTGGGATTGTGGTGAATGGAGTTATTCCTCACTTTGGGTTTATGGTGAATAGTGTAATTCCTCACTCCGGGTTTGTGGTGAATGGTGTAATACCTCACTCTGGGATTGTGGTGAATAGTGTAATTCCTCACTCTGGGATTGTGGTGAATGGTGTAATTCCTCACTCTGGGGTTGTAGTGAAAGGTGTAATTCCTCACTCTGGGATGGTAGTGAATGGTATAATTCCTCACTCTGGGATTGTAGTGAATGGGGTAATTCCTCACTCCGTGATTGTGGTGAATGGTGTAATTCCTCACTCTGGGATTTTGGTAAATGGTGTAATTCCTCACTCTGGGATTGTGGTGAATGGTGTAATTCCTCACTCTGGGATTGTGGTGAATGGTGTAATTCCTCACTCTGGGATTGTGGTGAATGGTGTAATTCCTCACTCTGGGATTGTGGTGAATGGTGTAATTCCTCACTCTGGGATTGTGGTGAATGTTGTAATTCCTCACTCTGGGATTGTGGTGAATGGTGTAATTCCTCACTCTGGGATTGTGGTGAATGGTGTACTACCTCACTCTGGGATTGTGGTGAATGGTGTAATTCCTCACTCTGGGGTAGTGGTGAATGGTGTAATTCCTCACTCTGTTATTGTGGTGAATGTTGTAATTCCTCACTCTGGGATTGTGGTGAATGGTGTAATTCCTCACTGTTGGATTGTAGTGAATGGTGTAATTCCTCACACTGGGATTGTGGTGAGTGGTGTATTTCCTCACTCCGGGATTGTGGTGAATGGTGTAATTCCTCAGACTGGGATTGTGGTGAATGGGGTAATTCCTCACTCTGGGATCGTGGTGGATGGTGTAATTCCTCACTCTTGGATTGTAGTGAATGGTGTAATTCCTCACACTGGGATTGTGGTGAATGGTGTAATTCCTCACTCTGGGATTTTGGTGAATGGTATAATTCTTCACTCTGGGATTGTGGTGAATGGTGTAATTCCTCACTCTGGGATTGTGGTGAATGATGTAATTCCTCACTCTGGGATTGTGGTGAATGGTGTAATTCCTCACTCTGGGATTGTGGTGAATGGTGTAATTCCTCACTCCCGGGTTGTGGTGAATGGTGTAATTCCTCACTCTGGGATTGTGGTGAATGGTGTAATTCCTCACTCTGGGATTGTGGTGAATGGTGTACTACCTCACTCTGGGATTGTGGTGAATGGTGTAATTCCTCACTCTGGGATTGTGGTGAATGGTGTAATTCCTCACTGTTGGATTGTAGTGAATGGTGTAATTCCTCACACTGGGATAGTGGTGAATGGTGTATTTCCTCACTCCGGGATTGTGGTGAATGGTGTAATTCCTCACACTGGGATTGTGGTGAATGGTGTAATTCCTCACTCTGGGATTGTGGTGAATGGTGTAATTCCTCACTCTTGGATTGTAGTGAATGGTGTAATTCCTCACACTGGGATTGTGGTGAATGGTGTAATTCCTCACTCTGGGATTGTGGTGAATGGTATAATTCTTCACTCTGGGATTGTGGTGAATGGTGTAATTCCTCACTCTGGGATTGTGGTGAATGGTTTTATTCCTCACTCTGGGATCGTGGAGAATGGTGTAATTCCTCACCATGGGATTGTAGTGAATGGTGTAATTCCTCACTCTGAGATTGTGGTGAATGGTGTAATTTCTCACTCTGTGATTATTGTGAATGGTGTAATTCCTCACTCTGGGAATGTAGTGAATGGTGTAATTCCTCACTCTGGGATTGTGGTGGATGGTGTAATTGCTCAATCTTGGATTGTGGTGAATGGCATAGTTCCTCACTCTGGGATTGTAGTGAATGGCGTAATTCCTCAGACTGAGATTGTGGTGAATGGTGTAATTCCTCACTCTGGGATTGTAGTGAATGGTTTAATTCCTCACTCTGGTATTGTGGTGAATGGTGTAATTACTCACTCTGGGATTGTAGTGAATGGAGTAATTCCTCACTCTGGGATTGTGGTGAATGCTGTAATTCCTCACTCGGGATTGTGGTGAATGGTTTAATTCCTCACTCTGGGATTGTGGTGAATGGTGTAATTCCTCACACTGGGATTGTGGTGAATGATGTAATTCCTCACTCTGGGATTTTAGTGAACGGTGTAGATCCTCACTCTTGGATTATGGTGAATAGTTTAATTCCTCACTCCGGGATTGTGGTGAATGGTTTAATTCCTCACTCTGGGATTGTGGTGAATGGTGTAATTCCTCACTCTGAGATTGTGGTCAATGGCGTAATTCCTCACTCTGGGATTGTGGTGAATGGTTTAATTCCTCACTCTGGGATTGTGGTGAATGCTGTAATTCCTCACTCTGGGATTATGGTGAATGGTTTAATTCCTCACTCTGGGATTGTAGTGAATGGTGTAATTCCTCACTCTGGGATGGTGGTGAGTTGTGTAATTCCTCACTCTGGGATTGTGGTGAATGGTGTAATTCCTCACCCCGGGATTATGGTGAATGGTGTAATTCCTCACTCCTGGATTGTGGTGGATGGTGTAATTCCTCACTATGGGATTGTGGTGAATGGGGTAATTCCTCACTCTGGGATTGTAGTGAATGGTGTAATTCCTCACTCTGCGATTGTGGTGAATGGTGTAATTCCTCAATCTGGGATTGTGGTGAATGGTGTGATTCCTCTCTCTGGGATTGTAGTGAATGGTTTAATTCCTCACTCTGGGATTGTGGTGAATGGTGTAATTCCTCACTCTGTGATTGTGGTGAATGGTGTAATTCCTCACTCTGGGATTGTGGTGAATGGTGTGCTACCTCACTCTGGGATTGTGGTGAATGGTGTAATTCCTCACTCTGGGATTGTGGTGAATGGTGTAATTCCTCACTCTGTGATTGTGGTGAATGTTGTAATTCCTCACTCTGGGATTGTGGTGAATGGTGTAATTCCTCACTGTTGGATTGTAGTGAATGGTGTAATTCCTCACACTGGGATTGTGGTGAGTGGTGTATTTCCTCACTCCGGGATTGTGGTGAATGGTGTAATTCCTCACACTGGGATTGTGGTGAATGGTGTAATTCCTCACTCTGGGATTGTCGTGAATGGTGTAATTCCTCACTCTTGGATTGTAGTGAATGGTGTAATTCCTCACACTGGGATTGTGGTGAATGGTGTAATTCCTCACTCTGGGATTGTGGTGAATGGTATAATTCCTCACTCTGGGATTGTGGAGAATGGTGTAATTCCTCACCCTAGGATTGTAGTGAATGGTGTAATTCCTCACTCTGAGATTGTGGTGAATGGTGTAATTTCTCACTCTGGGATTGTGGTGAATGGTGTAATTCCTCACTCTGGGATTGTGGTGAATGCTGTAATTCCTCACTTTGGGATTGTAGTTAATGGTGTAATTCCTCACTCTGTGATTATTGTGAATGGTGTAATTCCTCACTCTGGGAATGTAGTGAATGGTGTAATTCCTCACTCTGGGATTGTGGTGGATGGTCTAATTGCTCAATCTTGGATTCTGGTGAATGGTGTAGTTCCTCACTCTGGGATTGTAGTGAATGGCGTAATTCCTCAGACTGAGATTGTGGTGAATGGTGTAATTCCTCACTCTGGGATTGTAGTGAATGGTTTAATTCCTCACTCTGGGATTGTGGTGAATGGTGTAATTACTCACTCTGGGATTGTAGTGAATGGTGTAATTCCTCACTCTGGGATTGTGGTGAATGCTGTAATTCCTCACTCTGGGATTGTGGTGAATGGTTTAATTCCTCACTCTGGGATTGTGGTGAATGGTGTAATTCCTCACACTGGGATTGTGGTGAATGGTGTAATTCCTCACTCTGGGATTTTAGTGAACGGTGTAGATCCTCACTCTTGGATTATGGTGAATAGTTTAATTCCTCACTCCGGGATTGTGGTGAATGGTTTAATTCCTCACTCTGGGATTGTGGTGAATGGTGTAATTCCTTACTCTGGGATTATGGTGAATGGTTTAATTCCTCACTCTGGGATTGTAGTGAGTGGTGTAATTCCTCACTCTGGGATGGTGGTGAATTGTGTAATTCCTCACTCTGGGATTGTGGTGAATGGTGTAATTCCTCACTCTGGGATTGTGGTGAATGGTGTAATTCCTCACTCCTGGATTGTGGTGGATGGTGTAATTCCTGACTATGGGATTGTGGTGAATGGGGTAATTCCTCACTCTGGGATTATGGTGAATGGTGTAATTCCTCACTCTGGGATTGTAGTGAATGGTGTAATTCCTCACTCTGCGATTGTGGTGAATGGTGTAATTCCTCAATCTGGGATTGTGGTGAATGGTGTGATTCCTCACTCTGGGATTGTAGTGAATGGTTTAATTCCTCACTCTGGGATTGTGGTGAATGGTGTAATTCCTCACTCTGGGATTGAGGTGAAATGTGTAATTCCTCACTCTGGGATTATGGTGAATAGTGTAATTCCTCTCCGGGATTGTGGTGAATGGTGTGATTCCTCACTCTGGGATTGTGGTGAATTGTGTAATTCCTCACTCTGGGATTGTGGTGAATGCTGTAATTCCTGACGCTGGGATTGTGGCGAATGGTGTAATTCCTCACTCTGGGGTTGTAGTGAATGGTGTAATTCCTCACTCTGGGATGGTAGTGAATGGTGTAATTCCTCACTCTGGGATTGTAGTGAATGGGGTAATTCCGCACTCTGGGATTGTGGTGAATGGTGTAATTCCTCACTCTGGGATTGTGCTGAATGCTGTAATTTCTCACTCTGGGATTATGGTGAATGGTTTAATTCCTCACTCTGGGATGGTGGTGAATGGTATAATTCCTCACTCCTGGATTGTGGTGGATGGTGTAATTCCTCACTCTGGGATTGTGGTGAATGGGGTAATTCCTCACTCTGGGATTATGGTGAATGGTGTAATTCCTAACTCTGGGATTGTCGTGAATGGGGTAATTCCTCACTCTGGGATTATGGTGAATGGTGTAATTCCTCACTCTAGGATTGTAGTGAATGGTGTAATTCCTCACTCTGGGATTGTGGTGAATGGTGTAATTCCTCAATCTGGGATTGTGGTGAATGGTTTAATTCCTTACTCTGGGATTGTAGTGAATGGTTTAATTCCTCAGACTGAGATTGTGGTGAATGGTGTAATTCCTCACTCTGGGATTGTAGTGAATGGTTTAATTCCTCACTCTGGGATTGTGGTGAATGGTGTAATTCCTCACTCTAGGATTGTAGTGAATGGTGTAATTCTTCACTCTGGGATTGTGGTGAATGGTGTAATTCCTCACTCTGGGATTGTGGTGAATGGTGTTATTCCTCACTCTGGGATTGTGGTAAATAGTGTAATTCCTCACTCTGGGATTGTGGTGAATGGTGTAATTCCTGACTCTGGGATTGTGGTGAATTGTGTAATTCCTCACTCTGGGGTTGTAGTGAATGGTGTAGTTCCTCACTCTTGGATTATGGTGAATAGTTTAATTCCTCACACTGGGATTGTAGTGAAAGGTGTAATTCCTCACTCTGGGATGGTAGTGAATGGTGTAATTCCTCACTCTGGGATTGTAGTGAATGGGGTAATTCCTCACTCCGAGATTGTGGTGAATGGTGTAATTCCTCACTCTGGGATTTTGGTGAATGGTGTAATTCCTCACTCTGGGATTGTGGTGAATGGTGTAATTCCTCACTCTGGGATTGTGGTGAATGGTGTAATTCCTCACTCTGGGATTGTGTTGAATGGTGTAATTCCTCACTCTGGGATTGTGGTGAATGGTGTAATTCCTCACTCTGTGATTGTGGTGAATGGTGTAATTCCTCACTCTGGGATTGTGGTGAATGGTGTAATTCCTCACTGTTTGATTGTAGTGAATGGTGTAATTCCTCACACTGGGATTGTGGTGAGTGGTGTATTTCCTCACTCCGGGATTGTGGTGAATGGTGTAATTCCTCACTCTGGGATTCTGGTGAATGTTGTAATTCCTCACTCTAGGATTGTTGTGAATGGTATAATTCCTCACTCTGGGATTGTGGTGAATGGCGTAATTCCTCACTCTGGGATTGTGGTGAATGGTTTAATTCCTCACTCTGGGATTGTGGTGAATGCTATAATTCCTCACTCTGGGATTATGGTGAATGGTGTGATTCCTCACTCTGGGATTGTAGTGAATGGTTTAATTCCTCACTCTGGGATTGTGGTGAACGGTGTAATTCCTCACTCTGGGATTGCAGTGAATGGTTTAATTCCTCACTCTGGGATTGTGGTGAATGGTGTAATTCCTCACTCTGGGATTGTGGTGAAATGTGTAATTCCTCACTCTGGGATTATGGTGAACAGTATAATTCCTCTCCGGGATTGTGGTGAATGGTGTGATTCCTCACTCTGGGATTGTGGTGAATTGTGTAATTCCTCACTCTGGGATTGTGGTGAATGCTGTAATTCCTGACGCTGGGATTGTGGTGAATGGTGTAATTCCTCACTCTGGGTTTGTAGTGAATGGTGTAGTTCCTCACTCTTGGATTATGGTGAATGGTGTAATTCCTCACTCTGGGATTGTAGTGAAAGGTGTAATTCCTCACTCTGGGATTCTGGTGAGTGGTTTAATTACTCACTCTGGGATTGTGCTGAATGCTGTAATTCCTCACTCTGGGATTATGGTGAATGGTTTAATTCCTCACTCTGGGATGGTGGTGAATGCTGTAATTCCTCACTCCTGGATTGTGGTGAATGGTGTAATTCCTCACTCTGGGATTGTGGTGAATGCTGTAATTCCTCACTCTGGGATTATGGTGAATGCTGTAATTCCTCACTCAGGGATTGTGGTGAATGGGGTAATTCCTCACTCTGGGATTATGGTGAATGGTTTAATTCCTCACTCTGGGATTGTAGTGAATGGGGTAATTCCTCACTCTGGGATTATGGTGAATGCTGTAATTCCTCACTCTGGGATTGTAGTGAATGGTGTAATTCCTCACTCTGGGACTGTGGTGAATGGTGTAATTCCTCAATCTGGGATTGTGCAAAATGGTTTAATTCCTTACTCTGGGATTGTAGTAAATGGTGTAATTCCTCAGACTGAGATTGTGGTGAATGGTGTAATTCCTCACTCTGGGATTGTAGTGAATGGTATAATTCCTCACTCTGGGATTGTGGTGAATGGTGTAATTCCTCACTCTGGGATTGTGGTGAATGGAGTTATTCCTCACTTTGGGTTTATGGTGAATAGTGTAATTCCTCACTCCGGGTTTGTGGTGAATGGTGTAATACCTCACTCTGGGATTGTGGTGAATAGTGTAATTCCTCACTCTGGGATTGTGGTGAATGGTGTAATTCCTCACTCTGGGGTTGTAGTGAAAGGTGTAATTCCTCACTCTGGGATGGTAGTGAATGGTGTAATTCCTCACTCTGGGATTGTAGTGAATGGGGTAATTCCTCACTCCGTGATTGTGGTGAATGGTGTAATTCCTCACTCTGGGATTTTGGTAAATGGTGTAATTCCTCACTCTGGGATTGTGGTGAATGGTGTAATTCCTCACTCTGGGATTGTGGTGAATGGTGTAATTCCTCACTCTGGGATTGTGGTGAATGGTGTAATTCCTCACTCTGGGATTGTGGTGAATGGTGTAATTCCTCACTCTGGGATTGTGGTGAATGTTGTAATTCCTCACTCTGGGATTATGGTGAATGGTGTAATTCCTCACTCTGGGATTGTGGTGAATGGTGTACTACCTCACTCTGGGATTGTGGTGAATGGTGTAATTCCTCACTCTGGGATAGTGGTGAATGGTGTAATTCCTCACTCTGTGATTGTGGTGAATGTTGTAATTCCTCACTCTGGGATTGTGGTGAATGGTGTAATTCCTCACTGTTGGATTGTAGTGAATGGTGTAATTCCTCACACTGGGATTGTGGTGAGTGGTGTATTTCCTCACTCCGGGATTGTGGTGAATGGTGTAATTCCTCAGACTGGGATTGTGGTGAATGGTGTAATTCCTCACTCTGGGATCGTGGTGGATGGTGTAATTCCTCACTCTTGGATTGTAGTGAATGGTGTAATTCCTCACACTGGGATTGTGGTGAATGGTGTAATTCCTCACTCTGGGATTTTGGTGAATGGTATAATTCTTCACTCTGGGATTGTGGTGAATGGTGTAATTCCTCACTCTGGGATTGTGGTGAATGATGTAATTCCTCACTCTGGGATTGTGGTGAATGGTGTAATTCCTCACTCTGGGATTGTGGTGAATGGTGTAATTCCTCACTCCCGGGTTGTGGTGAATGGTGTAATTCCTCACTCTGGGATTGTGTTGAATGGTCTAATTCCTCACTCTGGGATTGTGGTGAATGGTGTACTACCTCACTCTGGGATTGTGGTGAATGGTGTAATTCCTGACTCTGGGATTGTGGTGAATGGTGTAATTCCTCACTGTTGGATTGTAGTGAATGGTGTAATTCCTCACACTGGGATACTGGTGAGTGGTGTATTTCCTCACTCCGGGATTGTGGTGAATGGTGTAATTCCTCACACTGGGATTGTGGTGAATGGTGTAATTCCTCACTCTGGGATTGTGGTGAATGGTGTAATTCCTCACTCTTGGATTGTAGTGAATGGTGTAATTCCTCACACTGGGATTGTGGTGAATGGTGTAATTCCTCACTCTGGGATTGTGGTGAATGGTATAATTCTTCACTCTGGGATTGTGGTGAATGGTGTAATTCCTCACTCTGGGATTGTGGTGAATGGTTTTATTCCTCACTCTGGGATTGTGGAGAATGGTGTAATTCCTCACCATGGGATTGTAGTGAATGGTGTAATTCCTCACTCTGAGATTGTGGTGAATGGTGTAATTTCTCACTCTGTGATTATTGTGAATGGTGTAATTCCTCACTCTGGGAATGTAGTGAATGGTGTATTTCCTCACTCTGGGATTGTGGTGGATGGTGTAATTGCTCAATCTTGGATTGTGGTGAATGGCATAGTTCCTCACTCTGGGATTGTAGTGAATGGCGTAATTCCTCAGACTGAGATTGTGGTGAATGGTGTAATTCCTCACTCTGGGATTGTAGTGAATGGTTTAATGCCTCACTCTGGTATTGTGGTGAATGGTGTAATTACTCACTCTGGGATTGTAGTGAATGGAGTAATTCCTCACTCTGGGATTGTGGTGAATGCTGTAATTCCTCACTCTGGGATTGTGGTGAATGGTTTAATTCCTCACTCTGGGATTGTGGTGAATGGTGTAATTCCTCACACTGGGATTGTGGTGAATGGTGTAATTCCTCACTCTGGGATTTTAGTGAACGGTGTAGATCCTCACTCTTGGATTATGGTGAATAGTTTAATTCCTCACTCCGGGATTGTGGTGAATGGTTTAATTCCTCACTCTGGGATTGTGGTGAATGGTGTAATTCCTCACTCTGAGATTGTGGTCAATGGCGTAATTCCTCACTCTGGGATTGTGGTGAATGGTTTAATTCCTCACTCTCGGATTGTGGTGAATGCTGTAATTCCTCACTCTGGGATTATGGTGAATGGTTTAATTCCTCACTCTGGGATTGTAGTGAATGGTGTAATTCCTCACTCTGGGATGGTGGTGAGTTGTGTAATTCCTCACTCTGGGATTGTGGTGAATGGTGTAATTCCTCACCCCGGGATTATGGTGAATGGTGTAATTCCTCACTCCTGGATTGTGGTGGATGGTGTAATTCCTCACTATGGGATTGTGGTGAATGGGGTAATTCCTCATTCTGGGATTACGGTGAATGGTGTAATTCCTCACTCTGGGATTGTAGTGAATGGTGTAATTCCTCACTCTGCGATTGTGGTGAATGGTGTAATTCCTCAATCTGGGATTGTGGTGAATGGTGTGATTCCTCTCTCTGGGATTGTAGTGAATGGTTTAATTCCTCACTCTGGGATTGTGGTGAATGGTGTAATTCCTCACTCTGTGATTGTGGTGAATGGTGTAATTCCTCACTCTGGGATTGTGGTGAATGGTGTGCTACCTCACTCTGGGATTGTGGTGAATGGTGTAATTCCTCACTCTGGGATTGTGGTGAATGGTGTAATTCCTCACTCTGTGATTGTGGTGAATGTTGTAATTCCTCACTCTGGGATTGTGGTGAATGGTGTAATTCCTCACTGTTGGATTGTAGTGAATGGTGTAATTCCTCACACTGGGATTGTGGTGAGTGGTGTATTTCCTCACTCCGGGATTGTGGTGAATGGTGTAATTCCTCACACTGGGATTGTGGTGAATGGTGTAATTCCTCACTCTGGGATTGTCGTGAATGGTGTAATTCCTCACTCTTGGATTGTAGTGAATGGTGTAATTCCTCACACTGGGATTGTGGTGAATGGTGTAATTCCTCACTCTGGGATTGTGGTGAATGGTATAATTCCTCACTCTGGGATTGTGGAGAATGGTGTAATTCCTCACCCTAGGATTGTAGTGAATGGTGTAATTCCTCACTCTGAGATTGTGGTGAATGGTGTAATTTCTCACTCTGGGATTGTGGTGAATGGTGTAATTCCTCACTCTGGGATTGTGGTGAATGCTGTAATTCCTCACTTTGGGATTGTAGTTAATGGTGTAATTCCTCACTCTGTGATTATTGTGAATGGTGTAATTCCTCACTCTGGGAATGTAGTGAATGGTGTAATTCCTCACTCTGGGATTGTGGTGGATGGTGTAATTGCTCAATCTTGGATTATGGTGAATGGCGTAGTTCCTCACTCTGGGATTGTAGTGAATGGCGTAATTCCTCAGACTGAGATTGTGGTGAATGGTGTAAGTCCTCACTCTGGGATTGTAGTGAATGGTTTAATTCCTCACTCTGGGATTGTGGTGAATGGTGTAATTACTCACTCTGGGATTGTAGTGAATGGTGTAATTCCTCACTCTGGGATTGTGGTGAATGCTGTAATTCCTCACTCTGGGAATGTGGTGAATGGTTTAATTCCTCACTCTGGGATTGTGGTGAATGGTGTAATTCCTCACACTGGGATTGTGGTGAATGGTGTAATTCCTCACTCTGGGATTTTAGTGAACGGTGCAGATCCTCACTCTTGGATTATGGTGAATGGTTTAATTCCTCACTCTGGGATTGTGGTGAATGGTGTAATTCCTTACTCTGGGATTATGGTGAATGGTTTAATTCCTCACTCTGGGATTGTAGTGAATGGTGTAATTCCTCACTCTGGGATGGTGGTGAATTGTGTAATTCCTCTCCGGGATTGTGGTGAATGGTGTGATTCCTCACTCTGGGATTGTGGTGAATTGTGTAATACCTCACTCTGGGATTGTGGTGAATGCTGTAATTCCTGACGCTGGGATTGTGGCGAATGGTGTAATTCCTCACTCTGGGGTTGTAGTGAATGGTGTAATTCCTCACTCTGGGATGGTAGTGAATGGTGTAATTCCTCACTCTGGGATTGTAGTGAATGGGGTAATTCCGCACTCTGGGATTGTGGTGAATGGTGTAATTCCTCACTCTGGGATTGTGCTGAATGCTGTAATTCCTCACTCTGGGATTATGCTGAATGGTTTAACTCCTCACTCTGGGATGGTGGTGAATTGTATAATTCCTCACTCCTGGATTGTGGTGGATGGTGTAATTCCTCACTCTGGGATTGTGGTGAATGGGGTAATTCCTCACTCTGAGATTATGGTGAATGGTGTAATTACAAACTCTGGGATTGTCGTGAATGGGGTAATTCCTCACTCTGGGATTATGGTGAATGGTGTAATTCCTCACTCTGGGATTGTAGTGAATGGTGTAATTCCTCAATCTGGGATTGTGGTGAATGGTTTAATTCCTTACTCTGGGATTGTAGTGAATGGTTTAATTCCTCAGACTGAGATTGTGGTGAATGGTGTAATTCCTCACTCTGGGATTGTAGTGAATGGTTTAATTCCTCACTCTGGGATTGTGGTGAATGGTGTAATTCCTCACTCTAGGATTGGAGTGAATGGTGTAATTCTTCACTCTGGGATTGTGGTGAATGGTGTAATTCCTCACTCTGGGATTGTGGTGAATGGTGTTATTCCTCACATTGGGTTTATGGTGAATAGTGTAATTCCTCACTCCGGGATTGTGGTGAATGGTGTAATACCTCACTCTGGGATTGTGGTAAATAGTGTAATTCCTCACTCTGGGATTGTGGTGAATGGTGTAATTCCTGACTCTGGGATTGTGGTGAATTGTGTAATTCCTCACTCTGGGGTTGTAGTGAATGGTGTAGTTCCTCACTCTTGGATTATGGTGAATAGTGTAATTCCTCACACTGGGATTGTAGTGAAAGGTCTAATTCCTCACTCTGGGATGGTAGTGAATGGTGTAATTCCTCACTCTGGGATTGTAGTGAATGGGGTAATTCCTCACTCCGTGATTGTGGTGAATGGTGTAATTCCTCACTCTGGGATTTTGGTGAATGGTGTAATTCCTCACTCTGGGATTGTGGTGAATGGTATAATTCCTCACTCTGGGATTGTGGTGAATGGTGTAATTCCTCACTCTGGGATTGTGTTGAATGGTGTAATTCCTCACTCTGGGATTGTGGTGAATGGTGTAATTCCTCACTCTGTGATTGTGGTGAATGGTGTAATTCCTCACTCTGGGATTGTGGTGAATGTTGTAATTCCTCACTCTGGGATTGTGGTGAATGGAGTAATTCCTCACTCTGGGATTGTGGTGAATGGTGTACTACCTCACTCTGGGATTGTGGTGAATGGTGTAATTCCTCACTCTGGGATTGTGGTGAATGGTGCAATTCCTCACTCTGTGATTGTGGTGAATGTTGTAATTCCTCACTCTGGGATTGTGGTGAATGGTGTAATTCCTCACTGTTGGATTGTAGTGAATGGTGTAATTCCTCACACTGGGATTGTGGTGAGTGGTGTATTTCCTCACTCCGGGATTGTGGTGAATGGTGTAATTCCTCAGACTGGGATTGTGGTGAATGGTGTAATTCCTCACTCTGGGATCGTGGTGAATGGTGTAATTCCTCACTCTTGGATTGTAGTGAATGGTGTAATTCCTCACACTGGGATTGTGGTGAATGGTGTAATTCCTCACTCTGGGATTGTGGTGAATGGTATACTTCTTCACTCTGGGATTGTGCTGAATGGTGTAATTCCTCACTCTGGGATTGCGGTGAATGATGTAATTCCTCACTCTGGGATTGTGGTGAATGGTGTAATTCCTCACTCTGGGATTGTGGTGAATGGTGTAATTCCTCACTCCCGGGATGTGGTGAATGGTGTAATTCCTCACTCTGGGATTGTGGTGAATGGTGTACTACCTCACTCTGGGATTGTGGTGAATGGTGTAATTCCTCACTCTGGGATTGTGGTGAATGGTGTAATTCCTCACTCTGTGATTGTGGTGAATGTTGTAATTCCTCACTCTGGGATTGTGGTGAATGGTGTAATTCCTCACTGTTGGATTGTAGTGAATGGTGTAATTCCTCACACTGGGATTGTGGTGAGTGGTGTATTTCCTCACTCCGGGATTGTGGTGAATGGTGTAATTCCTCACACTGGGATTGTGGTGAATGGTGTAATTCCTCACTCTGGGATTGTGGTGAATGGTGTAATTCCTCACTCTTGGATTGTAGTGAATGGTGTAATTCCTCACACTGGGATTGTGGTGAATGGTGTAATTCCTCACTCTGGGATTGTGGTGAATGGTATAATTCTTCACTCTGGGATTGTGGTGAATGGTGTAATTCCTCACTCTGGGATTGTGGTGAATGATATAATTCCTCACTCTGGGATTGTGGAGAATGGTGTAATTCCTCACCCTAGGATTGTAGTGAATGGTGTAATTCCTCACTTTGAGATTGTGGTGAATGGTGTAATTTCTCACTCTGGGATTGTGGTGAATGGTGTAATTCCTCACTCTGGGATTGAGGTGAATGCTGTAATTCCTCACTTTGGGATTGTAGTTAATGGTGTAATTCCTCACTCTGTGATTATTGTGAATGGTGTAATTCCTCACTCTGGGAATGTAGTGAATGGTGTAATTCCTCACTCTGGGATTGTGGTGGATGGTGTAATTGCTCAATCTTGGATTGTGGTGAATGGCGTAGTTCCTCACTCTGGGATTGTAGTGAATGGCGTAATTCCTCAGACTGAGATTGTGGTGAATGGTGTAATTCCTCACTCTGGGATTGTAGTGAATGGTTTAATTCCTCACTCTGGGATTGTGGTGAATGGTGTAATTACTCACTCTGGGATTGTAGTGAATGGTGTAATTCCTCACTCTGGGATTTTAGTGAACGGTGTAGATCCTCACTCTTGGATTATGGTGAATAGTTTAATTCCTCACTCTGGGATTGTGGTGAATGGTGTAATTCCTCACTCTGAGATTGTGGTCAATGGCGTAATTCCTCACTCTGGGATTGTGGTGAATGGTTTAATTCCTCACTCTGGGATTGTGTTGAATGCTGTAATTCCTCACTCTGGGATGATGGTGAATGGTTTAATTCCTCACTCTAGGATTGTAGTGAATGGTGTAATTCCTCACTCTGGGATGGTGGTGAGTTGTGTAATTCCTCAATCAGGGATTGTGGTGAATGGTGTAATTCCGCACCCTGGGATTGTGGTGAATGGTGTAATTCCTCACTCCTGGATTGTGGTGGATGGTGTAAGTCCTCACTATGGGATTGTGGTGAATGGGGTAATTCCTCACTCTGGGATTATGGTGAATGGTGTGATTCCTCACTCTGGGATTGTAGTGAATGGTGTAATTCCTCCCTCTGCGATTGTGGTGAATGGTGTAATTCCTCAATCTGGGATTGTGGTGAATGGTGTGATTCCTCACTCTGGGATTGTAGTGAATGGTTTAATTCCTCACTCTGGGATTGTGGTGAATGGTGTAATTCCTCACTCTGTGATTGTGGTGAATGGTGTAATTCCTCACTCTGGGATTGTGGTGAATGGTGTACTACCTCACTCTGGGATTGTGGTGAATGGTGTAATTCCTCACTCTGGGAATGTGGTGAATGGTGTAATTCCTCACTCTGTGATTGTGGTGAATGGTGTAATTCCTCACACTGGGATTGTGGTGAGTGGTGTATTTCCTCACTCCGGGATTTTGGTGAATGGTGTAATTCCTCACACTGGGATTGTGGTGAATGGTGTAATTACTCACACTGGGATTGTGGTGAATGGTGTAATTCCTCACTCTTGGATTGCAGTGAATGGTGTAATTCCTCACACTGGGATTGTGGTGAATGGTGTAATTCCTCACTCTGGGATTGTGGTGAATGGTATAATTCTTCACTCTGGGATTGTGGTGAATGGTGTAATTCCTCACTCAGTGATTGTGGTGAATGGTATAATTCCTCACTCTGGGATTGTGGAGAATGGTGTAATTCCTCACCCTAGGATTGTAGTGAATGGTGTAATTCCTCACTCTGAGATTGTGGTGAATGGTGTAATTTCTTACTCTGGGATTGTGGCGAATGGTGTAATTCCTCACTCTGGGATTGTGGTGAATGCTGTAATTCCTCACTTTGGGATTGTAGTTAATGGTGTAATTCCTCACTCTGTGATTATTGTGAATGGTGTAATTCCTCACTCTGGGAATGTAGTGAATGGTGTAATTCCTCACTCTGGGATTGTGGTGGATGGTCTAATTGCTCAATCTTGGATTCTGGTGAATGGCGTAGTTCCTCACTCTGGGATTGTAGTGAATGGCGTAATTCCTCAGACTGAGATTGTGGTGAATGGTGTAATTCCTCACTCTGGGATTGTAGTGAATGGTTTAATTCCTCACTCTGGGATTGTGGTGAATGGTGTAATTACTCACTCTGGGATTGTAGTGAATGGTGTAATTCCTCACTCTGGGATTGTGGTGAATGCTGTAATTCCTCACTCTGGGATTGTGGTGAATGGTTTAATTCCTCACTCTGGGATTGTGGTGAATGGTGTAATTCCTCACACTGGGATTGTGGTGAATGGTGTAATTCCTCACTCTGGGAATGTAGTGAATGGTGTAATTCCTCACTCTGGGATTGTGGTGGATGGTCTAATTGCTCAATCTTGGATTCTGGTGAATGGCGTAGTTCCTCACTCTGGGATTGTAGTGAATGGCGTAATTCCTCAGACTGAGATTGTGGTGAATGGTGTAATTCCTCACTCTGGGGTTGTAGTGAATGGTTTAATTCCTCACTCTGGGATTGTGGTGAATGGTGTAATTACTCACTCTGGGATTGTAGTGAATGGTGTAATTCCTCACTCTGGGATTGTGGTGAATGCTGTAATTCCTCACTCTGGGATTGTGGTGAATGGTTTAATTCCTCACTCTGGGATTGTGGTGAATGGTGTAATTCCTCACACTGGGATTGTGGTGAATGGTGTAATTCCTCACTCTGGGATTTTAGTGAACGGTGTAGATCCTCACTCTTGGATTATGGTGAATAGTTTAATTCCTCACTCCGGGATTGTGGTGAATGGTTTAATTCCTCACTCTGGGATTGTAGTGAGTGGTGTAATTCCTCACTCTGGGATGGTGGTGAATTGTGTAATTCCTCACTCTGGGATTGTGGTGAATGGTGTAATTCCTCACTCTGGGATTGTGGTGATTGGTGTAATTCCTCAATCTGGGATTGTGGTGAATGGTGTGATTCCTCACTCTGGGATTGTAGTGAATGGTTTAATTCCTCACTCTGGGATTGTGGTGAATGGTGTAATTCCTCACTCTGGGATTGTGGTGAAATGTGTAATTCCTCACTCTGGGATTATGGTGAATAGTGTAATTCCTCTCCGGGATTGTGGTGAATGGTGTGATTCCTCACTCTGGGATTGTGGTGAATTGTGTAATTCCTCACTCTGGGATTGTGGTGAATGCTGTAATTCCTGACGCTGGGATTGTGGCGAATGGTGTAATTCCTCACTCTGGGGTTGTAGTGAATGGTGTAATTCCTCACTCTGGGATGGTAGTGAATGGTGTAATTCCTCACTCTGGGATTGTAGTGAATGGGGTAATTCCGCACTCTGGGATTGTGGTGAATGGTGTAATTCCTCACTCTGGGATTGTGCTGAATGCTGTAATTCCTCACTCTGGGATTATGGTGAATGGTTTAATTCCTCACTCTGGGATGGTGGTGAATGGTATAATTCCTCACTCCTGGATTGTGGTGGATGGTGTAATTCCTCACTCTGGGATTGTGGTGAATGGGGTAATTCCTCACTCTGGGATTATGGTGAATGGTGTAATTCCTAACTCTGGGATTGTCGTGAATGGGGTAATTCCTCACTCTGGGATTATGGTGAATGGTGTAATTCCTCACTCTAGGATTGTAGTGAATGGTGTAATTCCTCACTCTGGGATTGTGGTGAGTGGTGTAATTCCTCAATCTGGGATTGTGGTGAATGGTTTAATTCCTTACTCTGGGATTGTAGTGAATGGTTTAATTCCTCAGACTGAGATTGTGGTGAATGGTGTAATTCCTCACTCTGGGATTGTAGTGAATGGTTTAATTCCTCACTCTGGGATTGTGGTGAATGGTGTAATTCCTCACTCTAGGATTGTAGTGAATGGTGTAATTCTTCACTCTGGGATTGTGGTGAATGGTGTAATTCCTCACTCTGGGATTGTGGTGAATGGTGTTATTCCTCACTCTGGGATTGTGGTAAATAGTGTAATTCCTCACTCTGGGATTGTGGTGAATGGTGTAATTCCTGACTCTGGGATTGTGGTGAATTGTGTAATTCCTCACTCTGGGGTTGTAGTGAATGGTGTAGTTCCTCACTCTTGGATTATGGTGAATAGTGTAATTCCTCACACTGGGATTGTAGTGAAAGGTGTAATTCCTCACTCTGGGATGGTAGTGAATGGTGTAATTCCTCACTCTGGGATTGTAGTGAATGGGGTAATTCCTCACTCCGAGATTGTGGTGAATGGTGTAATTCCTCACTCTGGGATTTTGGTGAATGGTGTAATTCCTCACTCTGGGATTGTGGTGAATGGTGTAATTCCTCACTCTGGGATTGTGGTGAATGGTGTAATTCCTCACTCTGGGATTGTGTTGAATGGTGTAATTCCTCACTCTGGGATTGTGGTGAATGGTGTAATTCCTCACTCTGTGATTGTGGTGAATGGTGTAATTCCTCACTCTGGGATTGTGGTGAATGGTGTAATTCCTCACTGTTTGATTGTAGTGAATGGTGTAATTCCTCACACTGGGATTGTGGTGAGTGGTGTATTTCCTCACTCCGGGATTGTGGTGAATGGTGTAATTCCTCACTCTGGGATTGTGGTGAATGTTGTAATTCCTCACTCTGGGATTGTGGTGAATGGTGTAATTCCTCACTCTGGGATTGTGGTGAATGGTGTAATTCCTCACTCTGGGATTGTGGTGAATGGTGTAATTCCTCACTCTGGGATTGTGGTGAATGGTGTAATTCCTCACTCTGTGCTTGTGCTGAATGTTGTAATTCCTCACTCTGGGATTGTGGTGAATGGTGTAATTCCTCACTGTTGGATTGTAGTGAATGGTGTAATTCCTCACACTGGGATTGTGGTGAGTGGTGTATTTCCTCACTCCGGGATTGTGGTGAATGGTGTAATTCCTCACACTGGGATTGTGGTGAATGGTGTAATTCCTCACTCTGGGATTGTGGTGAATGGTGTAATTCCTCACTCTTGGATTGGAGTGAATGGTGTAATTCCTCACAGTGGGATTGTGGTGAATGGTGTAATTCGTCACTCTGGGATTGTGGTGAATGGTATAATTCTTCACTCTGGGATTGTGGTGAATGGTGTAATTCCTCACTCTGGGATTGTGGTGAATGATGTAATTCCTCACTCTGGGATTGTGGTGAATGGTGTAATTCCTCACTCTGGGATTGTGGTGAATAGTGTAATTCCTCACTCCCGGGTTGTGGTGAATGGTGTAATTCCTCACTCTGGGATTGTGGAGAATGGTGTAATTCCTCACCCTAGGATTGTAGTGAATGGTGTAATTCCTCACTCTGGGAATGTAGTGAATGGTGTAATTCCTCACTCTGGGATTGTGGTGGATGGTGTAATTGCTCAATCTTGGATTGTGGTGAATGGCGTAGTTCCTCACTCTGGGATTGTAGTGAATGGCGTAATTCCTCAGACTGAGATTGTGGTGAATGGTGTAATTCCTCACTCTGGGATTGTAGTGAATGGTTTAATTCCTCACTCTGGGATTGTGGTGAGAGGTGTAATTCCTCACTCTGGAATTGTAGTGAATGGTGTAATTCCTCACTCTGGGATTGTGGTGAATGCTGTAATTCCTCACTCTGGGATTGTGGTGAATGGTTTAATTCCTCACTCTGGGATTGTGGTGAATGGTGTAATTCCTCACTCTGGGATTGTGGTGAATGGTGTAATTCCTCACTCTGGGATTTTAGTGAATGGTGTAGATCCTCACTCTTGGATTATGGTGAATAGTTTAATTCCTCACTCCGGGATTGTGGTGAATGGTGTAATTCCTCACTCTGGGATTGTGGAGAATGGTGTAATTCCACACTCTGGGATTGTGGTGAATGGTGTAATTCCTCACTCTGGGATTGTGGTGAATGGTTTAATTCCTCACTCTGGGATTATGGTGAATGGTTTAATTCCTCACTCTGGGATTGTAGTGAATGGTGTAATTCCTCACACTGGGATGGTGGTGAATTGTGTAATTCCTCACTCTGGGATTGTGGTGAATGGTGTAATTCCTCACTCTGGGATTGTGGTGAATGGTGTAATTCCTCACTCGTGGATTGTGGTGGATGGTATAATTCCTCACTATGGGATTGTGGTGAATGGCGTAATTCCTCACTCTGGGATTATGGTGAATGGTTTAATTCCTCACTCTGGGATTGTAGTGAATGGTGTAATTCCTCACTCTGGGGTTGTGGTGAATGGTGTAATTCCTCAATCTGGGATTGTGGTGAATGGTTTAATTCCTTACTCTGGGATTGTAGTGAATGGTGTAATTCCTGAGACTGAGATTGTGGTGAATGGTGTGATTCCCCACTCTGGGATTGTAGTGAATGGTTTAATTCCTCACTCTGGGATTGTGGTGAACGGTGTAATTCCTCACTCTTGGATTGTAGTGAATGGTGTAATTCTTCACTCTGGGATTGTGGTGAATGGTGTAATTCCTCACTCTGGGATTGTGGTGAAAGGTGTAATTCCTCACTCTGGGATTATGGTGAATAGTGTAATTCCTCACTCCGGGATTGTGGTGAATGGTGTGATACCTCACTCTGGGATTGTGGTGAATTGTGTAATTCCTCACTCTGGGATTGTGGTGAATGGTGTAATTCCTCATTCCTGGATTGTGGCGAATGGTGTAATTCCTCACTCTGGGATTGTGGTGAATGGGTAAGTCCTCACTCTGGGATTGTGGTGAATGTTGTAATTCCTCACTCTGGGATTGTTGTGTATGGTGTAATTCCTCACTCCGGGATTGGGGTGAATGGTGTAATTCCTCACTCTGGGATTGTGGTGAATGCAGTAATTCCTCATTCTGGGATTGTAGTGAATGGTGTATTTCCTCACTCCGCGATTGTGGGGAAAGGTGTAATTCCTTACTCTGGCATTGTGGTGAATGAAGTAATTCCTAACTCCGGGATTGTGGTGAAAGTTTTTATTCCTCACTCTGGGATTGTGGTGAATGCTGTAATTCCTCACTCTGGGATTGTGGTGAATGGTGTAATTCCTCACTCTGGGATTGTAGTGAATGGTTTAATTCCTCACTCTGGGATTGTGGTGAATGGTGTAATTCCTCACTCTGGGATTGTGGTGAATGGTGAAATTCCTCACTCTGGGATTGTAGTGAATGGTGCAATTCCTCACTCTGGGATTGCGGTGAATAGTGTAATTCCTGACTCTGGGATTGTGGTGAATTGTGTAATTCCTCACTCTGGGGTTGTAGTGAATGGTGTAGTTCCTCACTCTTGGATTATGGTGAATAGTGTAATTCCTCACACTGGGATTGAAGTGAAAGGTGTAATTCCTCACTCTGGGATGGTAGTGAATGGTGTAATTCCTCACTCTGGGATTGTAGTGAATGGGGTAATTCCTCACTCCGTGATTGTGGTGAATGGTGTAATTCCTCACTCTGGGATTTTGGTGAATGGTGTAATTCCTCACTCTGGGATTGTGGTGAATGGTGTAATTCCTCACTCTGGGATTGTGGTGAATGGAGTAATTCCTCACTCTGGGATTGTGTTGAATGGTGTAATTCCTCACTCTGGGATTGTGGTAAATGGTGTAATTCCTCACTCTGTGATTGTGGTGAATGGTGTAATTCCTCACTCTGGGATTGTGGTGAATGTTGTAATTCCTCACTCTGGGATTGTGGTGAATGGTGTAATTCCTCACTCTGGGATTGTGGTGAATGGTGTACTACCTCACTCTGGGATTGTGGTGAATGGTGTAATTCCTCACTCTGGGATTGTGGTGAATGGTGTAATTCCTCACTCTGTGATTGTGGTGAATGTTGTAATTCCTCACTCTGGGATTGTAGTGAATGGTATAATTCCTCACTGTTGGATTGTAGTGAATGGTGTAATTCCTCATACTGGGATTGTGGTGAGTGGTGTATTTCCTCACTCCGGGATTGTGGTGGATGGTGTAATTCCTCACTATGGGATTGTGGTGAATGGGGTAATTCCTCACTCTGGGATTATGGTGAATGGTGTAATTCCTCACTCTGGGATTGCAGTGAATGGTGTAATTCCTCACTCTGCGATTGTGGTGAATGGTGTAATTCCTCAATCTGGGATTGTGGTGAATGGTGTGATTCCTCACTCTGGGATTGTAGTGAATGGTTTAATTCCTCACTCTGGGATTGTGGTGAATGGTGTAATTCCTCACTCTGGGATTGTGGTGAAATGTGTAATTCCTCACTCTGGGATTATGATGAATAGTGTAATTCCTCTCCGGGATTGTGGTGAATGGTGTGATTCCTCACTCTGGGATTGTGCTGAATGCTGTAATTCCTCACTCTGGGATTATGCTGAATGGTTTAACTCCTCACTCTGCGATGGTGGTGAATGGTATCATTCCTCACTCCTGGATTGTGGTGGATGGTGTAATTCCTCACTCTGGGATTGTGGTGAATGGGGTAATTCCTCACTCTGAGATTATGGTGAATGGTGTAATTCCTAACTCTGGGATTGTCGTGAATGGGGTAATTCCTCACTCTGGGATTATGGTGAATGGTGTAATTCCTCACTCTGGGATTGTAGTGAATGGTGTAATTCCTCAATCTGGGATTGTGGTGAATGGTTTAATTCCTTACTCTGGGATTGTAGTGAATGGTTTAATTCCTCAGACTGAGATTGTGGTGAATGGTGTAATTCCTCACTCTGGGATTGTAGTGAATGGTTTAATTCCTCACTCTGGGATTGTGGTGAATGGTGTAATTCCTCACTCTAGGATTGGAGTGAATGGTGTAATTCTTCACTCTGGGATTGTGGTGAATGGTGTAATTCCTCACTCTGGGATTGTGGTGAATGGTGTTATTCCTCACATTGGGTTTATGGTGAATAGTGTAATTCCTCACTCCGGGATTGTGGTGAATGGTGTAATACCTCACTCTGGGATTGTGGTAAATAGTGTAATTCCTCACTCTGGGATTGTGGTGAATGGTGTAATTCCTGACTCTGGGATTGTGGTGAATTGTGTAATTCCTCACTCTGGGGTTGTAGTGAATGGTGTAGTTCCTCACTCTTGGATTATGGTGAATAGTGTAATTCCTCACACTGGGATTGTAGTGAAAGGTCTAATTCCTCACTCTGGGATGGTAGTGAATGGTGTAATTCCTCACTCTGGGATTGTAGTGAATGGGGTAATTCCTCACTCCGTGATTGTGGTGAATGGTGTAATTCCTCACTCTGGGATTTTGGTGAATGGTGTAATTCCTCACTCTGGGATTGTGGTGAATGGTGTAATTCCTCACTCTGGGATTGTGGTGAATGGTGTAATTCCTCACTCTGGGATTGTGTTGAATGGTGTAATTCCTCACTCTGGGATTGTGGTGAATGGTGTAATTCCTCACTCTGTGATTGTGGTGAATGGTGTAATTCCTCACTCTGGGATTGTGGTGAATGTTGTAATTCCTCACTCTGGGATTGTGGTGAATGGTTTAATTCCTCACTCTGGGATTGTGGTGAATGGTGTACTACCTCACTCTGGGATTGTGGTGAATGGTGTAATTCCTCACTCTGGGATTGTGGTGAATGGTGTAATTCCTCACTCTGTGATTGTGGTGAATGTTGTAATTCCTCACTCTGGGATTGTGGTGAATGGTGTAATTCCTCACTGTTGGATTGTAGTGAATGGTGTAATTCCTCACACTGGGATTGTGGTGAGTGGTGTATTTCCTCACTCCGGGATTGTGGTGAATGGTGTAATTCCTCAGACTGGGATTGTGGTGAATGGTGTAACTCCTCACTCTGGGATCGTGGTGAATGGTGTAATTCCTCACTCTTGGATTGTAGTGAATGGTGTAATTCCTCACACTGGGATTGTGGTGAATGGTGTAATTCCTCACTCTGGGATTGTGGTGAATGGTATAATTCTTCACTCTGGGATTGTGCTGAATGGTGTAATTCCTCACTCTGGGATTGCGGTGAATGATGTAATTCCTCACTCTGGGATTGTGGTGAATGGTGTAATTCCTCACTCTGGGATTGTGGTGAATGGTGTAATTCCTCACTCCCGGGTTGTGGTGAATGGTGTAATTCCTCACTCTGGGATTGTGGTGAATGGTGTACTACCTCACTCTGGGATTGTGGTGAATGGTGTAATTCCTCACTCTGGGATTGTGGTGAATGGTGTAATTCCTCACTCTGTGATTGTGGTGAATGTTGTAATTCCTCACTCTGGGATTGTGGTGAATGGTGTAATTCCTCACTCTGTTGGATTGTAGTGAATGGTGTAATTCCTCACACTGGGATTGTGGTGAGTGGTGTATTTCCTCACTCCGGGCTTGTGGTGAATGGTGTAATTCCTCACACTGGGATTGTGGTGAATGGTGTAATTCCTCACTCTGGGATTGTGGTGAATGGTGTAATTCCTCACTCTTGGATTGTAGTGAATGGTGTAATTCCTCACACTGGGATTGTGGTGAATGGTGTAATTCCTCACTCTGGGATTGTGGTGAATGGTATAATTCTTCACTCTGGGATTGTGGTGAATGGTGTAATTCCTCACTCTGGGATTGTGGTGAATGATATAATTCCTCACTCTGGGATTGTGGAGAATGGTGTAATTCCTCACCCTAGGATTGTAGTGAATGGTGTAATTCCTCACTTTGAGATTGTGTTGAATGGTGTAATTTCTCACTCTGGGATTGTGGTGAATGGTGTAATTCCTCACTCTGGGATTGAGGTGAATGCTGTAATTCCTCACTTTGGGATTGTAGTTAATGGTGTAATTCCTCACTCTGTGATTATTGTGAATGGTGTAATTCCTCACTCTGGGAATGTAGTGAATGGTGTAATTCCTCACTCTGGGATTGTGGTGGATGGTGTAATTGCTCAATCTTGGATTGTGGTGAATGGCGTAGTTCCTCACTCTGGGATTGTAGTGAATGGCGTAATTCCTCAGACTGAGATTGTGGTGAATGGTGTAATTCCTCACTCTGGGATTGTAGTGAATGGTTTAATTCCTCACTCTGGGATTGTGGTGAATGGTGTAATTACTCACTCTGGGATTGTAGTGAATGGTGTAATTCCTCACTCTGGGATTTTAGTGAACGGTGTAGATCCTCACTCTTGGATTATGGTGAATAGTTTAATTCCTCACTCTGGGATTGTGGTGAATGGTGTAATTCCTCACTCTGAGATTGTGGTCAATGGCGTAATTCCTCACTCTGGGATTGTGGTGAATGGTTTAATTCCTCACTCTGGGATTGTGTTGAATGCTGTAATTCCTCACTCTGGGATGATGGTGAATGGTTTAATTCCTCACTCTAGGATTGTAGTGAATGGTGTAATTCCTCACTCTGGGATGGTGGTGAGTTGTGTAATTCCTCAATCAGGGATTGTGGTGAATGGTGTAATTCCGCACCCTGGGATTGTGGTGAATGGTGTAATTCCTCACTCCTGGATTGTGGTGGATGGTGTAAGTCCTCACTATGGGATTGTGGTGAATGGGGTAATTCCTCACTCTGGGATTATGGTGAATGGTGTGATTCCTCACTCTGGGATTGTAGTGAATGGTGTAATTCCTCACACTGGGATTGTGGTGAATGGTGTAATTCCTCACTCTGGGATTGTGGTGAATGGTATAATTCTTCACTCTGGGATTGTGGTGAATGGTGTAATTCCTCACTCTGGGATTGTGGTGAATGATATAATTCCTCACTCTGGGATTGTGGAGAATGGTGTAATTCCTCACCCTAGGATTGTAGTGAATGGTGTAATTCCTCACTTTGAGATTGTGTTGAATGGTGTAATTTCTCACTCTGGGATTGTGGTGAATGGTGTAATTCCTCACTCTGGGATTGAGGTGAATGCTGTAATTCCTCACTTTGGGATTGTAGTTAATGGTGTAATTCCTCACTCTGTGATTATTGTGAATGGTGTAATTCCTCACTCTGGGAATGTAGTGAATGGTGTAATTCCTCACTCTGGGATTGTGGTGGATGGTGTAATTGCTCAATCTTGGATTGTGGTGAATGGCGTAGTTCCTCACTCTGGGATTGTAGTGAATGGCGTAATTCCTCAGACTGAGATTGTGGTGAATGGTGTAATTCCTCACTCTGGGATTGTAGTGAATGGTTTAATTCCTCACTCTGGGATTGTGGTGAATGGTGTAATTACTCACTCTGGGATTGTAGTGAATGGTGTAATTCCTCACTCTGGGATTTTAGTGAACGGTGTAGATCCTCACTCTTGGATTATGGTGAATAGTTTAATTCCTCACTCTGGGATTGTGGTGAATGGTGTAATTCCTCACTCTGAGATTGTGGTCAATGGCGTAATTCCTCACTCTGGGATTGTGGTGAATGGTTTAATTCCTCACTCTGGGATTGTGTTGAATGCTGTAATTCCTCACTCTGGGATGATGGTGAATGGTTTAATTCCTCACTCTAGGATTGTAGTGAATGGTGTAATTCCTCACTCTGGGATGGTGGTGAGTTGTGTAATTCCTCAATCAGGGATTGTGGTGAATGGTGTAATTCCGCACCCTGGGATTGTGGTGAATGGTGTAATTCCTCACTCCTGGATTGTGGTGGATGGTGTAAGTCCTCACTATGGGATTGTGGTGAATGGGGTAATTCCTCACTCTGGGATTATGGTGAATGGTGTGATTCCTCACTCTGGGATTGTAGTGAATGGTGTAATTCCTCACTCTGCGATTGTGGTGAATGGTGTAATTCCTCAATCTGGGATTGTGGTGAATGGTGTGATTCCTCACTCTGGGATTGTAGTGAATGGTTTAATTCCTCACTCTGGGATTGTGGTGAATGGTGTAATTCCTCACTCTGTGATTGTGGTGAATGGTGTAATTCCTCACTCTGGGATTGTGGTGAATGGTGTACTACCTCACTCTGGGATTGTGGTGAATGGTGTAATTCCTCACTCTGGGAATGTGGTGAATGGTGTAATTCCTCACTCTGTGATTGTGGTGAATGGTGTAATTCCTCACACTGGGATTGTGGTGAGTGGTGTATTTCCTCACTCCGGGATTTTGGTGAATGGTGTAATTCCTCACACTGGGATTGTGGTGAATGGTGTAATTACTCACACTGGGATTGTGGTGAATGGTGTAATTCCTCACTCTTGGATTGCAGTGAATGGTGTAATTCCTCACACTGGGATTGTGGTGAATGGTGTAATTCCTCACTCTGGGATTGTGGTGAATGGTATAATTCTTCACTCTGGGATTGTGGTGAATGGTGTAATTCCTCACTCAGTGATTGTGGTGAATGGTATAATTCCTCACTCTGGGATTGTGGAGAATGGTGTAATTCCTCACCCTAGGATTGTAGTGAATGGTGTAATTCCTCACTCTGAGATTGTGGTGAATGGTGTAATTTCTCACTCTGGGATTGTGGCGAATGGTGTAATTCCTCACTCTGGGATTGTGGTGAATGCTGTAATTCCTCACTTTGGGATTGTAGTTAATGGTGTAATTCCTCACTCTGTGATTATTGTGAATGGTGTAATTCCTCACTCTGGGAATGTAGTGAATGGTGTAATTCCTCACTCTGGGATTGTGGTGGATGGTCTAATTGCTCAATCTTGGATTCTGGTGAATGGCGTAGTTCCTCACTCTGGGATTGTAGTGAATGGCGTAATTCCTCAGACTGAGATTGTGGTGAATGGTGTAATTCCTCACTCTGGGATTGTAGTGAATGGTTTAATTCCTCACTCTGGGATTGTGGTGAATGGTGTAATTACTCACTCTGGGATTGTAGTGAATGGTGTAATTCCTCACTCTGGGATTGTGGTGAATGCTGTAATTCCTCACTCTGGGATTGTGGTGAATGGTTTAATTCCTCACTCTGGGATTGTGGTGAATGGTGTAATTCCTCACACTGGGATTGTGGTGAATGGTGTAATTCCTCACTCTGGGATTTTAGTGAACGGTGTAGATCCTCACTCTTGGATTATGGTGAATAGTTTAATTCCTCACTCCGGGATTGTGGTGAATGGTTTAATTCCTCACTCTGGGATTGTGGTGAATGGTGTAATTCCTTACTCTGGGATTATGGTGAATGGTTTAATTCCTCACTCTGGGATTGTAGTGAGTGGTGTAATTCCTCACTCTGGGATGGTGGTGAATTGTGTAATTCCTCACTCTGGGATTGTGGTGAATGGTGTAATTCCTCACTCTGGGATTGTGGTGAATGGTGTAATTCCTCACTCCTGGATTGTGGTGGATGGTGTAATTCCTCACTATGGGATTGTGGTGAATGGGGTAATTCCTCACTCTGGGATTATGGTGAATGGTGTAATTCCTCACTCTGGGATTGTAGTGAATGGTGTAATTCCTCACTCTGCGATTGTGGTGAATGGTGTAATTCCTCAATCTGGGATTGTGGTGAATGGTGTGATTCCTCACTCTGGGATTGTAGTGAATGGTTTAATTCCTCACTCTGGGATTGTGGTGAATGGTGTAATTCCTCACTCTGGGATTGTGGTGAAATGTGTAATTCCTCACTCTGGGATTATGGTGAATAGTGTAATTCCTCTCCGGGATTGTGGTGAATGGTGTGATTCCTCACTCTGGGATTGTGGTGAATTGTGTAATTCCTCACTCTGGGATTGTGGTGAATGCTGTAATTCCTGACGCTGGGATTGTGGCGAATGGTGTAATTCCTCACTCTGGGGTTGTAGTGAATGGTGTAATTCCTCACTCTGGGATGGTAGTGAATGGTGTAATTCCTCACTCTGGGATTGTAGTGAATGGGGTAATTCCGCACTCTGGGATTGTGGTGAATGGTGTAATTCCTCACTCTGGGATTGTGCTGAATGCTGTAATTCCTCACTCTGGGATTATGGTGAATGGTTTAATTCCTCACTCTGGGATGGTGGTGAATGGTATAATTCCTCACTCCTGGATTGTGGTGGATGGTGTAATTCCTCACTCTGGGATTGTGGTGAATGGGGTAATTCCTCACTCTGGGATTATGGTGAATGGTGTAATTCCTAACTCTGGGATTGTCGTGAATGGGGTAATTCCTCACTCTGGGATTATGGTGAATGGTGTAATTCCTCACTCTAGGATTGTAGTGAATGGTGTAATTCCTCACTCTGGGATTGTGGTGAATGGTGTAATTCCTCAATCTGGGATTGTGGTGAATGGTTTAATTCCTTACTCTGGGATTGTAGTGAATGGTTTAATTCCTCAGACTGAGATTGTGGTGAATGGTGTAATTCCTCACTCTGGGATTGTAGTGAATGGTTTAATTCCTCACTCTGGGATTGTGGTGAATGGTGTAATTCCTCACTCTAGGATTGTAGTGAATGGTGTAATTCTTCACTCTGGGATTGTGGTGAATGGTGTAATTCCTCACTCTGGGATTGTGGTGAATGGTGTTATTCCTCACTCTGGGATTGTGGTAAATAGTGTAATTCCTCACTCTGGGATTGTGGTGAATGGTGTAATTCCTGACTCTGGGATTGTGGTGAATTGTGTAATTCCTCACTCTGGGGTTGTAGTGAATGGTGTAGTTCCTCACTCTTGGATTATGGTGAATAGTGTAATTCCTCACACTGGGATTGTAGTGAAAGGTGTAATTCCTCACTCTGGGATGGTAGTGAATGGTGTAATTCCTCACTCTGGGATTGTAGTGAATGGGGTAATTCCTCACTCCGAGATTGTGGTGAATGGTGTAATTCCTCACTCTGGGATTTTGGTGAATGGTGTAATTCCTCACTCTGGGATTGTGGTGAATGGTGTAATTCCTCACTCTGGGATTGTGGTGAATGGTGTAATTCCTCACTCTGGGATTGTGTTGAATGGTGTAATTCCTCACTCTGGGATTGTGGTGAATGGTGTAATTCCTCACTCTGTGATTGTGGTGAATGGTGTAATTCCTCACTCTGGAATTGTGGTGAATGGTGTAATTCCTCACTGTTTGATTGTAGTGAATGGTGTAATTCCTCACACTGGGATTGTGGTGAGTGGTGTATTTCCTCACTCCGGGATTGTGGTGAATGGTGTAATTCCTCACTCTGGGATTGTGGTGAATGTTGTAATTCCTCACTCTGGGATTGTGGTGAAAGGTGTAATTCCTCACTCTGGGATTGTGGTGAATGTTGTAATTCCTCACTCTGGGATTGTGGTGAATGGTGTAATTCCTCACTGTTGGATTGTAGTGAATGGTGTAATTCCTCACACTGGGATTGTGGTGAGTGGTGTATTTCCTCACTCCGGGATTGTGGTGAATGGTGTAATTCCTCACACTGGGATTGTGGTGAATGGTGTAATTCCTCACTCTGGGATTGTGGTGAATGGTGTAATTCCTCACTCTTGGATTGGAGTGAATGGTGTAATTCCTCACAGTGGGATTGTGGTGAATGGTGTAATTCGTCACTCTGGGATTGTGGTGAATGGTATAATTCTTCACTCTGGGATTGTGGTGAATGGTGTAATTCCTCACTCTGGGATTGTGGTGAATGATGTAATTCCTCACTCTGGGATTGTGGTGAATGGTGTAATTCCTCACTCTGGGATTGTGGTGAATAGTGTAATTCCTCACTCCCGGGTTGTGGTGAATGGTGTAATTCCTCACTCTGGAATTGTGGAGAATGGTGTAATTCCTCACCCTAGGATTGTAGTGAATGGTGTAATTCCTCACTCTGGGAATGTAGTGAATGGTGTAATTCCTCACTCTGGGATTGTGGTGGATGGTGTAATTGCTCAATCTTGGATTGTGGTGAATGGCGTAGTTCCTCACTCTGGGATTGTAGTGAATGGCGTAATTCCTCAGACTGAGATTGTGGTGAATGGTGTAATTCCTCACTCTGGGATTGTAGTGAATGGTTTAATTCCTCACTCTGGGATTGTGGTGAGAGGTGTAATTCCTCACTCTGGAATTGTAGTGAATGGTGTAATTCCTCACTCTGGGATTGTGGTGAATGCTGTAATTCCTCACTCTGGGATTGTGGTGAATGGTTTAATTCCTCACTCTGGGATTGTGGTGAATGGTGTAATTCCTCACTCTGGGATTGTGGTGAATGGTGTAATTCCTCACTCTGGGATTTTAGTGAATGGTGTAGATCCTCACTCTTGGATTATGGTGAATAGTTTAATTCCTCACTCCGGGATTGTGGTGAATGGTGTAATTCCTCACTCTGGGATTGTGGAGAATGGTGTAATTCCACACTCTGGGATTGTGGTGAATGGTGTAATTCCTCACTCTGGGATTGTGGTGAATGGTTTAATTCCTCACTCTGGGATTATGGTGAATGGTTTAATTCCTCACTCTGGGATTGTAGTGAATGGTGTAATTCCTCACACTGGGATGGTGATGAATTGTGTAATTCCTCACTCTGGGATTGTGGTGAATGGTTTAATTCCTCACTCTGGGATTGTGGTGAATGGTGTAATTCCTCACTCTGGGATTGTGGTGAATGGTGTAATTCCTCACTCTGGGATTGTGGTGAATGGTTTAATTCCTCACTCTGGGATTATGGTGAATGGTTTAATTCCTCACTCTGGGATTGTAGTGAATGGTGTAATTCCTCACACTGGGATGGTGATGAATTGTGTAATTCCTCACTCTGGGATTGTGGTGAATGGTTTAATTCCTCACTCTGGGATTGTGGTGAATGGTGTAATTCCTCACTCTGGGATTGTGGTGAATGGTGTAATTCCTCACTCTGGGATTGTAGTGAATGCTGTAATTCCTCACTCTGGGATTGTGGTGAATGGTGTAATTCCTCACTCTGGGATTGTGGTGAATGGTGTAATTCCTCACTCGTGGATTGTGGTGGATGGTGTAATTCCTCACTATGGGATTGTGGTGAATGGCGTAATTCCTCACTCTGGGATTATGGTGAATGGTTTAATTCCTCACTCTGGGATTGTAGTGAATGGTGTAATTCCTCACTCTGGGGTTGTGGTGAATGGTGTAATTCCTCAATCTGGGATTGTGGTGAATGGTTTAATTCCTTACTCTGGGATTGTAGTGAATGGTGTAATTCCTGAGACTGAGATTGTGGTGAATGGTGTGATACCCCACTCTGGGATTGTAGTGAATGGTTTAATTCCTCACTCTGGGATTGTGGTGAACGGTGTAATTCCTCACTCTTGGATTGTAGTGAATGGTGTAATTCCTCACTCTGGGATTGTGGTGAATGGTGTAATTCCTCACTCTGGGATTGTGGTGAAAGGTGTAATTCCTCACTCTGGGATTATGGTGAATAGTGTAATTCCTCACTCCGGGATTGTGGTGAATGGTGTGATACCTCACTCTGGGATTGTGGTGAATTGTGTAATTCCTCACTCTGGGATTGTGGTGAATGGTGTAATTCCTCATTCCTGGATTGTGGCGAATGGTGTAATTCCTCACTCTGGGATTGTGGTGAATGGGTAAGTCCTCACTCTGGGATTGTGGTGAATGGTGTAATTCCTCACTCTGGGATTGTTGTGTATGGTGTAATTCCTCACTCCGGGATTGGGGTGAATGGTGTAATTCCTCACTCTGGGATTGTGGTGAATGCAGTAATTCCTCATTCTGGGATTGTAGTGAATGGTGTATTTCCTCACTCCGCGATTGTGGGGAAAGGTGTAATTCCTTACTCTGGCATTGTGGTGAATGAAGTAATTCCTAACTCCGGGATTGTGGTGAAAGTTTTTATTCCTCACTCTGGGATTGTGGTGAATGCTGTAATTCCTCACTCTGGGATTGTGGTGAATGGTGTAATTCCTCACTCTGGGATTGTAGTGAATGGTTTAATTCCTCACTCTGGGATTGTGGTGAATGGTGTAATTCCTCACTCTGGGATTGTGGTGAATGGTGAAATTCCTCACTCTGGGATTGTAGTGAATGGTGCAATTCCTCACTCTGGGATTGCGGTGAATAGTGTAATTCCTGACTCTGGGATTGTGGTGAATTGTGTAATTCCTCACTCTGGGGTTGTAGTGAATGGTGTAGTTCCTCACTCTTGGATTATGGTGAATAGTGTAATTCCTCACACTGGGATTGAAGTGAAAGGTGTAATTCCTCACTCTGGGATGGTAGTGAATGGTGTAATTCCTCACTCTGGGATTGTAGTGAATGGGGTAATTCCTCACTCCGTGATTGTGGTGAATGGTGTAATTCCTCACTCTGGGATGTTGGTGAATGGTGTAATTCCTCACTCTGGGATTGTGGTGAATGGTGTAATTCCTCACTCTGGGTTTGTGGTGAATGGTGTAATTCCTCACTCTGGGATTGTGTTGAATGGTGTAATTCCTCACTCTGGGATTGTGGTAAATGGTGTAATTCCTCACTCTGTGATTGTGGTGAATGGTGTAATTCCTCACTCTGGGATTGTGGTGAATGTTGTAATTCCTCACTCTGGGATTGTGGTGAATGGTGTAATTCCTCACTCTGGGATTGTGGTGAATGGTGTACTACCTCACTCTGGGATTGTGGTGAATGGTGTAATTCCTCACTCTGGGATTGTGGTGAATGGTGTAATTCCTCACTCTGTGATTGTGGTAAATGTTGTAATTCCTCACTCTGGGATTGTGGTGAATGGTATAATTCCTCACTGTTGGATTGTAGTGAATGGTGTAATTCCTCACACTGGGATTGTGGTGAGTGGTGTATTTCCTCACTCCGGGATTGTGGTGGATGGTGTAATTCCTCACTATGGGATTGTGGTGAATGGGGTAATTCCTCACTCTGTGATTATGGTGAATGGTGTAATTCCTCACTCTGGGATTGCAGTGAATGGTGTAATTCCTCACTCTGCGATTGTGGTGAATGGTGTAATTCCTCAATCTGGGATTGTGGTGAATGGTGTGATTCCTCACTCTGGGATTGTAGTGAATGGTTTAATTCCTCACTCTGGGATTGTGGTGAATGGTGTAATTCCTCACTCTGGGATTGTGGTGAAATGTGTAATTCCTCACTCTGGGATTATGATGAATAATGTAATTCCTCTCCGGGATTGTGGTGAATGGTGTGATTCCTCACTCTGGGATTGTGGTGAATTGTGTAATTCCTCACTCTGGGATTGTGGTGAATGCTGTAATTCCTGACACTGGGATTGTGGCGAATGGTGTAATTCCTCATTCTGGGGTTGTAGTGAATGGTGTAATTCCTCACTCTGGGATGGTAGTGAATGGTGTAATTCCTCACTCTGGGATTGTAGTGAATGGGGTAATTCCGCACTCTGGGATTGTGGTGAATGGTGTAATTCCTCACTCTGGGATTGTGCTGAATGCTGTAATTCCTCACTCTGGGATTATGGTGAATGGTTTAATTCCTCACTCTGGGATGGTGGTGAATGGTATAATTCCTCACTCCTGGATTGTGGTGGATGGTGTAATTCCTCACTCTGGGATTCTGGTGAATGGGGTAATTCCTCACTCTGGGATTATGGTGAATGGTGTAATTCCTAACTCTGGGATTGTCGTGAATGGGGTAATTCCTCACTCTGGGATTATGGTGAATGGTGTAATTCCTCACTCTAGGATTGTAGTGAATGGTGTAATTCCTCACTCTGGGATTGTGGTGAATGGTGTAATTCCTCAATCTGGGATTGTGGTGAATGGTTTAATTCCTTACTCTGGGATTGTAGTGAATGGTTTAATTCCTCAGACTGAGATTGTGGTGAATGGTGTAATTCCTCACTCTGGGATTGTAGTGAATGGTTTAATTCCTCACTCTGGGATTGTGGTGAATGGTGTAATTCCTCACTCTAGGATTGTAGTGAATGGTGTAATTCTTCACTCTGGGATTGTGGTGAATGGTGTAATTCCTCACTCTGGGATTGTGGTGAATGGTGTTATTCCTCACTCTGGGATTGTGGTAAATAGTGTAATTCCTCACTCTGGGATTGTGGTGAATGGTGTAATTCCTGACTCTGGGATTGTGGTGAATTGTGTAATTCCTCACTCTGGGGTTGTAGAGAATGGTGTAGTTCCTCACTCTTGGATTATGGTGAATAGTGTAATTCCTCACACTGGGATTGTAGTGAAAGGTGTAATTCCTCACTCTGGGATGGTAGTGAATGGTGTAATTCCTCACTCTGGGATTGTAGTGAATGGGGTAATTCCTCACTCCGAGATTGTGGTGAATGGTGTAATTCCTCACTCTGGGATTTTGGTGAATGGTGTAATTCCTCACTCTGGGATTGTGGTGAATGGTGTAATTCCTCACTCTGGGATTGTGGTGAATGGTGTAATTCCTCACTCTGGGATTGTGTTGAATGGTGTAATTCCTCACTCTGGGATTGTGGTGAATGGTGTAATTCCTCACTCTGTGATTGTGGTGAATGGTGTAATTCCTCACTCTGGGATTGTGGTGAATGGTGTAATTCCTCACTGTTTGATTGTAGTGAATGGTGTAATTCCTCACACTGGGATTGTGGTGAGTGGTGTATTTCCTCACTCCGGGATTGTGGTGAATGGTGTAATTCCTCACTCTGGGATTGTGGTGAATGTTGTAATTCCTCACTCTGGGATTGTGGTGAATGGTGTAATTCCTCACTCTGGGATTGTGGTGAATGGTGTAATTCCTCACTCTTGGATTGGAGTGAATGGTGTAATTCCTCACAGTGGGATTGTGGTGAATGGTGTAATTCGTCACTCTGGGATTGTGGTGAATGGTATAATTCTTCACTCTGGGATTGTGGTGAATGGTGTAATTCCTCACTCTGGGATTGTGGTGAATGATGTAATTCCTCACTCTGGGATTGTGGTGAATGGTGTAATTCCTCACTCTGGGATTGTGGTGAATAGTGTAATTCCTCACTCCCGGGTTGTGGTGAATGGTGTAATTCCTCACTCTGGAATTGTGGAGAATGGTGTAATTCCTCACCCTAGGATTGTAGTGAATGGTGTAATTCCTCACTCTGGGAATGTAGTGAATGGTGTAATTCCTCACTCTGGGATTGTGGTGGATGGTGTAATTGCTCAATCTTGGATTGTGGTGAATGGCGTAGTTCCTCACTCTGGGATTGTAGTGAATGGCGTAATTCCTCAGACTGAGATTGTGGTGAATGGTGTAATTCCTCACTCTGGGATTGTAGTGAATGGTTTAATTCCTCACTCTGGGATTGTGGTGAGAGGTGTAATTCCTCACTCTGGAATTGTAGTGAATGGTGTAATTCCTCACTCTGGGATTGTGGTGAATGCTGTAATTCCTCACTCTGGGATTGTGGTGAATGGTTTAATTCCTCACTCTGGGATTGTGGTGAATGGTGTAATTCCTCACTCTGGGATTGTGGTGAATGGTGTAATTCCTCACTCTGGGATTTTAGTGAATGGTGTAGATCCTCACTCTTGGATTATGGTGAATAGTTTAATTCCTCACTCCGGGATTGTGGTGAATGGTGTAATTCCTCACTCTGGGATTGTGGAGAATGGTGTAATTCCACACTCTGGGATTGTGGTGAATGGTGTAATTCCTCACTCTGGGATTGTGGTGAATGGTTTAATTCCTCACTCTGGGATTATGGTGAATGGTTTAATTCCTCACTCTGGGATTGTAGTGAATGGTGTAATTCCTCACACTGGGATGGTGATGAATTGTGTAATTCCTCACTCTGGGATTGTGGTGAATGGTTTAATTCCTCACTCTGGGATTGTGGTGAATGGTGTAATTCCTCACTCGTGGATTGTGGTGGATGGTGTAATTCCTCACTATGGGATTGTGGTGAATGGCGTAATTCCTCACTCTGGGATTATGGTGAATGGTTTAATTCCTCACTCTGGGATTGTAGTGAATGGTGTAATTCCTCACTCTGGGGTTGTGGTGAATGGTGTAATTCCTCAATCTGGGATTGTGGTGAATGGTTTAATTCCTTACTCTGGGATTGTAGTGAATGGTGTAATTCCTGAGACTGAGATTGTGGTGAATGGTGTGATACCCCACTCTGGGATTGTAGTGAATGGTTTAATTCCTCACTCTGGGATTGTGGTGAACGGTGTAATTCCTCACTCTTGGATTGTAGTGAATGGTGTAATTCCTCACTCTGGGATTGTGGTGAATGGTGTAATTCCTCACTCTGGGATTGTGGTGAAAGGTGTAATTCCTCACTCTGGGATTATGGTGAATAGTGTAATTCCTCACTCCGGGATTGTGGTGAATGGTGTGATACCTCACTCTGGGATTGTGGTGAATTGTGTAATTCCTCACTCTGGGATTGTGGTGAATGGTGTAATTCCTCATTCCTGGATTGTGGCGAATGGTGTAATTCCTCACTCTGGGATTGTGGTGAATGGGTAAGTCCTCACTCTGGGATTGTGGTGAATGGTGTAATTCCTCACTCTGGGATTGTTGTGTATGGTGTAATTCCTCACTCCGGGATTGGGGTGAATGGTGTAATTCCTCACTCTGGGATTGTGGTGAATGCAGTAATTCCTCATTCTGGGATTGTAGTGAATGGTGTATTTCCTCACTCCGCGATTGTGGGGAAAGGTGTAATTCCTTACTCTGGCATTGTGGTGAATGAAGTAATTCCTAACTCCGGGATTGTGGTGAAAGTTTTTATTCCTCACTCTGGGATTGTGGTGAATGCTGTAATTCCTCACTCTGGGATTGTGGTGAATGGTGTAATTCCTCACTCTGGGATTGTAGTGAATGGTTTAATTCCTCACTCTGGGATTGTGGTGAATGGTGTAATTCCTCACTCTGGGATTGTGGTGAATGGTGAAATTCCTCACTCTGGGATTGTAGTGAATGGTGCAATTCCTCACTCTGGGATTGCGGTGAATAGTGTAATTCCTGACTCTGGGATTGTGGTGAATTGTGTAATTCCTCACTCTGGGGTTGTAGTGAATGGTGTAGTTCCTCACTCTTGGATTATGGTGAATAGTGTAATTCCTCACACTGGGATTGAAGTGAAAGGTGTAATTCCTCACTCTGGGATGGTAGTGAATGGTGTAATTCCTCACTCTGGGATTGTAGTGAATGGGGTAATTCCTCACTCCGTGATTGTGGTGAATGGTGTAATTCCTCACTCTGGGATGTTGGTGAATGGTGTAATTCCTCACTCTGGGATTGTGGTGAATGGTGTAATTCCTCACTCTGGGTTTGTGGTGAATGGTGTAATTCCTCACTCTGGGATTGTGTTGAATGGTGTAATTCCTCACTCTGGGATTGTGGTAAATGGTGTAATTCCTCACTCTGTGATTGTGGTGAATGGTGTAATTCCTCACTCTGGGATTGTGGTGAATGTTGTAATTCCTCACTCTGGGATTGTGGTGAATGGTGTAATTCCTCACTCTGGGATTGTGGTGAATGGTGTACTACCTCACTCTGGGATTGTGGTGAATGGTGTAATTCCTCACTCTGGGATTGTGGTGAATGGTGTAATTCCTCACTCTGTGATTGTGGTAAATGTTGTAATTCCTCACTCTGGGATTGTGGTGAATGGTATAATTCCTCACTGTTGGATTGTAGTGAATGGTGTAATTCCTCACACTGGGATTGTGGTGAGTGGTGTATTTCCTCACTCCGGGATTGTGGTGGATGGTGTAATTCCTCACTATGGGATTGTGGTGAATGGGGTAATTCCTCACTCTGTGATTATGGTGAATGGTGTAATTCCTCACTCTGGGATTGCAGTGAATGGTGTAATTCCTCACTCTGCGATTGTGGTGAATGGTGTAATTCCTCAATCTGGGATTGTGGTGAATGGTGTGATTCCTCACTCTGGGATTGTAGTGAATGGTTTAATTCCTCACTCTGGGATTGTGGTGAATGGTGTAATTCCTCACTCTGGGATTGTGGTGAAATGTGTAATTCCTCACTCTGGGATTATGATGAATAATGTAATTCCTCTCCGGGATTGTGGTGAATGGTGTGATTCCTCACTCTGGGATTGTGGTGAATTGTGTAATTCCTCACTCTGGGATTGTGGTGAATGCTGTAATTCCTGACACTGGGATTGTGGCGAATGGTGTAATTCCTCATTCTGGGGTTGTAGTGAATGGTGTAATTCCTCACTCTGGGATGGTAGTGAATGGTGTAATTCCTCACTCTGGGATTGTAGTGAATGGGGTAATTCCGCACTCTGGGATTGTGGTGAATGGTGTAATTCCTCACTCTGGGATTGTGCTGAATGCTGTAATTCCTCACTCTGGGATTATGGTGAATGGTTTAATTCCTCACTCTGGGATGGTGGTGAATGGTATAATTCCTCACTCCTGGATTGTGGTGGATGGTGTAATTCCTCACTCTGGGATTCTGGTGAATGGGGTAATTCCTCACTCTGGGATTATGGTGAATGGTGTAATTCCTAACTCTGGGATTGTCGTGAATGGGGTAATTCCTCACTCTGGGATTATGGTGAATGGTGTAATTCCTCACTCTAGGATTGTAGTGAATGGTGTAATTCCTCACTCTGGGATTGTGGTGAATGGTGTAATTCCTCAATCTGGGATTGTGGTGAATGGTTTAATTCCTTACTCTGGGATTGTAGTGAATGGTTTAATTCCTCAGACTGAGATTGTGGTGAATGGTGTAATTCCTCACTCTGGGATTGTAGTGAATGGTTTAATTCCTCACTCTGGGATTGTGGTGAATGGTGTAATTCCTCACTCTAGGATTGTAGTGAATGGTGTAATTCTTCACTCTGGGATTGTGGTGAATGGTGTAATTCCTCACTCTGGGATTGTGGTGAATGGTGTTATTCCTCACTCTGGGATTGTGGTAAATAGTGTAATTCCTCACTCTGGGATTGTGGTGAATGGTGTAATTCCTGACTCTGGGATTGTGGTGAATTGTGTAATTCCTCACTCTGGGGTTGTAGTGAATGGTGTAGTTCCTCACTCTTGGATTATGGTGAATAGTGTAATTCCTCACACTGGGATTGTAGTGAAAGGTGTAATTCCTCACTCTGGGATGGTAGTGAATGGTGTAATTCCTCACTCTGGGATTGTAGTGAATGGGGTAATTCCTCACTCCGAGATTGTGGTGAATGGTGTAATTCCTCACTCTGGGATTTTGGTGAATGGTGTAATTCCTCACTCTGGGATTGTGGTGAATGGTGTAATTCCTCACTCTGGGATTGTGGTGAATGGTGTAATTCCTCACTCTGGGATTGTGTTGAATGGTGTAATTCCTCACTCTGGGATTGTGGTGAATGGTGTAATTCCTCACTCTGTGATTGTGGTGAATGGTGTAATTCCTCACTCTGGGATTGTGGTGAATGGTGTAATTCCTCACTGTTTGATTGTAGTGAATGGTGTAATTCCTCACACTGGGATTGTGGTGAGTGGTGTATTTCCTCACTCCGGGATTGTGGTGAATGGTGTAATTCCTCACTCTGGGATTGTGGTGAATGTTGTAATTCCTCACTCTGGGATTGTGGTGAATGGTGTAATTCCTCACTCTGGGATTGTGGTGAATGGTGTAATTCCTCACTCTGGGATTGTGGTGAATGGTGTAATTCCTCACTCTGGGATTGTGGTGAATGGTGTAATTCCTCACTCTGTGCTTGTGCTGAATGTTGTAATTCCTCACTCTGGGATTGTGGTGAATGGTGTAATTCCTCACTGTTGGATTGTAGTGAATGGTGTAATTCCTCACACTGGGATTGTGGTGAGTGGTGTATTTCCTCACTCCGGGATTGTGGTGAATGGTGTAATTCCTCACACTGGGATTGTGGTGAATGGTTTAATTCCTCACTCTGGGATTGTGGTGAATGGTGTAATTCCTCACTCTTGGATTGGAGTGAATGGTGTAATTCCTCACAGTGGGATTGTGGTGAATGGTGTAATTCGTCACTCTGGGATTGTGGTGAATGGTATAATTCTTCACTCTGGGATTGTGGTGAATGGTGTAATTCCTCACTCTGGGATTGTGGTGAATGATGTAATTCCTCACTCTGGGATTGTGGTGAATGGTGTAATTCCTCACTCTGGGATTGTGGTGAATAGTGTAATTCCTCACTCCCGGGTTGTGGTGAATGGTGTAATTCCTCACTCTGGGATTGTGGAGAATGGTGTAATTCCTCACCCTAGGATTGTAGTGAATGGTGTAATTCCTCACTCTGGGAATGTAGTGAATGGTGTAATTCCTCACTCTGGGATTGTGGTGGATGGTGTAATTGCTCAATCTTGGATTGTGGTGAATGGCGTAGTTCCTCACTCTGGGATTGTAGTGAATGGCGTAATTCCTCAGACTGAGATTGTGGTGAATGGTGTAATTCCTCACTCTAGGATTGTAGTGAATGGTTTAATTCCTCACTCTGGGATTGTGGTGAGAGGTGTAATTCCTCACTCTGGAATTGTAGTGAATGGTGTAATTCCTCACTCTGGGATTGTGGTGAATGCTGTAATTCCTCACTCTGGGATTGTGGTGAATGGTTTAATTCCTCACTCTGGGATTGTGGTGAATGGTGTAATTCCTCACTCTGGGATTGTGGTGAATGGTGTAATTCCTCACTCTGGGATTTTAGTGAATGGTGTAGATCCTCACTCTTGGATTATGGTGAATAGTTTAATTCCTCACTCCGGGATTGTGGTGAATGGTGTAATTCCTCACTCTGGGATTGTGGAGAATGGTGTAATTCCACACTCTGGGATTGTGGTGAATGGTGTAATTCCTCACTCTGGGATTGTGGTGAATGGTTTAATTCCTCACTCTGGGATTATGGTGAATGGTTTAATTCCTCACTCTGGGATTGTAGTGAATGGTGTAATTCCTCACTCTGGGATGGTGGTGAATTGTGTAATTCCTCACTCTGGGATTGTGGTGAATGGTGTAATTCCTCACTCTGGGATTGTGGTGAATGGTGTAATTCCTCACTCGTGGATTGTGGTGGATGGTGTAATTCCTCACTATGGGATTGTGGTGAATGGCGTAATTCCTCACTCTGGGATTATGGTGAATGGTTTAATTCCTCACTCTGGGATTGTAGTGAATGGTGTAATTCCTCACTCTGGGGTTGTGGTGAATGGTGTAATTCCTCAATCTGGGATTGTGGTGAATGGTTTAATTCCTTACTCTGGGATTGTAGTGAATGGTGTAATTCCTGAGACTGAGATTGTGGTGAATGGTGTGATTCCCCACTCTGGGATTGTAGTGAATGGTTTAATTCCTCACTCTGGGATTGTGGTGAACGGTGTAATTCCTCACTCTGGGATTGTAGTGAATGGTGTAATTCCTCACTCTGGGATTGTGGTGAATGGTGTAATTCCTCACTCTGGGATTGTGGTGAAAGGTGTAATTCCTCACTCTGGGATTATGGTGAATAGTGTAATTCCTCACTCCGGGATTGTGGTGAATGGTGTGATTCCTCACTCTGGGATTGTGGTGAATTGTGTAATTCCTCACTCTGGGATTGTGGTGAATGGTGTAATTCCTCATTCCTGGATTGTGGCGAATGGTTTAATTCCTCACTCTGGGATTGTGGTGAATGGGTAAGTCCTCACTCTGGGATTGTGGTGAATGGTGTAATTCCTCACTCTGGGATTGTTGTGTATGGTGTAATTCCTCACTCCGGGATTGGGGTGAATGGTGTAATTCCTCACTCTGGGATTGTGGTGAATGCAGTAATTCCTCATTCTGGGATTGTAGTGAATGGTGTATTTCCGCACTCCGCGATTGTGGGGAAAGGTGTAATTCCTTACTCTGGCATTGTGGTGAATGATGTAATTCCTAACTCCGGGATTGTGGTGAAAGTTTTTATTCCTCACTCTGGGATTGTGGTGAATGCTGTAATTCCTCACTCTGGGATTGTGGTGAATGGTGTAATTCCTCACTCTGGGATTGTAGTGAATGGTTTAATTCCTCACTCTGGGATTGTGGTGAATGGTGTAATTCCTCACTCTGGGATTGTGGTGAATGGTGAAATTCCTCACTCTGGGATTGTAGTGAATGGTGCAATTCCTCACTCTGGGATTGCGGTGAATAGTGTAATTCCTGACTCTGGGATTGTGGTGAATTGTGTAATTCCTCACTCTGGGGTTGTAGTGAATGGTGTAGTTCCTCACTCTTGGATTATGGTGAATAGTGTAATTCCTCACACTGGGATTGAAGTGAAAGGTGTAATTCCTCACTCTGGGATGGTAGTGAATGGTGTAATTCCTCACTCTGGGATTGTAGTGAATGGGGTAATTCCTCACTCCGTGATTGTGGTGAATGGTGTAATTCCTCACTCTGGGATTTTGGTGAATGGTGTAATTCCTCACTCTGGGATTGTGGTGAATGGTGTAATTCCTCACTCTGGGTTTGTGGTGAATGGTGTAATTCCTCACTCTGGGATTGTGTTGAATGGTGTAATTCCTCACTCTGGGATTGTGGTGAATGGTGTAATTCCTCACTCTGTGATTGTGGTGAATGGTGTAATTCCTCACTCTGGGATTGTGGTGAATGTTGTAATTCCTCACTCTGGGATTGTGGTGAATGGTGTAATTCCTCACTCTGGGATTGTGGTGAATGGTGTACTACCTCACTCTGGGATTGTGGTGAATGGTGTAATTCCTCACTCTGGGATTGTGGTGAATCGTGTAATTCCTCACTCTGTGATTGTGGTGAATGTTGTAATTCCTCACTCTGGGATTGTGGTGAATGGTGTAATTCCTCACTGTTGGATTGTAGTGAATGGTGTAATTCCTCACACTGGGATTGTGGTGAGTGGTGTATTTCCTCACTCCGGGATTGTGGTGAATGGTGTAATTCCTCAGACTGGGATTGTGGTGAATGGTGTAATTCCTCACTCTGGGATCGTGGTGAATGGTGTAATTCCTCACTCTTGGATTGTAGTGAATGGTGTAATTCCTCACACTGGGATTGTGGTGAATGGTGTAATTCCTCACTCTGGGATTGTGGTGAATGGTATAATTCTTCACTCTGGGATTGTGGTGAATGGTGTAATTCCTCACTCTGGGATTGCGGTGAATGATGTAATTCCTCACTCTGGGATTGTGGTGAATGGTGTAATTCCTCACTCTGGGATTGTGGTGAATGGTGTAATTCCTCACTCCCGGGTTGTGGTGAATGGTGTAATTCCTCACTCTGGGATTGTGGTGAATGGTGTAATTCCTCACTCTGGGATTGTGGTGAATGGTGTACTACCTCACACTGGGATTGTGGTGAATGGTGCAATTCCTCACTCTGGGATTGTGGTGAATGGTGTAATTCCTCACTCTGTGATTGTGGTGAATGTTGTAATTCCTCACTCTGGGATTGTGGTGAATGGTGTAATTCCTCACTGTTGGATTGTAGTGAATGGTGTAATTCCTCACACTGGGATTGTGGTGAGTGGTGTATTTCCTCACTCCGGGATTGTGGTGAATGGTGTAATTCCTCACACTGGGATTGTGGTGAATGGTGTAATTCCTCACTCTCGGATTGTGGTGAATGGTGTAATTCCTCACTCTTGGATTGTAGTGAATGGTGTAATTCCTCACACTGGGATTGTGGTGAATGGTGTAATTCCTCACTCTGGGATTGTGGTGAATGGTATAATTCTTCACTCTGGGATTGTGGTGAATGGTGTAATTCCTCACTCTGGGATTGTGGTGAATGATATAATTCCTCAATCTGGGATTGTGGAGAATGGTGTAATTCCTCACCCTAGGATTGTAGTGAATGGTGTAATTCCTCACTCTGAGATTGTGGTGAATGGTGTAATTTCTCACTCTGGGATTGTGGTGAATGGTATAATTCCTCACTCTGGGATTGTGGTGAATGCTGTAATTCCTCACTTTGGGATTGTAGTTAATGGTGTAATTCCTCACTCTGTGATTATTGTGAGTGGTGTAATTCCTCACTCTGGGAATGTAGTGAATGGTGTAATTCCTCACTCTGGGATTGTGGTGGATGGTGTAATTGCTCAATCTTGGATTGTGGTGAATGGCGTAGTTCCTCACTCTGGGATTGTAGTGAATGGCGCAATTCCTCAGACTGAGATTGTGGTGAATGGTGTAATTCCTCACTCTGGGATTGTAGTGAATGGTTTAATTCCTCACTCTGGGATTGTGGTGAATGGTGTAATTACTCACTCTGGGATTGTAGTGAATGGTGTAATTCCTCACTCTGGGATTGTGGTGAATGCTGTAATTCCTCACTCTGGGATTGTGGTGAATGGTTTAATTCCTCACTCTGGGATTGTGGTGAGTGGTGTAATTCCTCACACTGGGATTGTGGTGAATGGTGTAATTCCTCACTCTGGGATTTTAGTGAACGGTGTAGATCCTCACTCTTGGATTATGGTGAATAGTTTAATTCCTCACTCTGGGATTGTGGTGAATGGTGTAATTCCTCACTCTGAGATTGTGGTCAATGGCGTAATTCCTCACTCTGGGATTGTGGTGAATGGTTTAATTCCTCACTCTGGGATTGTGGTGAATGCTGTAATTCCTCACTCTGGGATTATGGTGAATGGTTTAATTCCTCACTCTGGGATTGTAGTGAATGGTGTAATTCCTCACTCTGGGATGGTGGTGAGTTGTGTAATTCCTCACTCTGGGATTGTGGTGAATGGTGTAATTCCGCACCCTGGGATTGTGGTGAATGGTGTAATTCCTCACTCCTGGATTGTGGTGGATGGTGTAATTCCTCACTATGGGATTGTGGTGAATGGGGTAATTCCTCACTCTGGGATTATGGTGAATGGTGTAATTCCTCACTCTGGGATTGTAGTGAATGGTGTAATTCCTCACTCTGCGATTGTGGTGAATGGTGTAATTCCTCAATCTGGGATTGAGGTGAATGGTGTGATTCCTCACTCTGGGATTGTAGTGAATGGTTTAATTCCTCACTCTGGGATTGTGGTGAATGGTGTAATTCCTCACTCTGTGATTGTGGTGAATGGTGTAATTCCTCACTCATGGATTGTGGTGAATGGTGTACTACCTCACTCTGGGATAGTGGTGAATGGTGTAATTCCTCACTCTGTGATTGTGGTGAATGTTGTAATTCCTCACTCTGGGATTGTGGTGAATGGTGTAATTCCTCACTGTTGGATTGTAGTGAATGGTGTAATTCCTCACACTGGGATTGTGGTGAGTGGTGTATTTCCTCACTCCGGGATTGTGGTGAATGGTGTAATTCCTCACACTGGGATTGTGGTGAATGGTGTAATTCCTCACTCTGGGATTGTGGTGAATGGTGTAATTCCTCACTCTTGGATTGTAGTGAATGGTGTAATTCCTCACACTGGGATTGTGGTGAATGGTGTAATTCCTCACTCTGGGATTGTGGTGAATGGTATAATTCTTCACTCTGGGATTGTGGTGAATGGTTTAATTCCTCACTCTGGGATTGTGGTGAATGGTATAATTCCTCACTCTGGGATTGTGGAGAATGGTGCAATTCCTCACCCTAGGATTGTAGTGAATGGTGTAATTCCTCACTCTGAGATTGTGGTGAATGGTGTAATTTCTCACTCTGGGATTGTGGTGAATGGTATAATTCCTCACTCTGGGATTGTGGTGAATGCTGTAATTCCTCACTTTGGGATTGTAGTTAATGGTGTAATTCCTCACTCTGTGATTATTGTGAGTGGTGTAATTCCTCACTCTGGGAATGTAGTGAATGGTGTAATTCCTCACTCTGGGATTGTGGTGGATGGTGTAATTGCTCAATCTTGGATTGTGGTGAATGGCGTAGTTCCTCACTCTGGGATTGTAGTGAATGGCGCAATTCCTCAGACTGAGATTGTGGTGAATGGTGTAATTCCTCACTCTGGGATTGTAGTGAATGGTTTAATTCCTCACTCTGGGATTGTGGTGAATGGTGTAATTACTCACTCTGGGATTGTAGTGAATGGTGTAATTCCTCACTCTGGGATTGTGGTGAATGCTGTAATTCCTCACTCTGGGATTGTGGTGAATGGTTTAATTCCTCACTCTGGGATTGTGGTGAGTGGTGTAATTCCTCACACTGGGATTGTGGTGAATGGTGTAATTCCTCACTCTGGGATTTTAGTGAACGGTGTAGATCCTCACTCTTGGATTATGGTGAATAGTTTAATTCCTCACTCTGGGATTGTGGTGAATGGTGTAATTCCTCACTCTGAGATTGTGGTCAATGGCGTAATTCCTCACTCTGGGATTGTGGTGAATGGTTTAATTCCTCACTCTGGGATTGTGGTGAATGCTGTAATTCCTCACTCTGGGATTATGGTGAATGGTTTAATTCCTCACTCTGGGATTGTAGTGAATGGTGTAATTCCTCACTCTGGGATGGTGGTGAGTTGTGTAATTCCTCACTCTGGGATTGTGGTGAATGGTGTAATTCCGCACCCTGGGATTGTGGTGAATGGTGTAATTCCTCACTCCTGGATTGTGGTGGATGGTGTAATTCCTCACTATGGGATTGTGGTGAATGGGGTAATTCCTCACTCTGGGATTATGGTGAATGGTGTAATTCCTCACTCTGGGATTGTAGTGAATGGTGTAATTCCTCACTCTGCGATTGTGGTGAATGGTGTAATTCCTCAATCTGGGATTGAGGTGAATGGTGTGATTCCTCACTCTGGGATTGTAGTGAATGGTTTAATTCCTCACTCTGGGATTGTGGTGAATGGTGTAATTCCTCACTCTGTGATTGTGGTGAATGGTGTAATTCCTCACTCATGGATTGTGGTGAATGGTGTACTACCTCACTCTGGGATTGTGGTGAATGGTGTAATTCCTCACTCTGTGATTGTGGTGAATGTTGTAATTCCTCACTCTGGGATTGTGGTGAATGGTGTAATTCCTCACTGTTGGATTGTAGTGAATGGTGTAATTCCTCACACTGGGATTGTGGTGAGTGGTGTATTTCCTCACTCCGGGATTGTGGTGAATGGTGTAATTCCTCACACTGGGATTGTGGTGAATGGTGTAATTCCTCACTCTGGGATTGTGGTGAATGGTGTAATTCCTCACTCTTGGATTGTAGTGAATGGTGTAATTCCTCACACTGGGATTGTGGTGAATGGTGTAATTCCTCACTCTGGGATTGTGGTGAATGGTATAATTCTTCACTCTGGGATTGTGGTGAATGGTTTAATTCCTCACTCTGGGATTGTGGTGAATGGTATAATTCCTCACTCTGGGATTGTGGAGAATGGTGCAATTCCTCACCCTAGGATTGTAGTGAATGGTGTAATTCCTCACTCTGAGATTGTGGTGAATGGTGTAATTTCTCACTCTGGGATTGTGGTGAATGGTTTAATTCCTCACTCTGGGATTGTGGTGAATGCTGTAATTCCTCACTTTGGGATTGTAGTTAATGGTGTAATTCCTCACTCTGTGATTATTGTGAATGGTGTAATTCCTCACTCTGGGAATGTAGTGAATGGTGAAATTCCTCACTCTGGGATTGTGGTGGATGGTCTAATTGCTCAATCTTCGATTCTGGTGAATGGCGTAGTTCCTCACTCTGGGATTGTAGTGAATGGCTTAATTCCTCAGACTGAGATTGTGGTGAATGGTGTAATTCCTCACTCTGGGATTGTAGTGAATGGGTTAATTCCTCACTCTGGGATTGTGGTGAATGGTGTAATTACTCACTCTGGGATGGTAGTGAATGGTGTAATTCCTCACTCTGGGATTGTGGTGAATGCTGTAATTCCTCACTCTGGGATTGTGGTGAATGGTTTAATTCCTCACTCTGGGATTGTGGTGAATGGTGTAATTCCTCACACTGGGATTGTGGTGAATGGTGTAATTCCTCACTCTGGGATGTTAGTGAACGGTGTATATCCTCACTCTTGGATTATGGTGAATAGTTTAATTCCTCACTCCGGGATTGTGGTGAATGGTTTAATTCCTCACTCTGGGATTGTGGTGAATGGTGTAATTCCTTACTCTGGGATTATGGTGAATGGTTTAATTCCTCACTCTGGGATTGTAGTGAATGGTGTAATTCCTCACTCTGGGATGGTGGTGAATTGTGTAATTCCTCACTCTGGGATTGTGGTGAATGGTGTAATTCCTCACTCTGGGATTGTGGTGAATGGTGTAATTCCTCACTCCTGGATTGTGGTGGATGGTGTAATTCCTCACTATGGGATTGTGGTGAATGGGGTAATTCCTCACTCTGGGATTATGGTGAATGGTGTAATTCCTCACTCTGGGATTGTAGTGAATGGTGTAATTCCTCACTCTGCAATTGTGTTGAATGGTGTAATTCCTCAATCTGGGATTGTGGTGAATGGTGTGATTCCTCACTCTGGGATTGTGGTGAATGGTGTAATTCCTCACTCTGGGATTGTGGTGAAATGTGTAATTCCTCACTCTGGGATTATGGTGAATAGTGTAATTCCTCTCCGGGATTGTGGTGAATGGTGTGATTCCTCACTCTGGGATTGTGGTGAATTGTGTAATTCCTCACTCTGGGATTGTGGTGAATGCTGTAATTCCTGACGCTGGGATTGTGGCGAATGGTGTAATTCCTCACTCTGGGGTTGTAGTGAATGGTGTAATTCCTCACTCTGGGATGGTAGTGAATGGTGTAATTCCTCACTCTGGGATTTTAGTGAATGGGGTAATTCCGCACTCTGGGATTGTGGTGAATGGTGTAATTCCTCACTCTGGGATTGTGCTGAATGCTGTAATTCCTCACTCTGGGATTATGGTGAATGGTTTAATTCCTCACTCTGGGATGGTGGTGAATGGTATAATTCCTCACTCCTGTATTGTGGTGGATGGTGTAATTCCTCACTCTGGGATTGTGGTGAATGGGGTAATTCCTCACTCAGGGATTATGGTGAATGGTGTAATTCCTAACTCTGGGATTGTCGTGAATGGGGTAATTCCTCACTCTGGGATTATGGTGAATGGTGTAATTCCTCACTCTGGGATTGTAGTGAATGGTGTAATTCCTCACCCTGGGATTGTGGTGAATGGTGTAATTCCTCAATCTGGGATTGTGGTGAATGGTTTAATTCCTTACTCTGGGATTGTAGTGAATGGTTTAATTCCTCAGACTGAGAATGTGGTGAATGGTGTAATTCCTCACTCTGGGATTGTCGTGAATGGTTTAATTCCTCACTCTGGGATTGTGGTGAATGGTGTAATTCCTCACTCTAGGATTGTAGTGAATGGTGTAATTCTTCCGCTCTGGGATTGTGGTGAATGGTGTAATTCCTCACTCTGGGATTGTGGTGAATGGTGTTATTCCTCACATTGGGTTTATGGTGAATAGTGTAATTCCTCACTCCGGGATTGTGGTGAATGGTGTAATACCTCACTCTGGGATTGTGGTAAATAGTGTAATTCCTCACTCTGGGATTGTGGTGAATGGTGTAATTCCTGACTCTGGGATTGTGGTGAATTGTGTAATTCCTCACTCTGGGGTTGTAGTGAATGGTGTCGTTACTCACTCTTGGATTATGGTAAATAGTGTAATTCCTCACACTGGGATTGTAGTGAAAGGTGTAATTCCTCACTCTGGGATGGTAGTGAATGGTGTAATTCCTCACTCTGGGATTGTAGTGAATGCGGTAATTCCTCACTCCGTGATTGTGATGAATGGTGTAATTCCTCACTCTGGGATTTTGGTGAATGGTGTAATTCCTCACTCTGGGATTGTGGTGAATGGTGTAATTCCTCACTCTGGGATTGTGGTGAATGGTGTAATTCCTCACTCTGGGATTGTGTTGAATGGTGTAATTCCTCACTCTGGGATTGTGGTGAATGGTGTAATTCCTCACTCTGTGATTGTGGTGAATGGTGTAATTCCTCACTCTGGGATTGTGGTGAATGGTGTAATTCCTCACTGTTTGATTGTAGTGAATGGTGTAATTCCTCACACTGGGATTGTGGTGAGTGGTGTATTTCCTCACTCCGGGATTGTGGTGAATGGTGTAATTCCTCACTCTGGGATTGTGGTGAATGTTGTAATTCCTCACTCTGGGATTGTGGTGAATGGTGTAATTCCTCACTCTGGGATTGTGGTGAATGGTGTAATTCCTCACTCTGGGATTGTGGTGAATGGTGTAATTCCTCACTCTGGGATTGTGGTGAATGGTGTAATTCCTCACTCTGTGCTTGTGGTGAATGTTGTAATTCCTCACTCTGGGATTGTGGTGAATGGTGTAATTCCTCACTGTTGGATTGTAGTGAATGGTGTAATTCCTCACACTGGGATTGTGGTGAGTGGTGTTTTTCCTCACTCCGGGATTGTGGTGAATGGTGTAATTCCTCACACTGGGATTGTGGTGAATGGTGTAATTCCTCACTCTGGGATTGTGGTGAATGGTGTAATTCCTCACTCTGGGATTGTGGTGAATAGTGTAATTCCTCACTCCCGGGTTGTGGTGAATGGTGTAATTCCTCACTCTGGGATTGTGGAGAATGGTGTAATTCCTCACCCTAGGATTGTAGTGAATGGTTTAATTCCTCACTCTGGGAATGTAGTGAATGGTGTAATTCCTCACTCTGGGATTGTGGTGGATGGTGTAATTGCTCAATCTTGGATTGTGGTGAATGGCGTAGTTCCTCACTCTGGGATTGTAGTGAATGGCGTAATTCCTCAGACTGAGATTGTGGTGAATGGTGTAATTCCTCACTCTGGGATTGTAGTGAATGGTTTAATTCCACACTCTGGGATTGTGGTGAGAGGTGTAATTCCTCACTCTGGAATTGTAGTGAATGGTGTAATTCCTCACTCTGGGATTGTGGTGAATGCTGTAATTCCTCACTCTGGGATTGTGGTGAATGATTTAATTCCTCACTCTGGGATTGTGGTGAATGGTGTAATTCCTCACTCTGGGATTTTAGTGAATGGTGTAGATCCTCACTCTTGGATTATGGTGAATAGTTTAATTCCTCACTCCGGGATTGTGGTGAATGGTGTAATTCCTCACTCTGGGATTGTGGAGAATGGTGTAATTCCACACTCTGGGATTGTGGTGAATGGTGTAATTCCTCACTCTGGGATTGTGGTGAATGGTTTAATTCCTCACTCTGAGATTGTGGTCAATGGCGTAATTCCTCACTCTGGGATTGTGGTGAATGGTTTAATTCCTCACTCTGGGATTGTGGTGAATGCTGTAATTCCTCACTCTGGGATTATGGTGAATGGTTTAATTCCTCACTCTGGGATTGTAGTGAATGGTGTAATTCCTCACTCTGGGATGGTGGTGAATTGTGTAATTCCTCACTCTGGGATTGTGGTGAATGGTGTAATTCCTCACTCTGGGATTGTGGTGAATGGTGTAATTCCTCACTCGTGGATTGTGGTGGATGGTGTAATTCCTCACTATTGGATTGTGGTGAATGGGGTAATTCCTCACTCTGGGATTATGGTGAATGGTTTAATTCCTCACTCTGGGATTGTAGTGAATGTTGTAATTCCTCACTCTGGGGTTGTGGTGAATGGTGTAATTCCTCAATCTGGGATTGTGGTGAATGGTTTAATTCCTTACTCTGGGATTGTAGTGAATGGTGTAATTCCTGAGACTGAGATTGTGGTGAATGGTGTGATTCCTCACTCTGGGATTGTAGTGAATGGTTTAATTCCTCACTCTGGGATTGTGGTGAACGGTGTAATTCCTCACTCTGGGACTGTAGTGAATGGTGTAATTCCTCACTCTGGGATTGTGGTGAATGGTGTAATTCCTCACTCTGGGATTGTGGTGAAAGGTGTAATTCCTCACTCTGGGATTGTGGTGAATGGTGTAATTCCTCACTCCTGGATTGTGGCGAATGGTGTAATTCCTCACTCTGGGATTGTGGTGAATGGGTAAGTCCTCACTCTGGGATTGTGGTGAATGGTGTAATTCCTCACTCTGGGATTGTTGTGTATGGTGTAATTCCTCACTCCGGGATTGGGGTGAATGGTGTAATTCCTCACTCTGGGATTGTGGTGAATGCAGTAATTTCTCATTCTGGGATTGTAGTGAATGGTGTATTTGCTCACTCCGCGATTGTGGGGAAAGGTGTAATTCCTTACTCTGGCATTGTGGTGAATGAAGTAATTCCTAACTCCGGGATTGTGGTGAACGTTTTTATTCCTCACTCTGGGATTGTGGTGAATGCTGTAATTCCTCACTCTGGGATTGTGGTGAATGGTGTAATTCCTCACTCTGGGATTGTAGTGAATGGTTTAATTCCTCACTCTGGGATTGTGGTGAATGGTGTAATTCCTCACTCTGGGATTGTGGTGAATGGTGAAATTCCTCACTCTGGGATTGTAGTGAATGGTGCAATTCCTCACTCTGGGATTGCGGTGAATAGTGTAATTCCTCACTCTGGGATTGTCGTGAATGGTATAATTCCTCACTTTGGGATAGTAGTGAATGGTGTAATTCCTCACTCTGGGAATGTAGTGAATGGAGTATTTCCTCACTCTGGGATTGTGGTGAACGTTGTAATTCCTCACTCTGGGATTGTGGTGAATGATATAATTTCTAACCCTGGGATTGTAGTGAATGGTGTAATTCCTCACTCTGGGATTGTAGTGAATGGTGTAATTCCTCACTCTGGGATTGTAGTGAATGTTGTAATTCCTCACTCTGGGTTTGTGGTGAATGGTGTAATTCCTCACTATGGGATTGTAGTGAATGGTGTAATTCCTCACTCTGGGATTGTGGTGAATGGTGTAATTCCTCACTCTGGGAATGTAGTGAATGGTGTAATTCCTCACTCTGGGATTGTGGTGAACGGTGTAATTCCTCACTCTGGGATTGTGCTGAATGGTGTCATTGCTCTCTCTGGGATTGTAGTGAATGGTGTAATTACTCACTCTGGGATTGTAGTGAATGGTGTAATTCCTCACTCTGGAAATGTAGTGAATGGAGTATTTCCTCACTCTGGGATTGTGGTGAACGTTGTAATTCCTCTCTCTGGGATTGTGTTGAATGGTGTAATTTCTCACTCTGGGATTGTAGTGAATGGTGTAATTCCTCACTCTGGGATTGTAGTGAATGGTGTAATTCCTCACTCTGGGATTGCAGTGAATGTTGTAATTCCTCACTCTGGGATTGTGGTGAATGGTGTAATTTCTCACTCTGGGATAGTGGTGAATGGTGTCATTCCTCACTCTGGGATTGTGGTGAATGGTATAATTGCTCAATCTTGTATTGTGGTGAATGGCGTAGTTCCTCACTCTGGGAATGTAGTGAATGGCGTAATTCCTCAGACTGAGATTGTGGTGAATGGTGAAATTCCTCACTCTGGGATTGTAGTGAATGGTTTAATTCCTCACTCTGGGATTGTGGTGAATGGTGTAATTCCTCACTCTGGGATTGTAGTGAATGGTTTAATTTCTCACTCTGGGACTGTGGTGAATGCTGTAATTCCTCACTCTGGGATTGTGGTGAATGGTGTAATTCCTCACTCTGGGATTGTGGTGAATGGTGTAATTCCTCACTCCGGGATTGTGGTGAATGGTGTAATTCCTCACTCTGGGATTGTGGAGAATGGTGTAATTCGTCACTCTAGGATTGTGGTGAATGGTATAATTCCTCACTCTGGGATTGTGGTGAATGGTTTGATTCCTCACTCTGAGATTGTGGTCAATGGCGTAATTCCTCACTCTGGGATTGTGGTGAATGGTTTAATTCCTCACTCTGGGATTGTGGTGAATGCTGTAATTCCTCACTCTGGGATTATGGTGAATGGTTTAATTCCTCACTCTGGGATTGTATTGAATGGTGAAATTCCTCACTCTGGGATGGTGGTGAATTGTGTCATTCCTCACTCTGGGATTGTGGTGAATGGTGTAATTCCTCACTCTGGGATTGTGGTGAATGGTGTAATTCCTCACTTGTGGATTGTGGTGGATGGTGTAATTCCTCACTATGGGATTGTGGTGAATGGGGTAATTCCTCACTCTGGGATTATGGTGAATGGTTTAATTCCTCACTCTGGGATTGTAGTGAATGGTGTAATTCCTCACTCTGGGATTGTGGTGAATGGTGTAATTCCTCAATCTGGGATTGTGGTGAATGGTTTAATTCCTTACTCTGGGATTGTATTGAATGGTGTAATTCCTGAGACTGAGATTGTGGTGAATGGTGTGATCCCTCACTCTGGGATTGTAGTGAATGGTTTAATTCCTCACTCTGGGATTGTGGTGAAAGGTGTAATTCCTCACTCTGGGATTATGGTGAATAGTGTAATTCCTCACTCCGGGATTGTGGTGAATGGTGTGATTCCTCACTCTGGGATTGTGGTGAATTGTGTAATTCCTCACTCTGGGATTATGGTGAATAGTGTAATTCCTCACTCCGGGATTGTGGTGAATGGGTAATTCCTCACTTTGGGATTGTGGTGAATGGTGCAATTCCTCACTCTGGGATTGTAGTGAATGGTATAATTCCTCACTCCGGGATTGGGGTGAATGGTGTAATTCCTCACTCTGGGATTGTGGTGAATGCAGTAATTCCTCATTCTGGGATTGTAGTGAATGGTGTATTTCCTCACTCCGCGATTGTGTGGAAAGGTGTAATTCCTTACTCTGGCATTGTGGTGAATGAAGTAATTCCTAGCTCCGGGATTGTGGTGAAAGTTTTTATTCCTCACTCTGGGATTGTGGTGAATGCTGTAATTCCTCACTCTGGGATTGTGGTGAATGGTGTAATTCCTTACTCTGGGATTGTAGTGAATGGTTTAATTCCTCACTCTGGTATTGTGGTGAATGGTGTAATTCCTCACTCTGGGATTGTGGTGAATGGTGAAATTCCTCACTCTGGGATTGTAGTGAATGGTGCAATTCCTCACTCTGGGATTGCGGTGAATAGTGTAATTCCTCACTCTGGGATTGTAGTGAATGGTATAATTCCTCACTTTGGGATTGTAGTGAATGGTGAAATTCTTCACTCTGGGAATGTAGTGAATGGAGTATTTCCTCACTCTGGGATTGTGGTGAACGTTGTAATTCCTCACTCTGGGATTGTGGTGAATGGTGTAATTTCTAACTCTGGGATGGTAGTGAATGGTGTAATTCCTCACTCTGGGATTGTAGTGAATGGTGTAATTCCTCACTCTGGGATTGTAGTGAATGTTGTAATTCCTCACTCTGGGATTGTGGTGAATGGTGTAATTCCTCACTATGGGATTGTAGTGAATGGTGTAATTCCTAACTCTGGGATAGTGGTGAATGGTGTAATTACTCACGCTGGGAATGTAGTGAATGGTGTAATTCCTCACTCTGGGATTGTGGTGAACGGTGTAATTCCTCACTCTGGGATTGTGCTGAATGGTGTAATTGCTCTCTCTGGGATTGTAGTGAATGGTGTAATTACTCACTCTGGGATTGTAGTGAATGGTGTAATTCCTCACTCTGGAAATGTAGTGAATGGAGTATTTCCTCACTCTGGGATTATGCTGAACGTTGTAATTCCTCTCTCTGGGATTGTGTTGAATGGTGTAATTTCTCACTCTGGGATTGTAGTGAATGGTGTAATTCCTCACTCTAGGATTGTAGTGAATGGTGTAATTCCTCACTCTGGGATTGTAGTGAATGTTGTAATTCCTCACTCTGGGATTGTGGTGAATGGTGTAATTCCTCACTCTGGGATTGTAGTGAATGGTGTAATTCCTCACTCTGGGATTGTGTTGAATGGTGTAATTCCTCACTCTGGGAAAGTAGTGAATGGTGTAATTCCTCACTCTGGGATTCTGGTGAACGGTGTAATTCCTCACTCTGGGATTGTGCTGAATGGTGTAATTGCTCTCTCTGGAATTGTAGTGAATGCTGTAATTCCTCACTCTGGGATTGTGGTGAATGGTGTAATTCCTCACTCTGGGATTGTGGTGAATGGCGCAATTCCTCACTTTGGGATTGTAGTGAATGGTGTAATTACTCACTCTGGGATTTTAGTGAACAGTGTAATTCCTCACTCTGGGATTGTGGTGAATGGTGTAATTCCTCACTCTTCGATTCTGGTGAATGCTGTAATTCCTCACTCTGGGATTGTAGTGAATGGTGTAATTTCTCACTCTGGAACTGTGGTGAATGCTGTAATTCCTCACTCTGGGATTGTGGTGAATGGTATAATTCCTCACACTGGGTTTGTGGTAAATGTTGTAATTCCTCACTCTGGGTTTGTGGTGAATGGTTTCATTCCTCACTCTGGGATTGTGGTGAATAGTGTGCTTCCTCACTCTGGGATTGTAGTGAATGGTATAATTCCTCACTCTGGGATTGTGGTGAATGGTGTAATTCCTCACTCTGGGATTGTAGTGAATGGTGTAATTCCTCACTCCGGGATTGGGGTGAATGGTGTAATTCCTCAATCTGGGATGGTGGTGAATGGTGTAATTCCTCACTCTGGGATTGTGTTGAATGGTGTAATTCCTCACTCTGGGATTGTGGTGAATTGTACAATTCCTCACTCTGGGAATGTAGTGAATGGTGTAATTCCTCACTCTGGGATTGTGGAGAACGGTGTAATTCCACACTCTGGGATTGTGCTGAATGGTGTAATTGCTCTCTCTGGGATTGTAGTGAATGCTGTAATTCCTCACTCTGGGATTGTGGTGAATGGTGTAATTCCTCACTCTGGGATTGTGGTGAATGGTGTAACTCCTCACTCTGGGATTGTAGTGAATGGTGTAATTTCTCACTCTTCGATTCTGGTGAATGGTGTAATTCCTCACTCTGGGATTGTAGTGAATGGTGTAATTTCTCACTCTTTCAGATTGTAATGAATGGTGTAATCCCTCACTCTGGGATTGTCGTGAATGGTGTAATTCCTCACTCTGGAATTGTGGTGAATGGTGTAATTCCTCACTCTGGGATTGTGGTGAATGGTATAATTCCTCACTCTGGGATTGTGGTGAATAGTGTACTTCCTCACTCTGGGATTGCAGTGAATGGTATAATTCCTCACTCTGGGATTGTGGTGAATGGTGTAATTTCTCACTCTGGGATTGTAGTGAATGGTGTAATTCCTCACTCTGGGATTGGGGTGAATGGTCTAATTCCTCACTCTGGGAATGCAGTGAATGGTGTAATTCCTCACTCTGGGATTGTGGTGAATGGTGTAATTCCTCACTCTGGGATTGTGGTGAATGGTGTAATTCCTCACTCTGGGATTGTGGTGAATGGTATCATTCCTCACTCCTGGATTGTGGTGAATGGTGTAATTCCTCACTCTGGGATTGTGGTGAATGGGGTAATTCCTCTCTCTGGGATTGTGGTGAATGGTGTAATTCCTCACTCTGGGATTGTGGTGAATGGTGTAATTCCTCACTCTGGGATTGTAGTGAATGGTGTAATTCCTCACTCTGGGATTGGAGTGAATGTTGTAATTCCTCACTCTGGGATTGTGGTGAATGGTGTAATTCCTCACTCTGGGATTGAAGTGGATGGTGTAATTCCTCACTCTGAGGTTGTGGTGAATGGTCTAATTCCTCACTCTGGGAATGTAGTGAATGGTGTAATTCCTCACTCTGGGATTGTGGTGAATGGTGTAATTCCTCACTCTGGGATTGTGGTGAATGGTGTAATTCCTCACTGTGGGATTGTAGTGAATGGTATAATTCCTCACTTTGGGATAGTAGTGAATGGTGTAATTACTCACTCTAGGATTTTAGTGAACAGTGTAATTCCTCAGTCTGGGATTGTGGTGAATGGTGTAATTCCTCACTCTGGGATTGTGGTGAATGGTGTAATTCCTCACTCTTGGATTCTGGTGAATGGTGTAATTCCTCACTCTGGAATTGTAGTGAATGGTGTACTTTCTCACTCTTGAAAATTTTAATGAATGGTGTAATCCCTCCCTCTGGGATTGTAGTGAATGGTGTAATTCCTCACTCTGGAATTGTGGTGAATGGTGTAATTCCTCACTCTGGGATTGTGGTGAATGGTATAATTCCTCACATTGGGTTTGTGGTAAATGTTGTAATTCCTCACTCTGGGTTTGTGGTGAATGTTGTAATTCCTCACTCTGCGATTGTGGTTAATAGTGTAATTCCTCACTTTGGGATTGTAGTGAATTGTATAATTCCTCGCTCTGGGATTGTGGTGAATGGTGTAATTCCTCACTCTGGGATTGTAGTGAATGGTGTAATCCCTCACTCCGGGATTGGGGTGAATGGTGTAATTCCTTACTCTGGGAATGTAGTAAATGGTGTAATTTCTCACTCTGGGATTGTGGTGAACGGTGTAATTCCTCACTCTGGGATTGTGGTGAATGGTGTAATTCCTCACTCTGGGTTTGTAGTGAATGGTGTAATTCCTCACTCTGGGATTGTAGTGAATGGTGTAACTCCTCACTCTGGGAATGTAGTGAATGGAGTAATTCCTCACTCTGGGATTGTGGTCAACGGTCTAATTCCTCACTCCGGGATTGTGGTGAATGGTGTAATTCCTCAATCTGGGATTGTGGTGAATGGTGTAATTCCACACTCTGGGATTGTGGTGAATGGAGTAATTCCTCAATCTGGGATTGTGGTGAATGGTGTAATTCTTCACTCTGGGGTTGTAGTCAATGGTGTAGTTCCTCACTCTTGGATTATGGTGAATAGTTTAATTCCTCACTCTGGGATTGTAGTGAATGGTGTAATTCCTCAATCTGGGATTGTGCTGAATGGTGTAATTCCACACTCTGGGATTGTGGTGAATGGAGTAATTCCTCAATCTGGGATTGTGGTGAATGGTGTAACTCCTCACTCTGGGGTTGTATTGAATGGTGTAATTCCTCACTCCGTGATTGTGGTGAATTGTGTAATTCCTCACTCTGGGATTGTGGCGAATGGTTTAATTCCTCACTACGGGACTGTGGTGAATGGTGTAATTCCTCACTCTTGGATTGTAGTGAATGGTGTAATTCCTATCTCTGGGATTGTGTTGACTGGTGTAATTCCTCACTCCGGGATTGTGGTGAAGGGTGTAATTCCTCACTCTCGGATTGTGGTGAATGGTTTAATTCCTCACTCTGGGATTGTGGTGAATGGTGTAATTCCTCACTCTGGGATTGTGGTGAATGGTGTAATTCCTCACTCTAGGATTGTGGTGAATGGTATAATTCCTCACTCTGGGATTGTGGTGAATGGAGTAATTCCTCACTCTGAGATTGTGGTCAATGGCGTAATTCCTCACTCTGGGATTGTGGTGAATGGTGTAAGACCTCACTCTGGGGTTGTGGTGAATGGTGTAATTCCTCTCTCTGGGATTCTGGTGAATGGTGTCATTCCTCACTCTGAGATTGTGGTGAATGATTTAATTCATCACTCTGAGATGGTGGTGAATGGTGTAATTCCTCACTCTGGGAATGTTGTGAATGGTGTAATTCCTCACTCTGGGATGGTGGTGAATGGTGTATTTCATCACTCTGGGATGGTGGTGAATGGTGTAATTCCTCACTTTGGAATTGTTGTGAATGGTGTAATTCCTCTCTCCGGGATTGTGGTGAAAGGTGTAATTCCTCACACTGGCATTGTGGTGAATGAAGTAATTCCTCACTCCGGGATTGTGGTGCAAGTTTTTATTCGTCACTCTGGGATTCTGGTGAATGGTGTTATTCCTCACTCTGGGATTGTGGTGAATGGTGTCATTACTCACTCTAGGATTGTGGTGAACGGTTTAATTCCTCACTCTTGGATTGTGGTGAATGGTGTAATTCCTCACTCTGGGATTGTGGTGAATGGTGTAATTCCTCACTCTGGGATTGTGGTGAATGGTGTAATTCCTCACTCTTGGATTGTGGTGAATGGTGTAATTCCTCACTCTGGGATTGTGGTGAATGGTGTAATTCCTCACTCTTGGATTGTGGTGAATGGTGTAATTCCTCACTCTGGGATTGTGGTGAATGGTGTAATTCCTCACTCTTGGATTGTGGTGAATGGTGTAATTCCTCACTCTGGGATTGTAGTGAATGGTGTAATTTATCACTCTGGGATTGTAATGAAAGGTGTAATCCCTCACTCTGGGATTGTGGTGAATGGTGTAATTCCTCACTCTTCGATTCTGGTGAATGGTGTAATTCCTCACTCTGGGATTGTAGTGAATGGTGTAATTTCCCACTCTTTCAGATTGTAATGAATGGTGTAATCCCTCACTCTGGGATTGTGGTGAATGGTGTAATTCCTCATCTTCGATTCTGGTGAATGGTGTAATTCCTCACTCTGGGATTGTGGTGAATGGTGTAATTCCTCACTCTGGGATTGTGTTGAATGGTGTCATTCCTCACTCTGGGATTGTGGTGAATAGTGTACTTCCTCACTCTGGGATTGTAGTGAATGGTATAATTCCTCACTCTGGGATTGTGGTGAATGGTGTAATTCCTCACTCTGGGATTGCAGTGAATGGTGTAATTCCTCACTCCGGGATTGGGGTGAATGTTGTAATTCCTCACTCTGGGAATGGAGTGAATGGTGTAATTCCTCACTCTGGGATTGTAGTGAATGGTGTAATTCCTCACTCTGGGATTGTAGTGAATGGTGTAATTCCTCACTCTGGGATTGTGGTGAATGGTATAATTTCGCACTCTGGTATTGTGGTGAGTGGTATAATTCCTCACTCTGTGATTGTAGTGAATGGTGTAAATCCTCACTCTGGGATTGTGGTGAATGGTGTAATTCCTCACTCTGGGATTGTGGTGAATGGTGTAATTCCTCACTCCGGGATTGGGGTGAATGGTGTAATTCCTCACTCTGGGATTGTGGTGAATGCAGTAATTCCTCATTCTGGGATTGTAGTGAATGGTGTATTTCCTCACTCCGGGATTGTGGGGAAAGGTGTAATTCCTCCCTCTGGCATTGTGGTGAATGAAGTAATTCCTCACTCCGGGATTGTGGTGAAAGTTTTTATTCCTGACTCTGGGATTGTGGTGAATGCTGTAATTCCTCACTCTGGGATTGTGCTAATGGTGTCATTCCTCACTCTGGGATTGTGGTGAATAGTGAACTTCCTCACTCTGGGATTGTAGTGAATGGTGTAATTCCTCACTCTGGGATTGTGGTGAATGGTGTAATTCCTCACTCTGGGATTGTAGTGAATGGTGTAATTCCTCACTCCGGGATTGGGGTGAATGGTGTAATTCCGCACTCTGGGAATGTAGTGAATGGTGCAATTCCTCACTCTGGGATGGTGGTGAATGGTGTAATTCCCCACTCTGGGATTGAGGTGAATGGTGTAATTCCTCACTCTGGGATTGTGGTGAATGGTATAATTCCTCACTCCTGGATTGAGGTGAATGGTTTAATTCCTCACTCTGGGATTGTGGTAAATGGGGTAATTCCTCTCTCTGGGATTGTAGTGAATGGTGTAATTCCTCACTCTGGGATTGTGGTGAATGGTGTAATTCCTCACTCTGGGATTGTGGTGAATGGTGTAATTCCTCACTCTGGAATTGTTGTGAATGGTGTAATTCCTCTCTCCGGGATTGTGGTGAAAGGTGTAATTCCTCACACTGGCATTGTGGTGAATGGTGTAATCCCTCACTCTGGGAATGTAGTGAATGGTGTAATTCCTCACTCTGGGATTGTGGTGAACGGTGTAATTCCTCACTCTGGGATTGTGGTGAATGGTGTAATTCCTCACTCTGGGATTGTGGTGAATGGTATAATTCCTCACTCCTGGATTGAGGTGAATGGTTTAATTCCTCACTCTGGGATTGTGGTAAATGGGGTAATTCCTCTCTCTGGGATTGTAGTGAATGGTGTAATTCCTCACTCTGGGATTGTGGTGAATGGTGTAATTCCTCACTCTGGGATTGTGGTGAATGGTGTAATTCCTCACTCTGGAATTGTTGTGAATGGTGTAATTCCTCTCTCCGGGATTGTGGTGAAAGGTGTAATTCCTCACACTGGCATTGTGGTGAATGAATTAATTCCTCACTCCGGGATTGTGGTGAAAGTTTTTATTCGTCACTCTGGGATTCTGGTGAATGGTGTAATTCCTCGCTCTGGGATTGTGGTGAATGGTATAATTCCTCACTCTGGGATTGTGGTGAATGGTGTAATTCCTCACTCTGCGATTGTAGTTTATGGTCTAAATCCTCACTCTGGGATTGTGGTGAATGGTGTAATTCCTCACTCCGGGATTGTGTTGAATGGTGTAATTCCTCACTTGGGATTGTGGTAAATGGTGTAATTCCTCACTCTGGGATTGTAGTGAATGGTGTAATTCCTCACTCTGGGATTGTAGTGAATGGTGTAATTCCTCACTCTGGGATTGTGGTGAATGGTGTAATTTCTCACTCTGGTATTGTGGTGAGTGGTATAATTCCTCACTCTGGGATTGTAGTGAATGGTGTAAATCCTCACTCTGGGATTGTGGTGAATGGTGTAATTCCTCACTCTGGGATTCTGGTGAATGGTGTAATTCCTCACTCCGGGTTTGTGGGGAAAGGTGTAATTCCTCCCTCTGGCATTGTGGTGAATGAAGTAATTCCTCACTCCGGGATTGTGGTGAAAGTTTTTATTCCTCACTCTGGGATTGTGGTGAATGCTGTAATTCCTCACTCTGGGATTGTGGTGAATGGTGTAATTCCTCACTCTGGGATTGTGGTGAATGGTGTAATTCTTCACTCTGGGATTGTAGTGAGTGGTGTAATTCCTCACACAGGGATTGTATTGAATGGTGTAATTCCTCACTCTGGGATTGTAGTGAATGGTGTAATTCCTCACTCTGGAATTGTCGTGAATGGTGTAATTCCTCACTCTGGGATTGTGGTGAATGGTGTAATTCCTCACTCTGGGATTGTGGTGAATATTGTAATTCCTCACTCTGGGATTGTAGTGAATGGTATAATTCCTCACTTTGGGATAGTAGTGAATGGTGTAATTCCTCACTCTGGGAATGTAGTGAATGGAGTATTTCCTCACTCTGGGATTGTGGTGAACGTTGTAATTCCTCACTCTGGGATTGTGGTGAATGGTGTAATTTCTCACTCTGGGATTGTAGTGAATGATGTAATTCCTCACTCTGGGATTGTAGTGAATGGTGTAATTCCTCACTCTGGGATTGTAGTGAATGTTGTAATTCCTCACTCTGGGATTGTGGTGAATGGTGTAATTTCTCACTATGGGATTGTAGTGAATGGTGTAATTCCTCACCCTGGGATTGTGGTGAATGGTGTAATCCCTCACTCTGGGAATGTAGTGAATGGTGTAATTCCTCACTCTGGGATTGTGGTGAACGGTGTAATTCCTCACTCTGGGATTGTGGTGAATGGTGTAATTCCTCACTCTGGGATTGTGGTGAATGGTATAATTCCTCACTCCTGGATTCAGGTGAATGGTTTAATTCCTCACTCTGGGATTGTGGTAAATGGGGTAATTCCTCTCTCTGGGATTGTAGTGAATGGTGTAATTCCTCACTCTGGGATTGTGGTGAATGGTATAATTCCTCACTCTGGGATTGTGGTGAATGGTGTAATTCCTCACTCTGGAATTGTTGTGAATGGTGTAATTCCTCTCTCCGGGATTGTGGTGAAAGGTGTAATTCCTCACACTGGCATTGTGGTGAATGAATTAATTCCTCACTCCGGGATTGTGGTGAAAGTTTTTATTCGTCACTCTGGGATTCTGGTGAATGGTGTAATTCCTCGCTCTGGGATTGTGGTGAATGGTATAATTCCTCACTCTGGGATTGTGGTGAATGGTGTAATTCCTCACTCTGCGATTGTAGTTTATGGTCTAAATCCTCACTCTGGGATTGTGGTGAATGGTGTAATTCCTCACTCCGGGATTGTGTTGAATGGTGTAATTCCTCACTTGGGATTGTGGTAAATGGTGTAATTCCTCACTCTGGGATTGTAGTGAATGGTGTAATTCCTCACTCTGGGATTGTAGTGAATGGTGTAATTCCTCACTCTGGGATTGTGGTGAATGGTGTAATTTCTCACTCTGGTATTGTGGTGAGTGGTATAATTCCTCACTCTGGGATTGTAGTGAATGGTGTAAATCCTCACTCTGGGATTGTGGTGAATGGTGTAATTCCTCACTCTGGGATTCTGGTGAATGGTGTAATTCCTCACTCCGGGATTGGGGTGAATGGTGTAATTCCTCACTCTGGGATTGTGGTGAATGCAGTAATTCCTCATTCTGGGATTGTTGTGAATGCTGTATTTCCTCACTCCGGGTTTGTGGGGAAAGGTGTAATTCCTCCCTCTGACATTGTGGTGAATGAAGTAATTCCTCACTCCGGGATTGTGGTGAAAGTTTTTATTCCTCACTCTGGGATTGTGGTGAATGCTGTAATTCCTCACTCTGGGATTGTGCTAATGGTGTAATTCCTCACTCTGGGATTGTGGTGAATGGTGTAATTCTTCACTCTGGGATTGTAGTGAGTGGTGTAATTCCTCGCACAGGGATTGTATTGAATGGTGTAATTCCTCACTCTGGGATTGTAGTGAATGGTGTAATTCCTCACTCTGGGATTGTGGTGAATCATGTAATTCCTCACTCTGGAATTGTGGTGAATGGTTTAATTCCTCACTCTGGGATTGTGGTGAATGGTGTAATTCCTCACTCTGGGATTGTGGTGAATGGTGAAATTCCTCACTCTGGGATTGTGGTGAATGGTATAATTCCTCACTCTGGGATTGTGGTGAATAGTATAATTCCTCACTCTGGGATTGTAGTGAATGGTATAATTCCTCACTCTGGGATTGTGGTGAATGGTGTAATTACTCACTGTGGGATTATGGTGAGTGGTGTAATTCCTCAGTATGGGATTGTGGTGAATGGTGTAATTCCTCACTCTGGGATTGTGGTGAATGCTGTAATTCCTCACTCTGGGATTGTGCTAATGGTGTAATTCCTCTCTCTGGGATTGTGGTGAACGTTGTAATTCCTCACTCTGGGATTGTGGTGAAGGGTGTAATTTCTCACTCTGGGATTGTAGTGCATGGTGTAATTCCTCACTCTGGGATTGTAGGGAATGATGTAATTCCTCACTCTGGGATTGCAGTGAATGTTGTAATTCATCACTCTGGGATTGTGGTGAATGGTGTAATTCCTCACTATGGGATTGTAGTGAATGGTGTAATTCCTCACTCTGGGATTGTGGTGAATGATGTAATTCCTCACTCTGGGAATGGAGTGAATGGTGTAATTCCTCACTTTGGGATTGTGGTGAACGGTGTAATTCCTCACTCTGGGATTGTGCTGAATGGTGTAATTGCTCTCTCTGGGATTGTAGTGAATGCTGTAATTCCTCACTCTGGGATTGTGGTGAATGGTGTAATTCCTCACTCTGGGATTGTGGTGAATGGTGTAATTCCTCACTCTGGAATTGTTGTGAATGGTGTAATTCCTCTCTCCGGGATTGTGGTGAAAGGTGTAATTCCTCACTCTGGCATTGCGGTGAATGAAGTAATTCCTCACTCCGGGATTGTGGTGAAAGTTTTTGTTCGTCACTCTGCGATTCTGGTGAATGCTGTAATTCCTCACTCTGGGATTGTGGTGAATGGTGTAATTCCTCACTCTGGGATTGTGGTGAATGGTGTAATTCCTCACTCCGGGATTGTGTTGAATGGTGTAATTCCTCACTCTGGGATTGTGGTAAATGGTGAAATTCCTCACTCTGAGATTGTAGTGAATGGTGTAATTCCTCAGCCTGGGATTGCAGTGAATGGTGTAAATCCTCACTCTGGGATTGTGGTGAATGGTGTAATTCCTCACTCTGGGATTGTGGTGAATGGTGTAATTCCTCACTCCTGGATTGTGGCGAATGGTGTAATTCCTCACTCTGGGATTGTGGTGAATGGGTAATTCCTCACTCTGGGATTGTGCTGAATGGTGTAATTCCTCACTCTGGGATTGTAGTGAATGGTGTAATTCCTCACTCCGGGATTGGGGTGAATGGTGTAATTCCTCACTCTGGGATTGTGGTGAATGCAGTAATTCCTCATTCTGGGATTGTTGTGAATGCTGTATTTCCTCACTCCGGGTTTGTGGGGAAAGGTGTAATTCCTCCCTCTGGCATTGTGGTGAATGAAGTAATTCCTCACTCCGGGATTGTGGTGAAAGTTTTTATTCCTCACTCTGGGATTGTGGTGAATGCTGTAATTCCTCACTCTGGGATTGTGGTGAATGGTGTAATTCCTCACTCTGGGATTGTGGTGAATGGTGTAATTCTTCACTCTGGGATTGTAGTGAGTGGTGTAATTCCTCACACAGGGATTGTATTGAATGGTGTAATTCCTCACTCTGGGATTGTAGTGAATGGTGTAATTCCTCACTCTGGAATTGTCGTGAATGGTGTAATTCCTCACTCTGGGATTGTGGTGAATGGTGTAATTCCTCACTCTGGGATTGTGGTGAATAGTGTAATTCCTCACTCTGGGATTGTAGTGAATGGTATAATTCCTCACTTTGGGATAGTAGTGAATGGTGTAATTCCTCACTCTGGGAATGTAGTGAATGGAGTATTTCCTCACTCTGGGATTGTGGTGAACGTTGTAATTCCTCACTCTGGGATTGTGGTGAATGGTGTAATTTCTCACTCTGGGATTGTAGTGAATGATGTAATTCCTCACTCTGGGATTGTAGTGAATGGTGTAATTCCTCACTCTGGGATTGTAGTGAATGTTGTAATTCCTCACTCTGGGATTGTGGTGAATGGTGTAATTTCTCACTATGGGATTGTAGTGAATGGTGTAATTCCTCACCCTGGGATTGTGGTGAATGGTGTAATCCCTCACTCTGGGAATGTAGTGAATGGTGTAATTCCTCACTCTGGGATTGTGGTGAACGGTGTAATTCCTCACTCTGGGATTGTGGTGAATGGTGTAATTCCTCACTCTAGGATTGTGGTGAATGGTATAATTCCTCACTCCTGGATTCAGGTGAATGGTTTAATTCCTCACTCTGGGATTGTGGTAAATGGGGTAATTCCTCTCTCTGGGATTGTAGTGAATGGTGTAATTCCTCACTCTGGGATTGTGGTGAATGGTGTAATTCCTCACTCTGGGATTGTGGTGAATGGTGTAATTCCTCACTCTGGAATTGTTGTGAATGGTGTAATTCCTCTCTCCGGGATTGTGGTGAAAGGTGTAATTCCTCACACTGGCATTGTGGTGAATGAATTAATTCCTCACTCCGGGATTGTGGTGAAAGTTTTTATTCGTCACTCTGGGATTCTGGTGAATGGTGTAATTCCTCGCTCTGGGATTGTGGTGAATGGTATAATTCCTCACTCTGGGATTGTGGTGAATGGTGTAATTCCTCACTCTGCGATTGTAGTTTATGGTCTAAATCCTCACTCTGGGATTGTGGTGAATGGTGTAATTCCTCACTCCGGGATTGTGTTGAATGGTGTAATTCCTCACTTGGGATTGTGGTAAATGGTGTAATTCCTCACTCTGGGATTGTAGTGAATGGTGTAATTCCTCACTCTGGGATTGTAGTGAATGGTGTAATTCCTCACTCTGGGATTGTGGTGAATGGTGTAATTTCTCACTCTGGTATTGTGGTGAGTGGTATAATTCCTCACTCTGGGATTGTAGTGAATGGTGTAAATCCTCACTCTGGGATTGTGGTGAATGGTGTAATTCCTCACTCCTGGATTGTGGCGAATGGTGTAATTCCTCACTCTGGGATTGTGGTGAATGGGTAATTCCTCACTCTGGGATTGTGCTGAATGGTGTAATTCCTCACTCTGGGATTGTAGTGAATGGTGTAATTCCTCACTCTGGGATTGTGGTGAATGGTGTAATTCCTCACTCCGGGATTGTGTTGAATGGTGTAATTCCTCACTCCGGGATTGTGGTGAAAGTTTTTGTTCGTCACTCTGCGATTCTGGTGAATGCTGTAATTCCTCACTCTGGGATTGTGGTGAATGGTGTAATTCCTCACTCTGGGATTGTGGTGAATGGTGTAATTCCTCACTCCGGGATTGTGTTGAATGGTGTAATTCCTCACTCTGGGATTGTGGTAAATGGTGAAATTCCTCACTCTGAGATTGTAGTGAATGGTGTAATTCCTCAGCCTGGGATTGCAGTGAATGGTGTAAATCCTCACTCTGGGATTGTGGTGAATGGTGTAATTCCTCACTCTGGGATTGTGGTGAATGGTGTAATTCCTCACTCCTGGATTGTGGCGAATGGTGTAATTCCTCACTCTGGGATTGTGGTGAATGGGTAATTCCTCACTCTGGGATTGTGCTGAATGGTGTAATTCCTCACTCTGGGATTGTAGTGAATGGTGTAATTCCTCACTCCGGGATTGGGGTGAATGGTGTAATTCCTCACTCTGGGATTGTGGTGAATGCAGTAATTCCTCATTCTGGGATTGTTGTGAATGCTGTATTTCCTCACTCCGGGTTTGTGGGGAAAGGTGTAATTCCTCCCTCTGGCATTGTGGTGAATGAAGTAATTCCTCACTCCGGGATTGTGGTGAAAGTTTTTATTCCTCACTCTGGGATTGTGGTGAATGCTGTAATTCCTCACTCTGGGATTGTGGTGAATGGTGTAATTCCTCACTCTGGGATTGTGGTGAATGGTGTAATTCTTCACTCTGGGATTGTAGTGAGTGGTGTAATTCCTCACACAGGGATTGTATTGAATGGTGTAATTCCTCACTCTGGGATTGTAGTGAATGGTGTAATTCCTCACTCTGGAATTGTCGTGAATGGTGTAATTCCTCACTCTGGGATTGTGGTGAATGGTGTAATTCCTCACTCTGGGATTGTGGTGAATAGTGTAATTCCTCACTCTGGGATTGTAGTGAATGGTATAATTCCTCACTTTGGGATAGTAGTGAATGGTGTAATTCCTCACTCTGGGAATGTAGTGAATGGAGTATTTCCTCACTCTGGGATTGTGGTGAACGTTGTAATTCCTCACTCTGGGATTGTGGTGAATGGTGTAATTTCTCACTCTGGGATTGTAGTGAATGATGTAATTCCTCACTCTGGGATTGTAGTGAATGGTGTAATTCCTCACTCTGGGATTGTAGTGAATGTTGTAATTCCTCACTCTGGGATTGTGGTGAATGGTGTAATTTCTCACTATGGGATTGTAGTGAATGGTGTAATTCCTCACCCTGGGATTGTGGTGAATGGTGTAATCCCTCACTCTGGGAATGTAGTGAATGGTGTAATTCCTCACTCTGGGATTGTGGTGAACGGTGTAATTCCTCACTCTGGGATTGTGGTGAATGGTGTAATTCCTCACTCTAGGATTGTGGTGAATGGTATAATTCCTCACTCCTGGATTCAGGTGAATGGTTTAATTCCTCACTCTGGGATTGTGGTAAATGGGGTAATTCCTCTCTCTGGGATTGTAGTGAATGGTGTAATTCCTCACTCTGGGATTGTGGTGAATGGTGTAATTCCTCACTCTGGGATTGTGGTGAATGGTGTAATTCCTCACTCTGGAATTGTTGTGAATGGTGTAATTCCTCTCTCCGGGATTGTGGTGAAAGGTGTAATTCCTCACACTGGCATTGTGGTGAATGAATTAATTCCTCACTCCGGGATTGTGGTGAAAGTTTTTATTCGTCACTCTGGGATTCTGGTGAATGGTGTAATTCCTCGCTCTGGGATTGTGGTGAATGGTATAATTCCTCACTCTGGGATTGTGGTGAATGGTGTAATTCCTCACTCTGCGATTGTAGTTTATGGTCTAAATCCTCACTCTGGGATTGTGGTGAATGGTGTAATTCCTCACTCCGGGATTGTGTTGAATGGTGTAATTCCTCACTTGGGATTGTGGTAAATGGTGTAATTCCTCACTCTGGGATTGTAGTGAATGGTGTAATTCCTCACTCTGGGATTGTAGTGAATGGTGTAATTCCTCACTCTGGGATTGTGGTGAATGGTGTAATTTCTCACTCTGGTATTGTGGTGAGTGGTATAATTCCTCACTCTGGGATTGTAGTGAATGGTGTAAATCCTCACTCTGGGATTGTGGTGAATGGTGTAATTCCTCACTCTGGGATTCTGGTGAATGGTGTAATTCCTCACTCCGGGATTGGGGTGAATGGTGTAATTCCTCACTCTGGGATTGTGGTGAATGCAGTAATTCCTCATTCTGGGATTGTTGTGAATGCTGTATTTCCTCACTCCGGGTTTGTGGGGAAAGGTGTAATTCCTCCCTCTGACATTGTGGTGAATGAAGTAATTCCTCACTCCGGGATTGTGGTGAAAGTTTTTATTCCTCACTCTGGGATTGTGGTGAATGCTGTAATTCCTCACTCTGGGATTGTGCTAATGGTGTAATTCCTCACTCTGGGATTGTGGTGAATGGTGTAATTCTTCACTCTGGGATTGTAGTGAGTGGTGTAATTCCTCGCACAGGGATTGTATTGAATGGTGTAATTCCTCACTCTGGGATTGTAGTGAATGGTGTAATTCCTCACTCTGGGATTGTGGTGAATCATGTAATTCCTCACTCTGGAATTGTGGTGAATGGTTTAATTCCTCACTCTGGGATTGTGGTGAATGGTGTAATTCCTCACTCTGGGATTGTGGTGAATGGTGAAATTCCTCACTCTGGGATTGTAGTGAATGGTGTAATTCCTCACTCTGGGATTGTGGTGAATGGTATAATTCCTCACTCTGGGATTGTGGTGAATAGTATAATTCCTCACTCTGGGATTGTAGTGAATGGTATAATTCCTCACTCTGGGATTGTGGTGAATGGTGTAATTACTCACTGTGGGATTATGGTGAGTGGTGTAATTCCTCAGTATGGGATTGTGGTGAATGGTGTAATTCCTCACTCTGGGATTGTGGTGAATGCTGTAATTCCTCACTCTGGGATTGTGCTAATGGTGTAATTCCTCTCTGGGATTGTGGTGAACGTTGTAATTCCTCACTCTGGGATTGTGGTGAAGGGTGTAATTTCTCACTCTGGGATTGTAGTGCATGGTGTAATTCCTCACTCTGGGATTGTAGGGAATGATGTAATTCCTCACTCTGGGATTGCAGTGAATGTTGTAATTCATCACTCTGGGATTGTGGTGAATGGTATAATTCCTCACTATGGGATTGTAGTGAATGGTGTAATTCCTCACTCTGGGATTGTGGTGAATGATGTAATTCCTCACTCTGGGAATGGAGTGAATGGTGTAATTCCTCACTTTGGGATTGTGGTGAACGGTGTAATTCCTCACTCTGGGATTGTGCTGAATGGTGTAATTGCTCTCTCTGGGATTGTAGTGAATGCTGTAATTCCTCACTCTGGGATTGTGGTGAATGGTGTAATTCCTCACTCTGGGATTGTGGTGAATGGTGTAATTCCTCACTCTGGAATTGTTGTGAATGGTGTAATTCCTCTCTCCGGGATTGTGGTGAAAGGTGTAATTCCTCACTCTGGCATTGCGGTGAATGAAGTAATTCCTCACTCCGGGATTGTGGTGAAAGTTTTTATTCGTCACTCTGGGATTCTGGTGAATGCTGTAATTCCTCACTCTGGGATTGTGGTGAATGGTGTAATTCCTCACTCTGGGATTGTGGTGAATGGTGTAATTCCTCACTCCGGGATTGTGTTGAATGGTGTAATTCCTCACTCTGGGATTGTGGTAAATGGTGAAATTCCTCACTCTGAGATTGTAGTGAATGGTGTAATTCCTCAGCCTGGGATTGCAGTGAATGGTGTAAATCCTCACTCTGGGATTGTGGTGAATGGTGTAATTCCTCACTCTGGGATTGTGGTGAATGGTATAATTCCTCACTCCTGGATTGTGGCGAATGGTGTAATTCCTCACTCTGGGATTGTGGTGAATGGGTAATTCCTCACTCTGGGATTGTGCTGAATGGTGTAATTCCTCACTCTGGGATTGAAGTGAATGGTGTAATTCCTCACTCCGGGATTGGGGTGAATGGTGTAATTCCTCACTCTGGGATTTTGGTGAATGCAGTAATTCCTCATTCTGGGATTGTAGTGAATGGTGTATTTCCTCACTCCGGGATTGTGGGGAAAGGTGTAATTCCTTACTCTGGCATTGTGGTGAATGAAGTAATTCCTAACTCCGGGATTGTGGTGAAAGCTTTTATTCCTCACTCTAGGATTGTGGTGAATGCTGTAATTCCTCACTCTGGGATTGTGGTGAATGGTGTAATTCCTCACTCTGGGATTGTGGTGAATGGTGTAATTCTTCACTCTGGGATTGTAGTGAGTGGTGTAATTCCTCACACAGGGATTGTATTGAATGGTGTAATTCCTCACTCTGGGATTGTCGTGAATGGTGTAATTCCTCACTCTGGAATTGTAGTGAATGGTGTAATTCCTCACTCTGGGATTGTGGTGAATGGTGTAATTCCTCACTCTGGGATTGTGGTGAATAGTGTAATTCCTCACTCTGGGATTGTAGTGAATGGTATAATTCCTCACTTTGGGATTGTAGTGAATGGTGTAATTCCTCACTCTGGGAATGTAGTGAATGGAGTATTTCCTCACTCTGGGATTGTGGTGAACGTTGTAATTGCTCACTCTGGGACTGTGGTGAATGGTGTAATTTCTCACTCTGGGATTGTAGTGAATGGTGTAATTCCTCACTCTGGGATTGTCGTGAATGGTGTAATTCCTCACTCTGGGATTGTCGTGAATGTTGTAATTCCTCACTCTGGGATTGTGGTGAATGGTGTAATTCCTCACTATGGGATTGTAGTGAATGGTGTAATTCCTCACCCTGGGATTGTGGTGAATGGTGTAATCCCTCACTCTGGGAATGTAGTGAATGGTGTAATTCCTCACTCTGGGATTGTGGTGAACGGTGTAATTCCTCACTCTGGGATTGTGTTGAATGGTGTAATTGCTCTCTCTGGGATTGTAGTGAATGGTGTAATTACTCACTCTGGGATTGTAGTGAATGGTATAATTCCTCACTCTGGAAATGTAGTGAATGGAGTATTTCCTCACTCTGGGATTGTGGTGAACGTTGTAATTCCTCTCTCTGGGATTGTGTTGAATGGTGTAATTCCTCACTCTGGGATTGTAGTGAATGGTGTAATTCCTCACTCTGGGATCGTGGTGAATAGTGTACATCCTCACTCTGGGATTGTGGTGAATAGTGTACTTCCTCACTCTGGGATTGTAGTGAATGGTATAATTCCTCACTCTGGGATTGTGGTGAATGGTGTAATTCCTCACTCTGGGATTGTAGTGAATGGTGTAATTCCTCACTCCGGGATTGGGGTGAATGGTGTAAATCCTCACTCTGGGAATGTAGTGAATGGTGTAATTCCTCACTCTGGGATGGTGGTGAATGGTGTAATTCCTCACTCTGGGATTGTGTTGAATGGTGTAAGTCCTCACTCTGGGATTGTGGTGAATGGTATAATTCCTCACTCCTGGATTGTGGTGAATGGTGTAATTCCTCACCCTGGGATTGTGGTGAATGGGGTAATTCCTCTCTCTGGGATTGTAGTGAATGGAGTATTTCCTCAATCTGGGATTGTGGTGAATGTTGTAATTCCTCACTCTGGGATTGTGGTGAATGGTGTAATTTCTCACTCTGGGATTGTAGTGAATGGTGTAATTCCTCACTCTAGGATTGTAGTAAATGGTGTAATTCCTCACTCTGGGATTGTAGTGAATGTTGTTATTCCTCACTCTGGGATTGTGGTGAATGGTGTAATTCCTCACTCTGGGAATGTAGTGAATGGTGTAATTCCTCACTCTGGGATTGTGCTGAATGGTGTAATTGCTCTCTCTGGGATTGTAGTGAATGGTGTAATTACTCACTCTGGGATTGTAGTGAATGGTGTAATTCCTCACTCTGGAAATGTAGCGAATGGAGTATTTCCTCACTCTGGGATTGTGGTGAACGTTGTAATTCCTCTCTCTGGGATTGTGGTGAACGGTGTAATTTCTCACTCTGGGATTGTAGAGGTCTAATTCCTCACTCTGGGATTGTAGTGAATGGTGTAATTCCTCACTCTGGGATTGTAGTGAATGTTGTAATTCCTCACTCTGGGATTGTGGTGAATGGTGTAATTCCTCACTCTGGGATTGTAGTGAATGGTGTAATTCCTCACTCTGGGATTGTGGTGAATGGTGTAATTCCTCAATCTGGGAATGTAGTGAATGGTGTCATTCCTCACTCTGGGATTGTGGAGAGCGGTGTAATTCCTCACTCTGGGATTGTGCTGAATGGTGTAATGGCTCTCTCTGGGATTGTAGTGAATGCTGTAATTCCTCACTCTGGGATTGTGGTGAATGGTGTAATTCCTCACTCTGGGATTGTGGTGAATTGTGTAATTCCTCACTCTGGGATTGTAGTGAATGGTATAATTCCTCACTTTGGGATTGTAGTGAATGGTGTAATGACTCACTCTGGGATTTTATTGAACAGTGTAATTCCTCACTCTGGGATTGTGGTGAATGGTGTAATTCCTCACTCTTCGATTCTGGTGAATGGTGTAATTCCTCACTCTGGGATTGTAGTGAATGGTGTAATTTCTCACTCTTTCCGATAATAATGAATGGTGTAATCCCTCACTCTGGGATTGTAGTGAATGGTGTAATTCCTCACTCTGGAATTGTGGTGAATGGTCTAATTCCTCACTCTGGGATTTTGGTGAATGGTATAATTCCTCACACTGGGTTTGTGGTAAATGTTGTCATTCCTCACTCTGGGTTTGTGGTGAATGGTGTCATTCCTCACTCTGGGATTGTGGTGAATAGTGTACTTCCTCACTCTGGGATTGTAGTGAATGGTACAATTCCTCACTCTGGGATTGTGGTGAATGGTGTAATTCCTCACTCTGGGATTGTAGTGAATGGTGTAATTCCTCACTCTGGGATTGGGGTGAATGGTGTAATTCCTCACTCTGGGAATGCAGTGAATGGTGTAATTACTCACTCTGGGATTTTATTGAACAGTGTAATTCCTCACTCTGGGATTGTGGTGAATGGTGTAATTCCTCACTCTTCGATTCTGGTGAATGGTGTAATTCCTCACTCTGGGATTGTAGTGAATGGTGTAATTTCTCACTCTTTCCGATAATAATGAATGGTGTAATCCATCACTCTGGGATTGTAGTGAATGGTGTAATTCCTCACTCTGGAATTGTGGTGAATGGTCTAATTCCTCACTCTGGGATTTTGGTGAATGGTATAATTCCTCACACTGGGTTTGTGGTAAATGTTGTCATTCCTCACTCTGGGTTTGTGGTGAATGGTGTCATTCCTCACTCTGGGATTGTGGTGAATAGTGTACTTCCTCACTCTGGGATTGTAGTGAATGGTACAATTCCTCACTCTGGGATTGTGGTGAATGGTGTAATTCCTCACTCTGGGATTGTAGTGAATGGTGTAATTCCTCACTCTGGGATTGGGGTGAGTGGTGTAATTCCTCACTCTGGGAATGCAGTGAATGGTGTAATTCCTCACTCTGGGATGTTGGTGAATGGTGTAATTCCTCACTCTGGGATTGTGGTGAATGGTGTAATTCCTCACTCTGTGATTGTGGTGAATGGTATAATTCCTCACTCCTGGATTGTGGTGAATGGTGTAATTCCTCACTCTGGGATTGTGGTGAATGGTGTAGTTCCTCACTCTGGGATTGTTGTGAATGGTGCAATTCCTCTCTCCGGTATTGTGGTGAAAGGTGTAATTCCTCACTCTGGCATTGTGGTGAATGAAGTAATTCCTCACTCCGGGATTGTGGTGAAAGTTTTTATTCGTCACTCTGGGATTCTGGTGAATGCTGTAATTCCTCACTCTGGGATTGTGATGAATGGTGTAATTCCTCACTCTGGGATTGTGGTGAATGGTGTAATTCCTCACTCTGCGATTGTAGTTAATGGTGTAATTCCTCACTCTGGGATTGTAGTGAATGGTGTAATTCCTCACTCCGGGATTGTGTTGTATGGTGTAATTCCTCATTCTGGGATTGTGGTAAACAGTGTAATTCCTCACTCTGGGATTGTAGTGAATGGTGTAATTCCTCACTCTGGGATTGTAGTGAATGGTGTAATTCCTCACTCTGGGATTGTGGTGAATGGTGTAATTTCTCACTCTGGTATTGTGGAGAATGGTGTAATTCCTCACTCTGGGATTGTAGTGAATGGTGTGAATCCTCACTCTGGGATTGTGGTGAATGGTGTAATTCCTCACTCTGGGATTGTGGTGAATGGTGTAATTCCTCACTCCTGGATTGTGGCGAATGGTGTAATTCCTCACTCTGGGATTGTGGTGAATGGGTAATTCCTCACTCTGGGATTGTGGTGAATGGTGTAATTCCTCACTCTGGGATTGTAGTGAATGGTGTAATTCCTCACTCCGGGATTGGGGTGAATGGTGTAATTCCTCACTCTGGGATTGTGGTGAATGCGGTAATTCCTCACTCTGGGATTGTAGTGAATGGTGTATTTCCTCACTCCGGGATTGTGGGGAATGGTGTAATTCCTCACTCTGGCATTGTGGTGAATGAAGTAATTCCTCACTCCGGGATTGTGGTGAAAGTTTTTATTCCTCACTCTGGGATTGTGGTGAATGGTGTAATTCCTCACTCTGTGATTGTGGTGAATGGTGTAATTCCTCACTCTGGGATTGTGGTGAATGGTTTAATTCCTCATTCTGGGATTGTAGTGAATGGTGTATTTCCTCACTCCGGGATTGTGGGGAAAGGTGTAATTCCTTCCTCTGGCATTGTGGTGAATGAAGTAATTCCTAACTCCGGGATTGTGGTGAAAGTTTTTATTCCTCTCTCTGGGATTGTGGTGAATGCTGTAATTCCTCACTCTGGGATTGTAGTGAATGGTGTAATTCCTCATTCTGGGATTGTGGTGAATGGTGTAATTCCTCACTCTGGGATTGTGGTGAACAGTGTAATTTCTCACTCTGGGATTGTAGTGAATGGTATAATTACTCACTTTGGGATTGTAGTGAATGGTGTAATTCCTCACTCTGGGAATGTAGTGAATGGAGTATTTCCTCACTCTGGGAATGTAGTGAATGGTGTAATTCCTCACTCTGGGATTGTGCTGAATGGTGTAATTGCTCTCTCTGGGATTGTAGTGAATGGTGTAATTACTCACTCTGGGATTGTAGTGAATGGTGTAATTCCTCACTCTGGAAATGTAGCGAATGGAGTATTTCCTCACTCTGGGATTGTGGTGAACGTTGTAATTCCTCTCTCTGGGATTGTGGTGAACGGTGTAATTTCTCACTCTGGGATTGTAGAGGTCTAATTCCTCACTCTGGGATTGTAGTGAATGGTGTAATTCCTCACTCTGGGATTGTAGTGAATGTTGTAATTCCTCACTCTGGGATTGTGGTGAATGGTGTAATTCCTCACTCTGGGATTGTAGTGAATGGTGTAATTCCTCACTCTGGGATTGTGGTGAATGGTGTAATTCCTCAATCTGGGAATGTAGTGAATGGTGTCATTCCTCACTCTGGGATTGTGGAGAGCGGTGTAATTCCTCACTCTGGGATTGTGCTGAATGGTGTAATGGCTCTCTCTGGGATTGTAGTGAATGCTGTAATTCCTCACTCTGGGATTGTGGTGAATGGTGTAATTCCTCACTCTGGGATTGTGGTGAATTGTGTAATTCCTCACTCTGGGATTGTAGTGAATGGTATAATTCCTCACTTTGGGATTGTAGTGAATGGTGTAATGACTCACTCTGGGATTTTATTGAACAGTGTAATTCCTCACTCTGGGATTGTGGTGAATGGTGTAATTCCTCACTCTTCGATTCTGTTGAATGGTGTAATTCCTCACTCTGGGATTGTAGTGAATGGTGTAATTTCTCACTCTTTCCGATAATAATGAATGGTGTAATCCCTCACTCTGGGATTGTAGTGAATGGTGTAATTCCTCACTCTGGAATTGTGGTGAATGGTCTAATTCCTCACTCTGGGATTTTGGTGAATGGTATAATTCCTCACACTGGGTTTGTGGTAAATGTTGTCATTCCTCACTCTGGGTTTGTGGTGAATGGTGTCATTCCTCACTCTGCGATTGTGGTGAATAGTGTACTTCCTCACTCTGGGATTGTAGTGAATGGTACAATTCCTCACTCTGGGATTGTGGTGAATGGTGTAATTCCTCACTCTGGGATTGTAGTGAATGGTGTAATTCCTCACTCTGGGATTGGGGTGAATGGTGTAATTCCTCACTCTGGGAATGCAGTGAATGGTGTAATTACTCACTCTGGGATTTTATTGAACAGTGTAATTCCTCACTCTGGGATTGTGGTGAATGGTGTAATTCCTCACTCTTCGATTCTGGTGAATGGTGTAATTCCTCACTCTGGGATTGTAGTGAATGGTGTAATTTCTCACTCTTTCCGATAATAATGAATGGTGTAATCCCTCACTCTGGGATTGTAGTGAATGGTGTAATTCCTCACTCTGGAATTGTGGTGAATGGTCTAATTCCTCACTCTGGGATTTTGGTGAATGGTATAATTCCTCACACTGGGTTTGTGGTAAATGTTGTCATTCCTCACTCTGGGTTTGTGGTGAATGGTGTCATTCCTCACTCTGGGATTGTGGTGAATGGTGTAATTCCTCAATCTGGGAATGTAGTGAATGGTGTCATTCCTCACTCTGGGATTGTGGAGAGCGGTGTAATTCCTCACTCTGGGATTGTGCTGAATGGTGTAATGGCTCTCTCTGGGATTGTAGTGAATGCTTTAATTCCTCACTCTGGGATTGTGGTGAATGGTGTAATTCCTCACTCTGGGATTGTGGTGAATGGTGTAATTCCTCACTCTGGGATTGTAGTGAATGGTATAATTCCTCACTTTGGGATTGTAGTGAATGGTGTAATTACTCACTCTGGGATTTTATTGAACAGTGTAATTCCTCACTCTGGGATTGTGGTGAATGGTGTAATTCCTCACTCTTCGATTCTGGTGAATGGTGTAATTCCTCACTCTGGGATTGTAGTGAATGGTGTAATTTCTCACTCTTTCCGATAATAATGAATGGTGTAATCCCTCACTCTGGGATTGTAGTGAATGGTGTAATTCCTCACTCTGGAATTGTGGTGAATGGTCTAATTCCTCACTCTGGGATTTTGGTGAATGGTATAATTCCTCACACTGGGTTTGTGGTAAATGTTGTCATTCCTCACTCTGGGTTTGTGGTGAATGGTGTCATTCCTCACTCTGGGATTGTGGTGAATAGTGTACTTCCTCACTCTGGGATTGTAGTGAATGGTACAATTCCTCACTCTGGGATTGTGGTGAATGGTGTAATTCCTCACTCTGGGATTGTAGTGAATGGTGTAATTCCTCACTCTGGGATTGGGGTGAATGGTGTAATTCCTCACTCTGGGAATGCAGTGAATGGTGTAATTACTCACTCTGGGATTTTATTGAACAGTGTAATTCCTCACTCTGGGATTGTGGTGAATGGTGTAATTCCTCACTCTTCGATTCTGGTGAATGGTGCAATTCCTCACTCTGGGATTGTAGTGAATGGTGTAATTTCTCACTCTTTCCGATAATAATGAATGGTGTAATCCCTCACTCTGGGATTGTAGTGAATGGTGTAATTCCTCACTCTGGAATTGTGGTGAATGGTCTAATTCCTCACTCTGGGATTTTGGTGAATGGTATAATTCCTCACACTGGGTTTGTGGTAAATGTTGTCATTCCTCACTCTGGGTTTGTGGTGAATGGTGTCATTCCTCACTCTGGGATTGTGGTGAATAGTGTACTTCCTCACTCTGGGATTGTAGTGAATGGTACAATTCCTCACTCTGGGATTGTGGTGAATGGTGTAATTCCTCACTCTGGGATTGTAGTGAATGGTGTAATTCCTCACTCTGGGATTGGGGTGAGTGGTGTAATTCCTCACTCTGGGAATGCAGTGAATGGTGTAATTCCTCACTCTGGGATGGTGGTGAATGATGTAATTCCTCACTCTGGGATTGTGGTGAATGGTGTAATTCCTCACTCTGTGATTGTGGTGAATGGTATAATTCCTCACTCCTGGATTGTGGTGAATGGTGTAATTCCTCACTCTGGGATTGTGGTGAATGGTGTAGTTCCTCACTCTGGGATTGTTGTGAATGGTGCAATTCCTCTCTCCGGTATTGTGGTGAAAGGTGTAATTCCTCACTCTGGCATTGTGGTGAATGAAGTAATTCCTCACTCCGGGATTGTGGTGAAAGTTTTTATTCGTCACTCTGGGATTCTGGTGAATGCTGTAATTCCTCACTCTGGGATTGTGATGAATGGTGTAATTCCTCACTCTGGGATTGTGGTGAATGGTGTAATTCCTCACTCTGCGATTGTAGTTAATGGTGTAATTCCTCACTCTGGGATTGTAGTGAATGGTGTAATTCCTCACTCCGGGATTGTGTTGTATGGTGTAATTCCTCATTCTGGGATTGTGGTAAACAGTGTAATTCCTCACTCTGGGATTGTAGTGAATGGTGTAATTCCTCACTCTGGGATTGTAGTGAATGGTGTAATTCCTCACTCTGGGATTGTGGTGAATGGTGTAATTTCTCACTCTGGTATTGTGGAGAATGGTGTAATTCCTCACTCTGGGATTGTAGTGAATGGTGTGAATCCTCACTCTGGGATTGTGGTGAATGGTGTAATTCCTCACTCTGGGATTGTGGTGAATGGTGTAATTCCTCACTCCTGGATTGTGGCGAATGGTGTAATTCCTCACTCTGGGATTGTGGTGAATGGGTAATTCCTCACTCTGGGATTGTGGTGAATGGTGTAATTCCTCACTCTGGGATTGTAGTGAATGGTGTAATTCCTCACTCCGGGATTGGGGTGAATGGTGTAATTCCTCACTCTGGGATTGTGGTGAATGCGGTAATTCCTCACTCTGGGATTGTAGTGAATGGTGTATTTCCTCACTCCGGGATTGTGGGGAAAGGTGTAATTCCTCACTCTGGCATTGTGGTGAATGAAGTAATTCCTCACTCCGGGATTGTGGTGAAAGTTTTTATTCCTCACTCTGGGATTGTGGTGAATGGTGTAATTCCTCACTCTGTGATTGTGGTGAATGGTGTAATTCCTCACTCTGGGATTGTGGTGAATGGTTTAATTCCTCATTCTGGGATTGTAGTGAATGGCGTATTTCCTCACTCCGGGATTGTGGGGAAAGGTGTAATTCCTTCCTCTGGCATTGTGGTGAATGAAGTAATTCCTAACTCCGGGATTGTGGTGAAAGTTTTTATTCCTCTCTCTGGGATTGTGGTGAATGGTGTAATTCCTCATTCTGGGATTGTGGTGAATGGTGTAATTCCTCACTCTGGGATTGTGGTGAACAGTGTAATTTCTCACTCTGGGATTGTAGTGAATGGTATAATTACTCACTTTGGGATTGTAGTGAATGGTGTAATTCCTCACTCTGGGAATGTAGTGAATGGAGTATTTCCTCACTCTGGGATTGTGGTGAATGTTGTAATTCCTCACTCTGGGATTGTGGTGAATGGTGTAATTTCTCACTCTGGGATTGTAGTGAATGGTGTAATTCCTCACTCTGGGATTGTAGTGAATGGTGTAATTCCTCACTCTGGGATTGTAGTGAATGTTGTAAATCCTCACTCTGGGATTGTGGTGAATGGTGTAATTCCTCACTATGGGATTGTAGTGAATGGTGTAATTCCTCACCCTGGGATTGTGGTGAATGGTGTAATTCCTCACTCTGGGAATGTAGTGAATGGTGTAATTCCTCACTCTGGGATTGTGGTGAACGGTGTAATTCCTCACTCTGGGATTGTGCTGAATGGTGTAATTGCTCTCTCTGGGATTGTAGTGAATGGTATAATTACTCACACTGGGATGGTAGTGAATGGTGTAATTCCTCACTCTTGGATTGTAGTGAATGGTGTAATTCCTATCTCTGGGATTGTGTTGACTGGTGTAATTCCTCACTCCGGCATTGTGGTGAAGGGTGTAATTCCTCACTCTGGGATTGTGGTGAATGGTTTAATTCCTCACTCTGGGATTGTGGTGAATGGTGTAATTCCTCACTCTGGGATTGTGGTGAATGGTGTAATTCCTCACTCTTGGATTGTGGTGAATGGTATAATTCCTCACTCTGGGATTGTGTTGAATGGAGTAATTCCTCACTCTGAGATTGTGGTCAATGGCGTAATTCCTCACTCTGTGATTGTGGTGAATGGTGTAAGACCTCACTCTGGGGTTGTGGTGAATGGTGTAATTCCTCTCTCTGGGATTGTGGTGAATGGTGTCATTCCTCACTCTGAGATTGTGGTGAATGATTTAATTAATCACTCTGAGATGGTGGTGAATGGTGTAATTCCTCACTCTGGGAATGTTGTGAATGGTGTAATTCCTCACTCTGGGATGGTGGTGAATGGTGTAATTCCTCACTCTGGGATGGTGGTGAATGGTGTAATTCCTCAATCTGGAATTGTTGTGAATGGTGTAATTCCTCTCTCCGGGATTGTGGTGAAAGGTGTAATTCCTCACACTGGCATTGTGGTGAATGAAGTAATTCCTCACTCCGGGATTGTGGTGAAAGTTTTTATTCGTCACTCTGGGATTCTGGTGAATGGTGTTATTCCTCACTCTGCGATTGTAGTTAATGGTGTAATTCCTCACTCTGGGATTGTGGTGAATGGTGTAATTCCTTACTCTGGGATTGTGGTGAATGGTGTAATTCCTCTCTCCGGGATTGTGGTGAATGGTGTAATTCCTCACTCTGGGATTGTGGTGAATGGTGTAATTCCTCACCCTGGGATTGTAGTGAATGGTTTAATTCCTCACTCTGGGATTGTGGTGAATGTTGTAATTCCTCACTCTGGGATTGTGGTGAAACGTATAATTCCTCACTCTGGCATTGTGGTGAATGATGTAATTCCTCACTCCGGGATTGTGGTTGAAGTTTTAATTCCTCACTCTGGGATTGTGGTGAATGTTGTAATTCCTCACTCTGGGATTGTGGTGAATTGTGTAATTCCTCACTCTGGGATTGTGGTGAATGGTGTAATTCTTCACTCTGGGATTGTAGTGCATGGTGTAATTCCTCACTCCGGGATTGTGGTGAAAGGTTTAATTCCTCACTCTGGGATTGTGGTGAATAGTGTAAATCCTCACTCTGGAATTGTGGTGAATGGTGTAATCTCTCACTCTGGGACTGTAGTGAATGGTGTAATTTCTCACTCTGGGATTGTGCTGAATGGTGTAATTCCTCACTCTGGGACTGTAGTGAATGGTGTAATTTCTCACTCTGGAATTGTGGTGAATGGTATAATTCCTCACTCTGTGATTGTGGTGAATGGTGTCATTACTCACTCTAGGATTGTGGTGAATGGTTTAATTCCTCACTCTGGAGTTGTGGTGCATTGTGTAATTCCTCACTCTGGGATTGTGGTGAATGGTGTAATTCCTCACTCTTGGATTGTGGTGAATGGTGTAATTCCTCACTCTGGGATTGTAGTGAATGGTCTAATTTCTCACTCTGGGATTGTAATGAATGGTGTAATCTCTCACTCTGGGATTGTAGTGAATGGTGTAATTCCTCACTCTGGGATTGTGGTGAATGGTGTAATTCCTCACTCTGGGAATGTAGTGAATGGTGTAATTCCTCACTCTGGGATTGTGGTGAACGGTGTAATTCCTCACTCTGGGATTGTGGTGAATGGTGAAATTACTCACTCTGGGATTGCAGTGAATGGTGTAATTCCTCACTGTGGGATTGTGGTAAATGGTGTAATTCCTCACTCTGGGATTGTGGTGAATAGTGTAATTCCTCACTCTGGGATTGTAGTGAATGGTATAATTCCTCACTTTGGGATTGTAGTGAATGGTGTAATTCCTCACTCTGGGAATGTAGTGAATGGAGTTTTTACTCACTCTGGTATTGTGGTGAACGTTGTAATTCCTCACTCTGGGATTGTGGTGAATGGTGTAATTTCTCACTCTGGGATTGTAGTGAATGGTGTAATTCCTCACTCTGGGATTGTAGTGAATGGTGTAATTCCTCACTCTGGGATTGTAGTGAATGTTGTAATTCCTCACTCTGGGATTGTGGTGATTGGTGTAATTCCTCACTATGGGATTGTAGTGAATGGTCTAATTCCTCACTCTGGGATTGTAGTGAATGGCGTAATTCCTCGATCTGGGATTGTAGTGAATGGTGTAATTCCTCACTCTGGGATTGTTGTGAATGTTGCAATTCCTCACTCTGGGATTGTGGTGAATGGTGTAATTCCTCACTCTGGGATTGTAGTGAATGGTGTAATTCCTCACTCTGGGATTGTTGTGAATGTTGTAATTCCTCACTCTGGGATTGTGGTGAATGGTGTAATTGCTCTCTCTGGGATTGTAGTGAATGCTGTAATTCCTCACTCTGGGATTGTGGTGAATGGTGTAATTCCTCACTCTGGGATTGTGGTGAATGGTGTAATTCCTCACTCTGGGATTGTAGTGAATGGTATAATTCCTCACTTTGGGATTGTAGTGAATGGTGTAATTACTCACTCTGGGATTTTATTGAACAGTGTAATTCCTCACTCTGGGATTGTGGTGAATGGTGTAATTCCTCACTCTTCCATTCTGCTGAATGGTGTAATTTCTCACTCTTTCCAATTGTAATGAATGGTGTAATCCCTCACTCTGGGATTGTAGTGAATGGTGTAATTCCTCACTCTGGAATTGTGGTGAATGGTCTAATTCCTCACTCTGGGATTTTGGTGAATGGTATAATTCCTCACACTGGGTTTGTGGTAAATGTTGTAATTCCTCACTCTGGGTTTGTGGTGAATGGTGTCATTCCTCACTCTGGGATTGTGGTGAATAGTGTTCTTCCTCACTCTGGGATTGTAGTGAATGGTATAATTCCTCACTCTGGGATTGTGGTGAATGGTGTAATTCCTCACTCTGGGATTGTAGTGAATGGTGTAATTCCTCACTCTGGGATTGTGGTGAATGGTGTAATTCCTCACTCTGGGAATGCAGTGAATGGTGTAATTCCTCACTCTGGGATGGTGGTGAATGGTGTAATTCCTCACTCTGGGATTGTGGTGAATGCTGTAATTCCTCACTCTGTGATTGTGGTGAATGGTATAATTCCTCACTCCTGGATTGTGGTGAATGGTGTAATTCCTCACTCTGGGATTGTGGTGAATGGTTTAATTCCTCACTCTGGGATTGTTGTGAATGGTGTAATTCCTCTCTCCGGGATTGTGGTGAAAGGTGTAATTCCTCACTCTGGCATTGTGGTGAATGAAGTAATTCCTCACTCCGGGATTGTGGTGAAAGTTTTTATTCGTCACTCTGGGATTCTGATGAATGCTGTAATTCCTCACTCTGGGATTGTGATGAATGGTGTAATTCCTCACTCTGGGATTGTGGTGAATGGTGTAATTCCTCACTCTGCGATTGTAGTTAATGGTGTAATTCCTCACTCTGGGGTTGTAGTGAATGGTGTAATTCCTCACTCCGGGATTGTGTTGAATGGTGTAATTCCTCACTCTGGGGTTGTGGAAAACGGTGTAATTCCTCACTCTGGGATTGTAGTGAATGGTGTAATTCCTCACTCTGGGATTGTAGTGAATGGTGTAATTCCTCACTCTGGGATTGTGGTGAATGGGTAATTCCTCACTCTGGGATTGTGGTGAATGGTGTAATTCCTCACTCTGGGATTGTAGTGAATGGTGTAATTCCTCACTCCGGGATTGGGGTGAATGGTGTAATTCCTCACTCTGGGATTGTGGTGAATGTGTTAATTCCTCACTCTGGGATTGTAGTGAATGGTGTATTTCCTCACTCCGGGATTGTGGGGAAAGGTGTAATTCCTCACTCTGGCATTGTGGTGAATGAAGTAATTCCTCACTCCAGGATTGTGGTGAAAGTTTTTATTCCTCACTCTGGGATTGTGGTGAATGCTGTAATTCCTCACTCTGGGATTGTGGTGAATGGTGTAATTCCTCACTCTGGGATTGTAGTGAGTGGTGTAATTCCTCACACAGGGATTGTATTGAATGGTGTAATTCCTCACTCTGGGATTGTAGTGAATGGTGTAGTTCCTCACTCTGGGATTGTGGTGAATCGTGTAATTCCTCAATCTGGAATGTAGTGAATGGTGTAATTCCTCACTCTGGCATTGTGGTGAATGGTGTAATTCCTCACTTTGGGATTGTAGTGAATGGTCTAATTACTCACTCTGGAATTGTTGTGAATGGTGTAATTCCTCTCTCCGGGATTGTGGTGAAAGGTGTAATTCCTCACTCTGGCATTGTGGTGAATGAAGTAATTCCTCACTCCGGGATTGTGGTGAAAGTTTTTATTCGTCAGTCTGGGATTCTGGTGAACGCTGTAATTCCTTACTCTGGGATTGTAGTTAATGGTCTAAATCCTCACTCTGGGATTGTGGTGAATGGTGTAATTCCTCACTCCGGGATTGTGGTAAATGGTGTAATTCCTCACTGTGGGATTGTAGTGAATGGTTTAATTCCTCAGTCTGGGATTGTAGTGAATGGTGTAATTCCTCACTCTGGGATTGTGGTGAATGGTGTAATTCCTCACTCTACGATTGTAGTTAATGGTGTAATTCCTCACTCTGGGATTGTAGTGAATGGTGTAATTCCTCACTCCGGGATTGTGTTGAATGGTGTAATTCCTCACTCTGGGGTTGTGGAAAACGGTGTAATTCCTCACTCTGGGATTGTAGTGAATGGTGTAATTCCTCACTCTGGGATTGTAGTGAATGGTGTAATTCCTCACTCTGGGATTGTGGTGAATGGGTAATTCCTCACTCTGGGATTGTGGTGAATGGTGTAATTCCTCACTCTGGGATTGTAGTGAATGGTGTAATTCCTCACTCCGGGATTGGGGTGAATGGTGTAATTCCTCACTCTG